>NW_021620639.1:1196181-1231140 GCF_004785775.1 Grammomys surdaster | reverse complement strand
CTCTCTCTCTCTCTCTCTCTCTCTCTCTCTCTCTCTCTCTCTCTCTCGTGTAAGTGCACATGCACACATACATAGTTGCATGTAAGAGTGGAAGTATGTACATACCGTAGTGAGCACATAGAGGCCAGAGGACAGCCATGAATATGAATCCTCATTTTCCATTTTCTTCAAGTTGGGGCCTCTTATTGTTTGCCGCTGTGTATGCCAGGCTAGAAGATCCACGAGGTCCTGGGACTCTTCTTTCTCTGTCTCTCATCTTGCTGTAGGAGTACTGGGATTACAGATGTGCACCGTGGCGTCTAACTTTGCTCTGGTCCTCACACTTAGATGGGAAGAGCTTTACCCACTGAGTATCTCCTTAGACCTTTCCCCTTTTCTAAAGATGACAAAAATAGGTGATGACTTAGCTTCAGCTCTGATACTAGTGTTTTGAGGACAAGAACTCTTATTGTTTCTGTAGCACTGTCCCTGGATGGAGTGGCCCTTGCCACTCCTACAGACCTGGAGGCAAATCACACTGTAGACTTTCTTGGCTTCCCTCTCTTCGCTTCTCATTGACAACCCAGCATTTTCATCCTGGTGAGCTCATGGTAGAAGGAGAACTTAAAGGCACATTTGAAGAGAGTAAGAAGTCACACAATGGACCCACATGACCAGAGGTACTGAATAGAGTTGGGTGTAGGTGTTATCATTTGGTTTGCCTTGTTAAAGTCAGATTCAAGTTTGGAGGATTTATTGTGAGCCTCAGCCTTTCTTCTAAGTACCAGATGACAGGGATATCTTGCCATACCCAACTAGCTGCTCAGATCCTATTCCTAAGGGGGATTGTCCCACTTCGCTTGACACCAGACTGGGTTCTGACTGTGAGAAGGAATAGTTATAGCTGAAATAAATGTTTAACAATACCTAGACATAGACAGCTCAATTGGCTCATGACAGATTCTGTTTAAGAGAACCAGAGCAGTGTCACGGTAACAGACACCCCCAACCCCACCCCAGCCATGCCCTCATCCCTTTAGCCCCGTTTCAAATGACCCTGAGACCCAGTGTGAGCAGATTTGGAAATCTAAAAAGCCCAGCTGATTCATCTCATCAGAGATTTTCTCTATAATGGGCAGGCAATAAAACAGGTCATGATTCCCAAAATAGAGCTTGCAATGCTTGGGGCACACCATAGTGTCTAACAATGGGCTCCCAATGTTTGGGGCTCACCACAGTGTGTAACAGTGTGTTTCTAGGGTGGGAATCTGAGCTGGGAACCATGGCTTTCCCTGGTGTATTTCTTCTTGTAAGAAATCTCGTAACAGGGATTTAAATGTTCACTGTCTGATTGTGTACCCAGAGCTGCTGCCCTATTGGTGCCAGACCTCACAACCTGAAAGTCACAAGAAGGGTTCGATGCACTGAAAGTCACAAGAAGGGTTCGATGCATTATGGGAAATGGGTGAGGTGGGTTCTCTCTCTCTCTCTCTCTCTCTCTCTCTCTCTCTCTCTCTCTCTCTCTCTCTCCTTCTGTTCTAGCTGTCTTCCTAGGACTGTGAGCACTGATCCTCTGAATCTGCCACTGTCAAGACTAGGCTCTGTCCCCTAGCTGTCAGCACTTGAGAGCCTGGGGCAAGCCATGCTTCCCTCCTGGGGCACGCCATGCTTCCCTGGAGAGGTTTTCCGACTCCACAGCAGTTCCTGCTTTTCCCTCACATCAATCAGCACGAATATGCGTCTTGCTTTTCCTTACTAAGCTGTATTCCTCATGCCTGGCACACAGTAGGTGCTTAATGACTGAGCTGATAAAGTGCTACCCCGAGTCTCAGTCTCCTCCTCCCCCTGCCGCTGTGGAGACTGAGCACAGCTCCCTTTCCTTCCTCCTCTGTCTCTTGTCATTCAGTCGCTTTACAGAATGCCAACAACGTTGTTTTTGCTTAACCTTCTGCCTTAAAAAAAGTAATTTTAACTTAGAAATTTGACTGGATGCCATGTCTCTGAAGTCTTTTCAGGTGAAATAATATAACTCTGGATGCTTTGCTTCTCCTTTTGTCTTCCAAGCAGCTTCAGGATTACAGAAAGGGAGAGAGAAACTACAGAAAGAGGGAGAGACAGTAGAGACAGACCAGTGCCAGACCTTCTTGGCCACAGTGTTGGCCCTGCTGTGAGACTCTCTGGTGTATGGCTCTTTTGTGGCAGGTGCTTTCAAACTGACTTGGGGTTTTATATTATTGAGGCCATAGCATCCATGGAGAAGACCCTGTCTTGCTCTCTTCCACCTATTCATAGACTGTTACGTGTTATATGCACAGCCCAAATCAGACAGACTGCTACCTCGCAAAACCCACCACAGCCCCGTTGTTAGTCCTTCCTGCATAGACTTCCACTTGTCTAAATGTTTTCACAAAAGGACAGCTTTCTAGTTAGACACAGAACCACCAGAGTGACCAGTTGGAGGAAGAGAACTGTGCCCAGAACTCTCTTTTCAGCTAAGTTGGTCTAATGAACCTGGTGGGAACCAGGACTGGAATCCTTGCCTGTCCTTGACTTTGAATAGGACCCTAAATCCTATCCTATGACATCCTTCAGCCTGTCAGCACTCATTCAATTATCAAGAAAAGCACTGCTCACTTTTGCTTTAATTTATTTTAAAATATTTACAGTGAGAGAAGAATTAGAAGAAGACTGGGCATCTGAGGCAGCCAGTCACCAAATGTTTCCTCAGACACCACCCCATTTAATTGCTTTGATTAGATATTCATAAGAACAGTCGTAAGATGCAATAAGTGTGGGTTTCAAACAGAGGAGACATGTGTTGGGCATTACCCTCTGTCCCTGAGTCCTTCAGGACACCATCTTCTTCCTCAGGTACTGCCAGTCTCCTGAATTTTGAGTTTATGGTTCACTTCCTTTTCAAATACCTCTTTTTTTCTTTTTAACTATATTTCTGAAACAATCTGTGGCTTTATTTTGTATGTCACTAGACTGAGCAAAGTAGAAGAATAAGGTCTGTGTTTTCTGTAGCTTGCATTTTTCACTCAAATGATTTTTTTATATTTAAATCAAATAATTTATTAGCACATAGAACCCTCCAGAAAAATATTGCTTTGTGGTCTGTTGGGAAGGAGCAAAGGCAGTGTGTGTACTGGTCAGTGTCTTCAGTGTGCTCTTCTAAATCCCAGCCCAGGGGTGTAGCTCTCATTTTCATACCTGCAGAATATGGTTTGTGTCAGGTGGGTGGGGCAGCCCTGCTACTCATTTTCAACACTGAAGCTCACGTCATTCCATGGTTTTCACTTTAATAAAACTCAAGCAGGTGGTGAGCTCTCAGCTGTCCAAATGACCCTCTACCTACAGGAGCAGTGCCTAAGGAACCTTTGGTCCTGACTTCCCTGGTCGGCAGTGAGGAAGGGCAGGCCAGGCAGGCATGAAGCACAAACAGTCTTTATTGGGGTCACTCCAGGAGTCCGTTGGTCTTGAGGATCTATGTGAACTTGCAGATTCCCTTCTCCACATTCTTTTCTGCCTGTTTCTGTAGCCTCAAGAGCTGCTGCTTCTTCTGATAGTGGATCTTGACCTTTTCTTTCTGTTTTTCCTCCAGAGCGGCTGTCCCTGCCTGGTACTTTCACCCGACCTCATGAGCCAGATGCCCCAGGTAAACAAACTTTGTGGTAGGCTTAGGGACCACCATCCCCCTTTTCATCATAGGATGGAGGGAATCTCATCCAACACCTTGAGAGGTATTCCAGGGTTGCCTAACCTTTCTTAGTCTTGTGGGGCAGCAGGCCTTGCATAGTGCGCCAAAAATTGTGGCACGGGGCTCAGAAGTGGTGGGGCCCTCGAGAGGGGTTGGTATTCATCCGCTTTCAGAGAAAGGCCAGATACTTTAACTTGTTTCTGTAGAAATTTCCAGAAATGTTGATACCCTCACAGCGTACAACCACCACCTTCCAACCCAGCAGTACCTGCTTGACCACAATGGCTGCCAGGCAGTCTAGAAGATGGCCGTCCAATACTAAAACCTGCCCTCTGCCATCTTCAGGAGCCGACTGCGAAAGGGGTCCACTCCAATAATTTGACCTTACGAGTCACTCGGTTACTGTGTGTCACTGTTACAAATTCCTATTTACTTTTTACATATACCACATTCTAATGAAGGGAGATTTCTGGATTGTTTCCATTAAAAAAATAATTGTAGATAGGACTTTCTATGGCCATTTTTACATGTTTCCTGTCCTAGACATGTACTGAAGTTATGTGGAGTTTTATTTTAGGGGGTACATTTTATTTGCATCACTAGTTTCTCTAGCATTCATGGTTAGGTACAGCTAGCCTGTGGGTTCCTGGCCATGGCAGAAGCAATCACTGCTTTGTTCTCTAGAAAATAAGTGATCTCTGATCTCCTGGCATTTTAAATTCTAATCAGGTAGGAGTCCCTTTTGTTGCAATAGTATCTTGCAGTTGATTAGAAACCAGGCATTCCTACAACCAGAACTGTTTAATATGAAGTTATTTCCAGGAGTTGTTGAGGCAATATTCTGGCAGTCTGTCTATAAGTGTGTAGCACTTGGAACAGCGGAGGGGCCAGCTGCCAGTCTTGTCTCTATTATTCTACAAGTGCACAAGTGTTGGACTTTGTGGAAGGTACTTCTCTTCCTAAGGGCATGTTTGCTAGTTAAAGCAGTGCATACAAAAAAAAAAAAAACACTTAAGCAAGAAAGTATCTTAGGCACTTTTCTATTGCTGTGAAGAAACACCATGACTAAGACAACTTATAGAAAAAGGAATTTAATGGGGTTCACACTTCCAAAGGGTTAGAGTCCATGATCATCATGGTGGGAGCAGCAGCTGGGAGATTACATACTAATCTGCAAGAAAGAGGGAAGGAGGGCAGGAGAGCAGGAAGGATGGGGAGGGAGGGAGGGAGGCAGGGAAGGAGAGAGAGAGAGAGAGAGAGAGAGAGAGAGAGAGAGAGAGAGAGAGGCGCTAACTGGGAATGGAACAAATTCAAAAAATCAACTCAAGTATCTTGGGGGGTTTTAACAGTGATAACTATGCAAACTTGGCTCAACTCTTAAGATCAGTTCCCCAGGGATTCGGAAGTTCAGAGACGCTGTGACCCCTGCTTCAGGACAGCACTTTCCTGCTGAAGTCAATGTTTGCACCCCCCTCTCCCCCTTCCTTTCAAAAACACATTATTCTTGTATTTATTTTTTATTATCAGTTATGGGCACACATATGTGCTCCTGTGTGGGTGTGTCATTATTCTTTTATTTAATGTTTATTATTAATTATGGGCATGTATATGTGCTCTTGAGTGCAGGGTGTCGTGTACACTGACTCGGGAGTTGCAATGTAGGCTCTGGGAACTAAGCTTCTCTCTCTAGCCCTGTGATCCTGTGTTTATGCTTGCTTCTAATTCACCCCCCCTTATTGCTTGCCTTGGTTATTATTATTATTATTACTGTTATTATTTTAGGTTTATTTAATGTATGTCAGCACACCGTCACTGTCTTCAGACACACTAGAAGAGGGCATCGATCCCATTACATATGGTTGTGAGCCATCATGTGGTTGCTGGAGATTGAACTCAGGACCTCTGGAAGAATAATCAGTGCTCTTAACCACTGAGCCATCTCTCCAGCTCCCATTGCTTTGGCTTTTTACTGCTGTAATAGTATGCTAGACAAGCACAATTTGAGGAGGAAAGAGTTTATTTCAGTTTGGATGTTCTAATCTATTACCAAGGGAAACAGGGCAGAAACTCAAGGCAGGCACCTAGATTCAGGAACTGAAGCAGAAGCTATGGAGGAACACTGCTTACTGGCTTGCTCCTCAATAGCTTGTTTAGCTGGCTTTCCTATACCATCTAAAATCTGCCCAGAGGTGGCAACCCCATTGCCAGTGTGCTGGGCCCTCCTGTCTTAGTTATTAATCAAGAAAATGTCCTACAGACATTTCTTTCTTTCTTGTGGAAGATATTTCTCAGTTAAGGTTCCTTCTTCTCAAATGTGTCTAGGCTTGTATCAAAGGTGACAAATCCAACCAGGACACTGATCTCCTCTTAGTGTCCAACACATCACACATTTCTATCAATCTTATTGTCTTGATGATTCCAGAGCCTCCTGACCAGCAATAGACTAGGCAAGTAGCACACCACCACATTAGACAACTTTCTATCACTGTAACAAATCAATGACTCTTGCTTCAAGGCCTCTGGTCTAGGGTCAGATCACAGTAGTGATGCAAGATAGAGTAAAAATTTCCACATCATGGTCAGCGTGTGACACACAGAGAAGGAAGAAGGGGCTGGGGTCCTGCCTTTGAGTGCATGTTCCCAGTGACCTGCAGACCTTCCATTAGGCCCCACATCTTAAAGAGGCTTCTACTGTCTCCCAATAGCACGTAACTTGGGGAGCAAATATTTTGACAAGTGGGCCTTTCAGAACATTCTAGCACTCCAGCATGCTTCCTTCCCCCTGCCCCAGCACGCCCCTTCTGGCTTCCTGTCTCCTGGATTCAGAACCATTTTGTGTGTGTGTGTGTGTGTGTGTGTGCCAATTCTTTTATTTTGGTGGAATGCACACATCCTTTAATACTTCACACCGCCTTCAGAAAGGTTGCATAGGAAGTGTTTTGAGATCTTACATGTCTATAAATGTCTTTGTTCTGCCCACACTCTTCATTTTAGCTTGACTATATAAAGTTTGGATTACAAAACATTTTTTTCAGGCATCATTATTCTAAGTTCCCAATGCTGCAATTGAGAAAAAATCCAATGTCTTTCTGACTTATTTTGTGGTAGGGTTTTGCTATGTTGTCCAGGGTAGCCCAAGCTCTGGACTCAAGGGGTTCTTCTGTCCCACCCTCTTGAGATTCTGGGTTGGCACCACCATGTATTCTTTTCTCTGATTTTTCATCCTTTTTATTTTTTGAAACTTGCTGACCCCCCTCTTTTCTCAGAACATCTGTAGCATCATCCCTTATCTATAGTGGAGTAAAATTTCAGTGTCTGTTTCCATTTTCTTCTGTTACGTTGGGGTCTCACAGGGCTTGCTCAATGTTCAACCCCATGTCTACTATCCTGGGAAATCTCAATGATTCCTTTTCTTCACACAATGAGTGGAGAGCAATGAGCTATGCTAAATCTTTCTGTTCAGATGTTAGCTCTTGTGAATAGTCTTGTTTTTGTTTTCTTAACCCCCTCCTCTCTCGTTTCCCATAGAGTCTTTGGTTACATTTCTGAGAGGTTTTTTCTTTTTCAATGTTAACTTGTTACTATTGAGAATCTCTTTCTGCTATCTTCTTTTAAATTCCTAAGCACATGGGGATGCTTTAGGATTTATTTTTATCTCCCCATAACTCCAGCTTCCTCCTGGTTAGTGCTTTCTGCTTGTTTGTTCTGATCCCTCTTTCCCTCACATGCTCCAGTGGTCCTAGGCCTCTTTCTATGTGTCTGAGGGGTTTCCTTACTGTTAGTGGGGATTCACATGTGCTGGGTAAAGCTTGATGAAGGGCATCCCAGTGAGGTGATCTGGCTGGAACATTTCCATGTGGGACCTTCTTATTGTCAGTGTCTTTAGATCATTATTCTTTGGACTAGCTTATAACAGGGAAGATGCCTCCCATATCCTGTCTATAGGAAGAAGGCCTGGGTAGTAGATGTGACTCTCAATGGTATAGACTCGATATACATGTTTTAATATGCTATCCCTCATCACCACACAGTGAAGGCGTCTGTCACATACTACCAAGCTCATATGCTCCTCTTTAAAGGAAGCAAACTGTGCTACTCTTTTGAAAGTGGTGCCTGTGGTTTATGTCATGGAGGAAAAAATGAACTGTGATTGTGTGTGTCTAGTATTTGTTATTGCCTCACTGGCTTTTCAGAGGTGGTAGACATTGGTTTTCTTCTCCTGGGAGATGACTTGGCAAGGCCACATTTGATTCACTTGTTTTGCTAAGGACCTTCAGATATGACATTTAACCCCTAAGTTTAGAATTTGAGGCCTAGAATGTTCATATCCAAATCTGAACAGGTCGAGGAGGAGGACTCTTGGAAGCTGAGGGGAGGTCCCTAAAGGTACAACTCCTGTTTCACATTTCCGGATTCAGCTAGGAGTGTGTGGCTGTAATATTACATATTTATCTCTATAAATGACAGGCAGACATGCATCATATAGGATCAAAGATCAGAAACATAAAATTAAAAAACAGAGAATCCATGAGAAGGCCATGGAAGATGACTTTCCTTTCATGCATCTTTGCTTTATCATTCAAAAGTTTGATTTTGGTATTCAGAGGGCTTGAGGTGCTCACTGTCCTGTCTTTATATCTCTTCTGCCTGTTCTTGAATTTATTTACTTTTTTAAAACTGCTCACATCTTCAACTGTAAGCATGAGGCAGAGAGAGTGTACTAGAAGTGTATAAGGCTTTTCATGTCAGAGCCCTCTCCCACTGACAGTACTTCCTCCAGAAAGGCGGTGCCACCTGAACATTCCCAAACAGCACCACAGCTGGGGACATTTCTCATTCAAATCACCACACCATCCCAGATACACAAAGTGCTATGGTAACTCAGAGGCTGGGAAACATTTCTGGCAGTGAACAGTCACAACTGACCAGAGAAGGCTTTTTAGAGGCAGGGTATGAAGCAAGATTTGAGTTTTAGGACATTTCAAACATATGTCAGAGAAGAATAAGTGTTTGGAGGGGTTCCCGGGGAGGGGCTGCATCAAGCCAGGCTGGCAGGTGGACTACTGAGTCTACTGGAGGACTAGAGGGTCAGCAGTTAGTCAGCCAGGCATATGATACTTTGGTGGAGGATGAGCTTAGAGACGGGGTTGTTTGGTTCAGTGATACTTAGAGCATTTTAAAGCTACCCTGGCTGGGACTCCACTTCAGAGATTCTGGCTCAAGTGGTCTGGTGTGGAGTCTAAGGGTCTATATTTGGGAAAAACTCTTCAGCAAATTTCATTGCATTCAGTGACAAACACCCCTGAACTGGGAGGTGATTGGAATAGCTCACTTTCAAAGGAAAGAAACCTGGATAAGAAGGGAGAGAGAGAGAAAGAGAGAGAGAGAGAGAGAGAGAGAGAGAGAGAGAGAGAGAGAGAGAGAATGTGAAGCAAGAACAAACAGGAAGTGAGTCAATGGGGGACCACTCTTTACTCAAGTGTGTCCCTCAGATTAGCACACGCTGGTGTCCAGCTTGTTCTCAGCTGTGTCTGCCTCACTTGTAATTCCACCCCAGGAAATCATCACACTCACTACATAGTTCTTTGGGAAATTTGTAATCGTTTTTTTTAAAAAGAGACATTTTTCTGCACATTATTATTATGGATGTTACTTTTATTTGTAATGCTATAAAAGCAATTATAATTTCTCCTCTTTATTTCTATTCAATTGTTCCCATTAAGAGAGAGTTATTGTAGGACCGTGATAGGATGGCTGGTTTTGGTCGAAGCGCTGGCTGGAAGTAGCCGGGAGACCCAACAGGTGTCCATTGCTTGTAAGGGACGGGCATCTGTTCCACTGCGCTCCCAGAATCCAGGCTCCTGACACATGGCGTGAGCCCCATTTGGTCTGCACCTTGCAGTCAGTCATGTGTGGCTAGAGAGGGAGTGACTACAGGCTTCAGCCTCGAGAGATTTCCATATTCTTGAATTACCTAAAGGCTAGGGGGTGTGGCTAAATTAAGTTATTCCTTTTCCCAGCCCCTCCTTTTCCCCCCCTCCCTATTTAAGCCAGCTCCCCCCTGGCTTGAACTGGGGCGTGCACACCTAGACCATCTACACACACCATGAACAAATAAAACTCTTGGAACCCATGGACTTCTCGTATCATTGGGGCCTGCCATTGCCAAAGCTTCCAGCTCTTGGAACTCTGGACTTTCTCGAGAGTTATTGGGACCCACCATCGCAGAAAGCCCACCCTGCACGCCTGTTTTCCTCCACCGCAGTTCCCACAACTTATAACACACAGAGAAAAGACATTAGGAAAAAAACCTCTTCAAGTTTCTGTTGGATGGAGGTAGACAATCCCCATAAACAATTCAGCTCTACCTTGTCTTTGAATATCTTCAGGGGAATGGGGGACTCAGAGATATTATTATGCTCGATCATATTTAAGCCACCTAGGTACTTCTTAAGTGCATTTAAGTCTTGTTTAGAGACTGGGAAAAAATTACTGGTTTAATCACAGATCCTTTCTGTTAGAGCACAGTGTTTCATTAAAAGGCAGAGAAAAGAGCTGATGTAAAGTCTTCCCTTTTGGGGATGCTGATTTTTTTTGTCATAGAACAAAGACTGACTGGTAGAAATATTTACATATGCAGCTATCAGGACAGCAAAACTTGAATTTGATGAACAAACATTTTTACCACTTGCTATATTTTAATTTTACCCCCATGACTCAGCATTTCTAATTTTCTTTGAGAAACTGAAAACAAAGCTTTCTTCCTTGTGAACTGCTGTTTGTTTGGAATAGCCCTAGTGTGTGACATGTTTTAGTTGCCATTCTATTGCTGTGAAGAAACACCATGACCAAGACAACTTATAAAACAAAGTGGGTTCTTTTTTTTGTTTTGTTTTTCGTGACAGGGTTTCTCTGTGTAGCCCTGGCTGCCCTGGCACTCACTCTGTAGACCAGGCTGGCCTCGAACTCAGAAATCCACCTGTCTCTGCCTCCCAAGTGCTGGGATTAAAGGAGTGCGCCATCACTGCCCAGAAAAACAAAGCGTTTAACTGGAGGCTTGGCTTACAGATTTAGAGGGTTAGAGTCCATGATCATCATGGCAGGGAATGTGGTAGCAGGCTGGCAGGCTTGGTGCTAGAGAAGTATCTGAGAGATCACATCTGATCCACAAGGCAGAGAGGCTGTGTGTGTGTGTGTGTGTGTGTAACTGAGAATGGCTTGGGCTCAAAGCCCACCCCAGTGACACACTTCCTCTAACAAGGCCGAATCTACTAATCCTTCCCAAACAGTTCCACTCACAACTGGGGACCAAGCATTTAAATATATGAGCTTATGGGAACCATTTTTATTCAAACCGCCACAGGACATAACTGTGACTGTCTGTATGATATTTTCCCCACAATCCCCTCCCCTTAGTGTAAGACCATGGAAGTCTCAGAATGCCATGTGTCCTGCCTCTGCATCAGTCCTATGATGCTAGGATCAAGGAATGTTGAAGAGAGCCTTGCCTATGGGCTGTAAGATGAGTAGCAATTAGGATGTCCATACAAGATTTGTATTTCAAATATGCTTTGTTTATTCACACAAACATTTCTTATAATAGCATGTTAATATATGAGTTAAGCAGTCATCTTAACCTTGTTACTGCAAGGTTTCACTGGGGAATCCTCTCTGGTAAGGATGATTTGGAAGTTTTCAGGCTTGACCCATGTCCATTGTGAAGCCTTGTAGCTATGACAGGCTGGAAGGGTGGTACTGGTGGAGGTCTCAGGAGGTCTTTGAGATCTAGGCCAACAGCTGGGTGAGTGCTGACTGGCAGGCCTGTGTGGGCTCAGCGACAGTGCCAGAAGTTCGGTGGGCACTGAAACTAGGGTCACACTCAGAGTGTCAAGTTCTCTTGCTGATGAGCATCAGTGTAGTGGTCAGAGAAGCCATGTATGGGAGCACACTTTGATCCCAGAGACAACTCCCAAACTTCCAATTTTTGTATCCTTTCACCATGGAGCCCTTTCAGGGCTCACAGCTTGGTGCCAGTTCACAAGCAGATCTAACCCCACTTGGGCTTAGCTCATTAGCATATCAGTCAAGGCCTGCCCTGGGCTAGGGGCTGTCTGAGCTGGCAGGTGACCTGCAGGCGCTTGCTTCTGAGGTATAGCTATTATCTCAGGCATTGCATTATTTCCAGTCATTAGTCTGCACTTGAGTCAGACAAATTGGTTTTTAAGTTATGTTCCTAACAAGTGTGTTTAGGAATGGGAGTGTTACCAATCAGGCAGCTGATGTCCTTATTCTACTAGGCTAAGAATTGTCAGCAGACAAGGAAAACTTTTGGAAGGTTTTACATTCTTTGGCATTTGTCTGCAGAGTACAGTGGCAACTGGCAGGCAGGAGCAGCAGCAGGTGGTGCCCTCTAGTGTTATAGCCCCAGGCTGGCCTAGGGTCATGGGGCCCTGAGCTCTCCAAGTGTTAACTGCATAGGGCCAGGCCTAGAAAGCTGGGGTTCCTCAGCTTAAGGCTGGTTTTCTACCTTCCCGAGCCCTGGACTACAGCTCCTGTGTGAAGGGTGTCCAGGGTCCTTGATCCTAGAGGCTGACAGTTCTTTAGGAGTCTCCTAGTGAACAGTATGTAGTTTCTCTTCTCCAGCCTCTGTCTGCTTCTACAGTCCTTGTTTCTGCACTTCCTCTCTCTTAAACTGTTTGCTTGTCTCTTGTCACTATGGCTGTTCTCATGGGTGCTGCCATTTGGGAAGCTGCTACCTCCACTCCTTTGCTGCTGGAGTTTCTGCTGCGCTCATCAGCTGGTCATGTGACTCTATTTTATACCCTGCTAGTGAAGCCGGCTGTTCTGCCACTTTTGCAGCTTGGCTTACTGAGCATCAGTACTCTCTCTTCAGCTGTCAACCACTGCCCTAGGCCTGCTAACTACTCTGCTGTAGTCGCCACTTCGCTATCTCTGCAGACTTTTTCACGTGTGGCCCTCTGTTGTTACAGCTCTCACACAGACCTGCTGTTAAAAGACCACTCATGAGAGAAGGCATGGCTTAGGCTCATTTATTGTGGTGCTAAGGAATGCCACACAGGAGGGTGCTTTGGAGCAATCACTGAAAACCTGCCGTGGAAATGCAAGTCTGTGTTTGTACCAATCACACTATTGATTGTCCCTTTGGCATCAGCCATAGCTGTTCTGGTTGGCCATCAGAAGTGCTCCTTCCCCCTAGGTGGACATGGTTGCATGGTCAAATAGAGTTCATTAAAGCGTGTGGTAGAAAAAAGCCTGGTACAAACTGTCGGTCTTGACCAGGCTTAGAACAAGCAGCTACAGTTGTCATGTAGCTTCCTAAGACACTCATGGCGTGTTCAGAGTGGTTGGATAATTCAGCTGGCTTGTTGACTGACACCCTTTTTGTTCGAGACAGCAAGGGAGAATCTTATAGGTGACAGGTGTCAAGTTGCTCTGTCCCTCAAAATTTTTGCTAATTTACAGGCAAACAAACACTAGGGGCATATTTATGATAAGAACTTAAAGAACTTCCCTTCATCACTAGGGTGATTTTAACAGTGCTTTACTGACACATAATATGTATATGGTTGGGGCCCTACGGAAAGTTGGGTCCCCCTTTTCTCAGGGAGAGATAAAATGGGGATTCTTCTCTGGCACAGCTAAGCATGCCACTAGCCTGCAGAGGGCAGGAATGAGCCCCAGACATGCTGTTTTCTCTGCTGTGACAGATCAATAAAGCATGAGCAGACGGGAGAACTCCTGAAGCATTTTCTGTTTTAGTCTGAGTCACAACCCTTTGTCTCTCTTCCACTGGGATCCTCTGTGGCGGATCGCCCAGGTCATGCTCCCACTGCTGTCACTCACTGAATCCCTCAATGTTCTTGAAATACCCATCCCTCTTCTCCTCCCTCCATCGTGACTACATAGCTCAGGATGGCCTCAAACTTGACATCCTCAGGCTCCCACATCCCAGTGCTGGGGTTACAGGCATCTCACCACACCACCCTCACTTTAAATCATACTTGCTCTGCCCACTTTTCTAGTTACTATTCTATTGCTGTGAAGACACCATGACCAAGGCAATACTGATAAAAGAAGACATTTAACTGGGGGCTGGCTTACAATTTCAGAGGCTTGGTCCATGACCATCATGGTAGAGAGTATGGCAGCACGCACATGGGCATGGTGCTGGGGCAGTAACTGAGCTTTACATCCTGATTCATAGAAGGAAGGGGAGGGAGGGAGAGCTAGAGAGTGAGCAAGAGAAAGGGAGAAAGACAGAGACAGAGAGACAAAGAGAAAGACACACACACAGATAGAGAAACAGAGACACAGAGAGACAAAGAGACAGAGGCACACACACAGAGACAGAAAGAGAGAAAGAGACTGGGCTTTTAAAACCACCAAGCACGCCCAGCTACCACCTTGTCCAACAAGGACACACCTCTCATCCTTCCAAACAGTTCATCAACTGGGGACTAAACGTGCAAGTGTATGAGACTATGGGGGCCACTGCCATTCAAACTACCACACCCCTTTATCAAAACCCCAGACATTTATTTTCCAAGAAACTGTCATGAAGGCTGCCACAGCTCCACAGCCATTGGCCCCTCAGATAATGCACATCTAGGTCATGCTGATGCTGTGACACAAGACAGATAGAACACAGTGCCTCCAGGGCCACACATGCACTCCCATAGCTCACAAGTACCACTGTTACTGGCAGTGTCTGACCACAGCTCACCCTTCACTCTGGAGCTCCCAGTTCTTGGCTGCTCTCAGCAGCTGTGCAGCTGCATAGGAAAAGTGGAACTAGCCTGGGACAGGGAGGTCACTCAAACTAGAGTAGATTTTAAATGAGGTTAAGTTAGTCTCGAAAGCCAGTTTGTTGAAAGACAAGAAGTCTTTCTAGAGACTTGCATCTTACATAATAAGAGCAAAGCTAGATCTGTGCAGTTTATAGAATTTGTATTGTTCATGTGAGAGGGAATTCTGGGTATGACATGGGAAAAGGGAAACCACCCTCTTTCACCCAGAGCTGGGGGAGAAAAGAGGCAGAAAAGAATGTTTTCATGGGAATGATCTATCTTTCCAGTGGCTTCTGGACCCTCCACAGGGTCTATCCAGTAGCATTAAGATGCTGGGGATGCTGGAAACCATAGGGTGTACTTTCTGCTTCCTTGGGAAGCAAGTGACAGTGAGCGTGTGCTGTGGTTAGATAGTGACCCTCAGCTCTTGGCTCTCATTCACCTGGAGCTGCTGAAGGTGGGCTTATTTGGAAACAGTTAACACAATTGGCTAAAAGATCTTGAGATGTATTCATCCTGGGTTTCGGGTAGACCTAAACCCAGTGAACTTATTTGAAAAGAGGAGACACAAACACTGGAAAGTGGCCATGTGGAGATGGTGGCAGGGACAGATGCGATGCTGCTGAGGCGGGCTAAGATCTCTGAGAACAGAAGAGGCGAGGATGGACCGCTGCTACAAGCTCTGGAGAAAGCAAGGCCTGCTAATTGTGGCTTCAGATTTCTAGCTTTCAGAACCACGAAAGAAGAAATATGTTTTGGGTGCCAGTGTTCAGCAGCACTGGCATGGGGAAGTGTGGAAGCAGAGGCCAAGCTCTCGGTGGCCCAGGCCTGGCATTGCCAGTGGAATTTACTCAGTCCTCCAAGGAATGCATATGTCGAAGGGGTGAGTGATAGAGAAGAGTCTAAGATTAGGCAGGACCAGAGAAGCTATGGAGGAGGGCCAGAGACCTAGGGCTTCAGCCCCTGACATCAACACAGCAATAAAGCATCACAGACACCAAGGGGAGCAGCACACAGCAGGGGACTCTGTGTGGGATTGGCACACAATAGTGTCCAGATGTGACCAGGGATATCTCAGGCTTGGTGTCATCAGCATAGATGCCCTGCCTGAGGCACCATCTTGAGAAGGAAGAATTGTGGCCAAAATAGTTCTGAAAATAAAAGCAGGCCTGGAAAAGTCAGAGATTTACATTAAAAAAAAAATAATGGGTCTAGCCTAGCACAGCCTGGAGAGATTTACATTTAAAAAATGAGTCTAGCCTAGTACAGCCTGGAGAGATTTACATTAAAGAAAATAGGTCTAGCCTAGCACAGCCTGGAGAGATTTACATTAGAAAAAATAATAGGTCTAACCTAGCACACCCTGGAATAGTTTTTTTTTTTAAAATAAAAACTATTTCAGCTGTGTGTGTGTTTCTCTCTGTATGTACTTTTAAGATGAGAACATTTACAGGAAAAATAGTTACAGCTTTTTCCTGTTTTAGTTGCCATATATAAACCCCACCACATTCCTGAATATTTACTGTACTCTCTGAGTATACCCCCTGTTTATTATGTTCAGTTGGGGGCTTCCTGTAGCTAGGGACAATGCCATGTACCTTGAGTTCATCTTTGGATATCAGTGTCCCCAAGATTCTGACTCAGTCTGTGGTTTTGCTGAGTATTTTCTGGGAGAATGAAAAGCCTTAGATATTTACCTAATATTCCTTTTGTTTTTCTTTTTGTAAAAATGTTTTTTAGCTGAAATAGAATTACAACACCTCCCTTATCCTTTCCTCCAGCTCCTTCCAGTGGCTCGCCCTTGAACCCTTCCCATGCTTCCAACCCCTTATTTTCTTTGATTATGTTTGTTATATACATTAAATATATGTGTGTATTTGTAGCCACAAATACACCCAAATAGAATTGCTAAGTCTGTTTCTGTTGTTTGTGTCTTTGGTTTCAAGAATAACCAGTCTGCATCGGACAACCCTTTAAGAGGACTCATCCCTAGAAGAGGAGGACTCCCTTCCTCAGCAGTCAATAGCTGCCTGCAGCAGTCAATAGCTGCCTGCAGTTCTTTGTTTACAGGGGGACCTAGTGCAGTTCCTTCCACATTAATGTGGCTGTAGGAACATTGCAGAGATTGTAAGAGCCAGAAGGTGTTCTCTGAGACAGTCTTTCTTAAAAACAGATGCAGATGGAGTCAACCATAGGACTGAGCACGGGGACCCCCAATGGAGGAGTTAGAGAAAGGACTGAAGGAGCTGAAGGGGTTTGCAACCCCACCAACCAGACCCCCAGAGTTCCCAAGGACTAAACCACCAACTAAAGAGTGAGTACACATGGAGGGACCCATGGCTCCAGCTGCATATGTAGCAGAGGATGGCCTTATCTGGCATCAATGGAAGGGGAGGCCCTTGGTTCTGTGAAGGCTTGATGCTCCAGCATAGGGGAGTGCTAGGGCGGTGAGGTAGGAGTGAGTGAGTGGGTGGGGGAGCACCTTCATAGAAGCAGGGGGAGGAGGGATGGGATAGGGGGTTTGTGGAGGGGAAACCAAGAAGGGGGACAATATTTGAAATGTAAATAAATAAAATAACCAATAAGAAAAAAATGGCTGCAAAAACAAGATCTGAACAATGGTAATATCAAGACATGTTAATGTGGAAGGGAGGCAGAATTTTTCAGGTTCAGGCCCCTAGACAAAGAAACACAGACAATCTTTTGATTTTTCCCCCCTTTGATATCTTCATTTCACGTTTTATGGAATTCCTGAAAATTTTTTAGGGCCCTTGTTTCAGACTGATACACTGTGAGAATGTAGGAAAAAGGCAAGTTCATTGCAGGGAGCCAGGAGGTGGCAGGGGGCCCAGTCATGAGGTTGGTACAAATTCCAAGTTTAAGTACTCCAGTTCTCCTGAGCCTGGAAGGATAGGAGAGAGGTTGAGGAGAGGATGCTGAGGACACTGAGGGCACCATGGAAACAATGTAACTTCTACTTTGGAAACAATGTAACTTCTGTTAGGATCTTTACTTCTCTTTCAGGAAAAAAAATATTTCAAACCCTCACAGTGTAAATTAATTCAAATGTAAATAGCCACCCAGATACCCAGGAATCTGAAGCACAGCGGTGTCTGAGTAATTAGCTGGGTTTTTGCAGCTTTCAGTTTGCAGGCAGCACTATTTATTTATTTAATATTTATTTCTTCTGACTTGATGGTGCTGAATTGTGGATCTCCAGCTTTTGATACCTACAGCAGGAGGAAGAGACCTGCTTCTCAGTTCTTAGCATCAGGCCTGGGACAAGGCACAAGCTGAGTCCTGATCCATTAAACAATTAGATCCATTTTACTAGGGATCATAATATCAAATAACTTCCCAACCCCTGGGGAACTGATTTTAAGAGTTGAGCCAAGTTTGCATAGTTACTGCTGTTAAGAGCCCCCCAAGATGTCTGAGTTGATTTTCTGAATTTGGGTCTGCCTTGCGCTGTCAGAGAGCTCACTGTACCTGGGCAGCTCCACACTCAAGTTCCAAGCCCATGTGACTTTTGTATTGCTGTGACAGACAGCCTGACACAACCAATTTAAGGGAGGGAGGAACTTACTTTTTTTTTTTGGCTCACAGAGTCAGCCCTTCATGGCAAGAAGGGTCAGCTTATGGCAGCAGGAATGTATGTGGAGGTTGTTCACATCTTGGTGGACGTGAACAAGGAGGAAGATTTCTTCCCATCCTGTGAGCTTCTCTTCACTCCTCTGATGGTTCTTCTGCTTTTTAATTTCATGTAATACAGTTTTCAGAAAAACAGACATACAGGCCAGTGGGACATACTAGAGACCCCAGAGGTAAATTCATAGAACCATAGACAGACTTTTTGACAAAGGCATCAAAAACATGCATTGGGGAAAAGATAGCCTGTTTAATAAGTGATGCTGGCATATATCACTGGATATCTATCTGCCAAAGAATGAAATTAGATTCGTATCTCTCACCCTGCATCAAAAGTCAATTCAAACTGGATCAAGGACTATGATTTAAAGCCTGAAGTGCTGAAACTGCTTAGGGAAAGCAAAGGGGATGCACTTTAGGATGCAGGGATAGACAACCATTTTCTAACTAAGATCGAAGGACACAGGAAGAGTCCTGTCCGTGGATAATTCAAGAATAGAGATTAATGATGAACAGGCTGGGGAGTCCACAAGCATTGGTGTCTGGTGAGGGCCTTACATGTCATACCATGGCAAAGATCAAAAGCCAAAATCTGGAGTCGAGACTCCAGTCCTCAAGCCCCCTTTGTGATTGGTGTTATTAGTTGATCCCTGAGGGTAGACATTCTGATCCTTGGGCCCCATCTCTCAACACTGCCATACGGAGGATGTTTCCAGAACAGTTGAAGTTATTAGCAAATGTCTTTGTTTATTCTTCCCCAGCTGTGGCTTTTGGATCCATTTGTAACAGAGTCTGGAGCCTGGTGGAACTTCTGAGAGCTTGATTCACGCATCTCATTTTCTTCTAAGACTCATAAGGACCATGCCACAGAAATGGCTCATTTTCCAAAGTTACACAAACAGGAACTTGGTGTATCAGGCAGGAAAGGTAGATGAAAATTTCTCTTGGTCTTGTTTGTACTGAACCCTGGCTATCCTCCAACACTGCCTTCTCAGGCTACCCCAGTGCATAGTGAAAACAGCCTAGCTGTTGAACCTGCACCCCATTTTCTCACCTAAACCTCCCCTGCTTTTCTGATTTGTTCAGTCAGCTCCTTGGTCACTTTTCTCTTCTGACCCAGTTTTCTCTGTGCTGTGAAGTCACTTACATTCCATACTGGGATGGGAAAACTGGGGGGCTGGCTCTGCCCTTAGGACTGTTCAGGTTTGTATCTTGACTCCTTTATTACTAGCTGAATGTTCATGGCAAAGTTATCTGTATTTTCTGATTACCAATAGGCCTTAAAAAATGGCATGTGACCATGAAGAGGCTGGAAACTCTCTTTAAGGCCCGAAGTCAAAGCTCAGGAAACACCAGACTCACCAGAGCTGACATCTTGACAGCTGCTCCTTGACCTTCATATTAGGACACAAGGGGTGGAGATTGGCTGCAACTGGAGAGCTACTGGTTTGGAAGGTAGCAGGTGCTTGCTGTTCTAGGGAACAGTCCATTCTCTTCATAGTGGCTCTGCTTCCATCCATGTCTCTGAGAGGCCAACCTTGGGTCCAGAGTTAGAGCTTTGGCTCCAATCCACAGATCAGACAGGAATTCCAGCTGCCTACAGTACACACTGTGAACTCGGGCAGTGCCAGCCTCTCTGAGTGTGTTTCCTTATGGTAGGATGTGGCTGTCAATAGGCACAGTGCATCTGCAGAGATGGTGCAGAGCAAATGCCACAACATCTGGAGCCCAAGAGAGCTGATGCATTGACTATTAATAGCAGCTATTTATACATCGTTTTCATGGGTACATAACTATATGAGCTGTAATCACCTTGAGGGACTCCCTCTGTTCTCTTGGAGGAGACTCTGGGTCTCTTTGCTTTCTGGTTGACACTTCTTTCATCCCTACAAATCTGTGTGTTTGTGCGCATGTGCTCTGACCTCCAGGATAGTTGCAGGCATGCTTTGCTTGAGCTGGGATAGCAGAATGGTGTACCTCAGAACTGTGGAGACTGAGGTTCTTCAGAGCATGGGGAGTTGGGGACCAGGAGGGCAGAGCTCAGTGAGGACACACTGAAGACAGCATGTAGTTGAGGTAACACTCATGGCAGTTAACATTTGGACTGTGAAAGACTAGATCCAACATGGTTCTTGGGAGTTACAGGCTCATTCCTTGAGTGGTTAAACAGTAAGTCGCCTCAGGTTTTCTACAGAACACTTGGACTTGTGAAGAAAGTCTCATCTCCTTTCCTTTGGGAAGAGTAGGAAGATATTTCATGTCCCATGGAAAAGTTCAGGACTCTAAGCTTATTGTAACTGTCAAAAGATACAGAATTATCACAATAATAGTTATGTCCAACACTGCTGCTGACTCCTGTGCTTTAGAGGACAAAGGACTGCATCAAGGATCTTGGTGTCAGGCATGTGGTTGGGAGCCTGTGGGGCTCCCATCTCTAACAAGCACCACTAAATTCCTGTACTCAAGGACAACTATTTCTAGGTATCATAATGGTATGGAAGGATCCAGGGTTCAGAACCAAATAGGGTGCTTTTGACAAAGGTCTATTGTCTGCTGTTTTCAGGGCCTGTTTAGTGTGCTAGTAATAGGAAAATCACTTAGGTTCCTCCAAACGCTATGCTCACAGGAAGGTGACATTCAGATGAATGGGGAACATAACCTTGGGCTTCCTCCTATTGCTTGCCTCCCAGGCTGGAGGACTCTGAAATCATCATTCCTGTGTCTGAAGCTGTCCCCCAACTCCCTCATACTCCACCCCATAATTTCTTGACAAAACTGTTCCTTCTTCATTTGCAGCTCCGGGCATCCTGACTGCACATGCCAAGATGGCTTACGTCTGCTACTTGTGGAAATAGTGTCACAGGCAGGGGAGCCAAGTCTTCAACAATGGCCTTTTGGGGACATTTTGGATCCAACTATAGTAAGGGTAGTTCAGCAGGAACAGAGATAAAGTTTTACAAGTGGAGACAGTAGAAACTGAACCAAATCTGCAAGGGCATGGAGGATGAGGGGACTTCCTGTCTTGCTCTCTTTCTCTTTCTTACCTTTTATTCAGTCAGTGGATGCTGTCTCCATTTAGGGCATGTGTTCCCACCCCAGTTAACCGTCACTGGAATCACCTTCGAGCACACACAGAGGTGTGACTTCTAGGTGATTCCGATCTGATCAAGTTCACAATGAAGAAGTGTCATCATGGCGGTTCAGGGGCAGCTGCACAGTAGTGGGTTTGTAAATGAGCTTATCACACTCATGGGTTCTAGACCCAGGAGGCCTGTCACAGGAGAGCACGGACAAAGCACGAAGACCAGGGGCCAGAAGGCATGGGAGGGAGGGGAGTCTGTATTTATCAGTGCTTGCAGGGGAAAAGCAAGGCAGGGCAGCCTAGACAGTTTAAGGACTGGTTAGTCTGAATGATAAATGGGGTTTTGGATGGGGTGGTTTCTGATTGGCCTGGGGCCATGTTTGTGGGAAATTGTTTTGATTGATGATTGATGTGGGAGGGTCCAGACCACTGTGGGTGGCACCAACCCAAGGTAGGTGACCTGGGCTGACCATGAGCCAGAGAGCAAGCCAGTAAGCAGCCTTCATCCATGGCTTCTGCTTCTTTTCCTTCTTGAGTTCCCACTCTGACTTTCCTCAGTGATGGACTTGTGACTTGGAACTGTAAGAGAGGGTGGAAATAAACCCTTTTCTCCTTGTTTTGGTCATGGTGGTTTTATATCACAGTAACATAAAGAAAATTAGAACACTGGGTGAGGTAACAGACCCAGAAGGACAAATGGTACATGTTCTCACTCACATGTGGCTCCTAGGGTTGAGTTTGGATCTGTGTGCCTAACTTGGAGTAAGTGTAGAATCTAGACAACTGGAAGGGGATCTTTGGTAGGGAGGGAAGACAGGCCTTAGGGGAGGAGGGTACTAGAGTGATGGGGGGGTAATGGGGAGAGATGATAAGTAGGGAGAGGGATGAGAGGAAACGGGGAGGGGTGAAGGGAGAGACAACTAATACTAAGCATGTTTGGAAAAGCCCCGCGGAAGCCCACTGCTTTGTAAGTGTCATGTGTATTTATATAAAATCGCTTACTTGGGATTACCTTATACAGGTGATAATACCCCTCCCAGGTGGCATAGGTTGCTAAATAAAAATCCCAGTATCAGATGTGGGGTATCTGCCCCTGATTTTTGGGTCAGGGGTGTCCTGGAGACCCCAAAAGAATGCAGGTGGCTACTGTTGCTTTTGGTTGTCTTCCAGAACACAATGGTAAGACCATGATACTGATGACACCACACAATTAGTTCACAGACCATGGAGAAATCAAATATCCTGACTAGGAAGCTCCCTGCCTCCTGGCTAGCTTTCATAGTATGGAAGATGCTATGCAGGCAGCTGGGGGGAAGGTAGTCAGTGTCCTAACAGGCTGTGAACCCAGTGAGCTACAGTAATGAATGAGAACTGCCCATGATGATTATATATACATGTAATGTATTTTATAACTCAGATATAAAATAGACTTATGATATAGTTTAAATTTACATATGTATTATAAGTATAGTGACCCATTTCCTCCAACTGGGGCCCACACCTCAAGGGTTCCACAGTCTCCAAAAACAGCACACTGAGTTCAAGACCAAGTGTCGAAATCCATGAGTCTGTGGCGGTTATTTTTTCACACCGTAGCAGTGGGTTTCCTGCTGACTGGGTGGCATTGGTTTAAGAGAAGACTTATTTCTGTGATTCCTAGAGAGCAGCCTTGTCAAGCCATGCCAAAGAAAGGGCTTCCCAAGCACCGAGCCTAGTGATTCTGGGATTCCAATCCCACAAGGCACCTAAGACAGTGGAGTGTAGGCCCTCAGCTGTCTCCGATGCCCTGAGGGCCAGGCCAGCTTCTCAGGTTTCCCAGTCACTTGAGATTTGGCCTTCTTTTTTCCAGGTGTTTTAAATATTTCATCCAAATGTTCTAAATTGTGTTCAGTGGGGGGCTTTGAACTATCCAACCGAGCATTATACAATGGAGACGCTGCATATCACAAGAAAATGTTATTAAAAAGAAAATGTTAAACAATAAAATAGACCTGTCATCTCACCTTGCACTTTAAGGCCTCCGTCTATAGTGTGGCCAGGTTTTCTTGGTCCTTTCCCAGCCCGGTGTACCGATAAAGACGATGTCAGGAAAAAGAACTACAGAAACACCGGAAGTCAGAACCCTAGGATATGTCAGGAAAGGGAACTATAGGAAGGCCAGAAATCAGAACCCCAGACATTTCCTGCTCATTAATTTAAAAAAAGTATTTATTATCCATACATGCCAGCTATGCACTGTCCAGGTTCCATGCAGTTTCCAGTCTAACTGGTAAGGGAGTGCTTTCTCCCCTAAAAGAGATGAGAGAACCACGCCTGCGACATGGGGGCAGGGTGAAGCAATGGGGAGGTGGCTGGGAGTCAGTACTGAGTGCCCACACTGTTTTCCCTGTCATAAATGCTGAACAGCCAGTTGCACGGTTTTCTCCCTAGCCACCATGCTGCCAAGACTGGCCAGGTAGCACGGTGGGCAGGAGAGAGAGCTCAGCGCAGGAGAAAGAGCTCATCGAGTAAAAGGCCCTTTCTCTCAAGCTTGATGAGAAGCTTGTTCAGTCCCTAAGACTCACACAATAAGAGAGAAATGACTGCCACAAACAGTTCTGTGACCTTAATGTACATATTGTGGCACATGCATATGTGTGTGCTCTCTTATGCATACATGCACACACACAAATAAATCAATGTAATGAAATAAATAAGCAAATAAATAATTCAGTATGGGAAAACTGAATTTGGGAGCCACAGCCACTGGCCATAGAAAGGATCCACTCTGCTCATCCTTAACATCTTATCCTGTGAGTTCTTATGGAATAAGACAATGAAGCTTTTTGCTTTCTTCTGTGTGTGTGTGTATGTGTGAGAGAGAGAGACAGAGACAGAGAGAGACAGAGAGACAGAGAGTGACACAGATGGAGAGAGACACATATATAGAGAGAGACAGAGAGAGGGGCACGGGTACATGTGCATGCGAGTCAACTTGTATGTGTACTGGTGATCTTGCGTGTGCTGCTGCACGTGTGTATGTGGAAGTCAGAGGTCAACGCTGGGTATCATTCTTTAGAAGCTGTCTATGTTGGGTTCTGAGACAGGATTGATCTCTGGGACTTGGAGCTTGTTGATTAGGCTAGACCAGGCAGCCAGCAGGCCTCAGAGTCCACTATCTTCACCTGCCCAGCACTGGATCACAAACTTGTGCCACCATACTCAGCTTTTCCGTGGGTTTGGGGGATTGGACTCAGATCCTCATGGATACATAGTACACACACTTTATGGGCTGAACCATCTCCCAGCCCCAAACTTTTCATGTTATGAGCCTACAGAAATAAAATATTCTGTTGCTGACAAGTGAACACAGTTCTTCACTGATGCTATGCTTGGCAGGAAAAAGGTTCCAGATATAACATAAAATCAGAATTATCAGCTTAGACCTAATGTTGCAGCTCCCTGACACCATTAGAGTCCTGGACCCTTTCCCTTTGGACTGTCCATCCTTAACATGTGAATTTGATTTTCATGGCCACAAAAGGTGACTTCAGCCACCATGTCCATATTGTAGGTGGTCAGACAGAGAAGAGCCCACAGCTTTTATCTTGTGAAAGTGTAGTTTTATGCAGGTTTTTAAAAATTTTTTTATTGGATATTTTACTTACATTTCAGATGTAATCCCCTTTCTTTCCCCATTTGCCCCCTACACAGGAATCCCCATCCCATTCCCCCCTCCTCCTGCTTCTATAAGGATGTGCCCCCACCCACCCTCCCACTCCCACCTCCCCACCCTTGAATTCCCCCACACTCAGGCGTTCAGCCTTCATGGGACCAAGGACTTCCTCACCCACCTATGCCTGACAAGGCCATCCTCCTCTACATACACAGCTGGAGCCATGGTTCCCTCCATACGTGCTCCCAGGCTGGTGGTTTAGACCCTGGGAGCTCTGGTTGGTTGGTATTGTTGCTCTCCCCATGGGGCTGCAAACCCTTTCAGCTCCTTCAGTTTTCTCTCTCACTCCTCCATTGGGAACCCCATGATCAGCTCAATGGTTAGCTGTGAGCATCTGCCTCTGTATATTTCAGGCTCTGGCAGACCTCTAAGGAGACAGCGATATCAGGCACCTGTCAGGATGCACTTCCTGGGATCTACATCAGCATCTGTCTTTGGTGACTGCACAAGGGATGGATACCCAGGTGGAGCAATCTCTGGACGGCCCCTCCTTCAGTTTCTGTCCCACTCTTTGTCTCCATATTTGCTCCCATGAGTATTTTGTTACTCCTTCTAAGAAGGGCCAAAGGACCCACATTCTGGTCTTCCTTCTTCATGAGCTTCATGTGGTCTGTGAGTTGTATCTTGGATATTGAGAACTTTTGGGCTAATATCCAATTATCAGTGAGTGCATACCATGTGTGTTCTTTTGTGATTGGGTTACCTCACTCAGGATGATATTTCTAGTTCCATCCATTTACCTAGGAATTTCTCGTATTCATTGGTTTTAATAGCTGAGTAATATTCCATTGTGTAAATGTACCACATTTTCTGTATCTATTCCTCTGTTGAAGGACATCTGGGTTCTTTCCAGCTTCTGGCTATTATAAATAAGGCTGCTATGAACATAGTGGAGCATGTGACCTTGTTATATGTTGGAGCATCTTCTGGGTATATGCCCAGAAGTGGTATAGCTGGGTCCTCAGGTAATGCTATGTCCAATTTTCTGAGGAACCACCAGACTGATTTCCAGAGTGGTTGCACCATCTTGCAGTCTCACCAACAATGGAGGAGTGTTCCTCTTTCTCCACATCCTCGCCAGTATCTGCTATCACCTGAGTTTTTGATCTTAGCCATTCTGACTGGTGTGAGGTGTTGTCTCAGCGTTGTTTTGATTTGCATTTCCCTGATGACTAAGGATACTGAACATTTCTTTAGGTGCTTCTTGGCCATTGGAGTTTCCTCAGTTGAGAATTCTTTGTTTATTTCTAAACCACACAAAGACAAAACAAAGAAAACTTCAGACCAATTGTAGGACTGTGAAAGAGTGATTTGGTTTCTGGTTGAGCACTGGCTTAGAGATGGCCGGAGACCCAACAGGTGACCATTGCCTATGAGGAACAGCATATATCTCGCCACGCCCCAGATTCCAGACTCCTAACACATGATCTAAGATCTCCATTTGATCTGCGCCTTGCAGTCACGTAGGGCTACAGGTAGAGGGCATGACTACAGGCTTCAGCCTCAAGAGATTTCCATATTAATGAGATACCTAAAGGCCAGAGGACGTAGCTAATTAAGTGACCCTCCTCCCCCTCTCCCTCCCTATTTAAGTCAGGTCCCCCCTGACCTAAGTGTGCATCCAGACCATCTACCATCCACCATGTCAATAAAGCTCTTGAAACCCTGGACTTTCTCGGGTTATTGGTGCTGCTGTTGTGGAGGACCTCTCTGTGTTCCAGCCATGGGGCCTGCCTCCTCAACCAAGCGAGCTGTCATCTAGCCAAGCAAGTAGCTAATTCCTCGGGCACGGTCGGGGCCTCTCTCTCTTCTCCCCTCATCTTTCTCAGCACGTGGCCGGCCGTAGGTTCCTCGTCTTAGTCTCTGTTTTGCTATGTCCCCCCTCCAGTGGCATCTGGGAGACCCAAATGGAGACACCTCTGGGTCCACATGAGAGCTCTGCCCCTTCCCTAACCCCCCCATGGAACTGGACTGAGTGAGGGACTCATCACACTGGGTGGGGCCCTGCTAGTGCCCGCCCGGTGCTGTGTGGAGAACTGAATCAGTCAAGATCCTGGGTGCTTCTGCCATGCTGAGCCATGGCAGACTCGCAGGAACAACATCACCCAATGCAACAGAGAATCCATGCCTGCATGCTCTGACATGTGGGCCCTCATTTCTTTCCCAGCAACCAATCTCCCTTATGAATATCGATGCAAAAATACTCAATAAAATTCTAGCAAACCGAATCAAAAATACATCAAAACAATCGTCCATCATGATCAAGTAGGCTTTATTCCAGGAATGCAGGGATGGTTCAATATTTGGAAATCCATCAACATAATCCACTACATAAACAAACTCAAAGAAAAAAAAAACACACGATCATCTCACTAGATGCTGAGAAAGCATTTGACAAAATTCAACATCCCTTCATGGTAAAAGTCTTGGAAAGATCAGGAATTCAAGGCCCATACCTAAACAGAGTATAAGCAATACACGGCAAGCCAGTAGCCAACATCAAACTAAATAGAGAGAAACTTGAAGCAATCCCACTAAGATCAGGGACTAGAAAAGGCTGCCCATTCTCACCCGACTTATTCAATATAGTACTGGAAGTCCTAGCCAGAGCAATTAGACAGCAAAAAGAAGTCATGGGGATACAAATAGGAAAGGAAGAAGTCAAAATTTCACTATTTGCAGATGATATGATAGTATACTTAAGTGACCCTAAAACTTCCACCAGAGAACTCCTAAACCTGATAAACAACTTCAGCAAAGTGGCTGGTTATAAAATCAACTTAAACAAATCAGTAGCCTTCCTCTACTCGAAGGATAAACAGGCTGAGAAAGAAATTAGGGAAATGACACCCTTCACAATAGTCACAAATAATATAAAATACCTTGGTGTGAATCTAACCAAGCAAGTGAAAGATCTGCATGACAAAAACTTCAAGTCTCTGAAGAAAGAAATCGAAGAAGATCTCTGAAGATGGAAAGATCTCCCATGCAGAGTTGGCAGGATTAATATAGTAAAGATGGCCATCTTGCCAAAAGCAATCTACAGATTCAATGCAATTTCCATCAAAATTCCAAGTCAATTCTTCATAGAGATAGAAAGAGCAATTTGCAAATTCATTTGGAATAACAACAACAACAACAAAAAAAAACAGGATAGTGAAAACTATTCTCAACAATAAAAAATTTCTGGAGGAATCACCATCCCTGACCTCAAGCTGTACTACAGAGCAATAGTGATAAAAACTGCATGGTATTGGTACAGAGACAGGCAGGAAGATGAATGGAATAGACTTGAAGATCCAGAAATAAACCCACACACCTATAGTCACTTGATCTTTGACAAAGGAGACCATTCAGTGGAAAAAGGACAGCATTTTCAACAAATGGTGCTGGTTCAACTGGAGGTCAGCATGTAGAAGAATGCAAATTGATCCATTCTTATCTCCTTGTACAAAGCTCAAGTCCAAGTGGATAAAGGACCTTCAAATAAAACCAGATACACAGAAACTAATAGAAGAAAAGGTGGGGAAGACACTTGAATATCTAGGCACAGGGGAAAAATTCCTGAACAGAACACCAATGGCTTATGCTCTAAGATTAAGAATTGACAAATGGGACCTCATAAAATTGCAAAGCTTCTGTAAGGCAAAGGACACTGTCAATAGGACAAAATGGCAACCAACAGATTGGGAAAAGATCTTTACCAATTCTACATCCGATTGAGGGCTAATATCCAATATATACAAAGAACTCAAGAAATTAGACTCCAGACAACCAAATAACCCTATTAAAAATGGGGTACAGAGCTAAGCAAAGAATCTCAACTGAGGAAACTCCAATGTCCAAGAAGCACCTAAAGAAGTGTTCAATATCTTTAGTCATCAGGGAAATGCAAATCAAAACAAGCCTGAGATTCCACTTCACACCAGTCAGAATGGCTAAGATCAAAAACTCAGGTGGTAGCAGACGCTGGCGAGGATGTGGAGTTTTATGCAGGTCTAAGGAGATGCTTTCTCCAAGGATTTCCTCTACCTCAGTGGCCAGAACTTTGACACTTGGCCACTTGTAGATACTTCACCAAACAGTCTGAGAAGATGAGTTTTCTCTTTCTGGCTTTTATGAGCCAGGAAAGGAAAGCACAGGGTTTAAGTGGCTTTTGATTGGCCATCCACATTTCTGCTATATTGCCAAAGTCTGGCTTTCTGTTATCTGCAGCTTGAAACAATGTCCAGGTGCTCTAGTCTAGCTACCAGTGATGTAAAGCAGAGGAGAGGATGCTGAGTGCTCAGGGAGGCATCACAGACAAGATGACGACACTAAGCAAGTAGCGTGTGTGCACTTCTTTCTCTGCACTTAGCACCACACTGTCCAGACAAGCCAGCCTTTTCCTGCTCCTTCTCCTTTGCTTTGTCATTTTGATTTGAGACAAGGATTCACTGGGCTATAGCCCAGACTGGCCTGGAATTCCTTTTGTCTAGGATCAGAAGTGAGAGCCGCCTCACCTGGCTTCCTCCTTGAATTATTTTCTGCCTTTTATCATTTGTGTAGTCATTCCCTGCTTCACTGAAGGTGATGGCAAACGAATGTCCAAACACAGCTAAGACGTGACTTACCCTCATGCTTATCCCAACCCTGACCCCTTCCTGCCTCAAGTTCACCCCCTCCCCACCCCATGCTCACACACATCATGGCCAGTGTATAAAAGGGAGTGTTTGAATTCTGGGGCAGCTGAGTTCAGTGGGCTCTAACTCTCCTTTCTTCCCATTATCCCATTTCATTCATAGGAAAACCTGACTGGACCCTTCCCTCTAGCATACACATGTCCCCTGACTGGCATTAACTCAGGGTTGTTGGTGAAGTTCTTGTATTGTCTTGTTTCCCAGCCAGGCTGTGTGGGAATTTCAGCAACTCTCTAAGCTTCAGCTTAAATCTACTCACTAATTTCTCTACACCCACCACTTCTGGCTCTCAGCAACAGTCCAACCGTTTCCTGAATACCAACCAGAGACTCTGTTTAGGTTAGACAATTTGCCAAAGCCTGATTCTTTCTCTTGGTGAGTTTAGATGTTTGGAGTGCCTTAAAAACTGGGGCTTTGAAAGTGACTATTCATAAAAATTCAGAGGATGAAAAACAGCAGGGAAGTTCTGCAGACATTCCTCCGTCCCATGCCAGAGTCAGCAGCAGTCAGCACTGGGACACAGATGCCTCCGAGTTGTCCCCAAATTGTGTTTTGTAGCTGCTAAAAACTAGGATCTAAAGATTTTTCTCTTCATCCCTTCATGCCCACAGGACATGTTACCCTATTTTCTTGCATATAGTTGACTCAATAATAACTTTTCTAACGTCAGGAGCTGGCCACTGCCAGCTCCATGCAGAGCTGGTGCTTTTAGCCCACTATAACCTGGATCACTCTACATGTCCTTGTAGGCCAGGCTGCTGCTGGCTGGGTTCAGACACTGTTACTGGAACCCACTCAGCCCCTATTCACATGTGGAAAATACTACAAAGTGCAAGCTTACATGAACTGTACTCATAATCTCCTGACTGTCTTTAAAATAGTTTAAATCTTTGAGCCGTCTTGATGCTTGACTAGAAGAAAATTTGTTATTAGGGATGCAGGAGGATCCTCAAAAGTTTGGGCAAAGATGCTGGGGGTCGGGTGGAGGCAGGGCTAGTACACTACTGAAGTACCGGAAGCTTCTACGTCTGCCACTGGTCGCAGGTCCACACGGGTCTTCCTGAGTCTCATTCATTTTATCTCTGGCCTCCTTGTCTTTGCTGGAGATCCTTGAAGGATTAGGTCTGACCCCAGTCTCCCCAGTGCCACACAGCCACAGTTGTTATGTCTTCTATAACACCAGCATGAAGTAATGTGTGTGTCTTTTCTTCTCTAAACCCTTGGCCCCACCCTCTCCAGTCTGCAGAAAATTGCTTCTTGCTTCCCTCTAGATGTTGGTAGAGCTGTTCTGTCTCCTCTTCTAACCCCAGGCATCCTCCAGATGCATTCTGAGGGACAAAGCTTTCCCCAAGGTAGAAAAAGCCTTTGTCTTTAAAGTCATTCTGCTTTCTACCTTATACTTTATTCGGCCAACCTCCATTAGTGTACTTGCCCTAACTCTTACTGTATTGAAAGATTTCTGTTCTGATTGGTAAGCAGTATGGTGGCCCTTGCAGAACATGGTAAAAAAAAATCAATTAATAATTACATTTTAAATTAAACTCATTAATTCAGCCTAACCATGACAGGATGTCACCAGGGTCATTGATAGACAGACCTGCCACGTACTTACTTATTACACAGCCCTCCCTGCGCGTGCCTCTCGGTCTCATCACCACTGAAATCATGGTTATTCCCTGGTGCTGATCATCGCTGCTTCATGTGTATCATGTACACATTGCAATTCTTGCAAACATTGTCAACACAAGTGGTTCAATGTTTACAAGTTAGGGATTCATCAATAAAATATCAAAAGCTATCTCAGAAGAGAGAGACAACTGACTGAGGATACACTTTCTAGTGTTCCATCGCCAGTCACACACCCCAGTTACCTGCATCTGTCGAGGACACAAGGATGTTTATAAATCTGCAGCCTGGAGGGTTCCTGCCTCAGGGCATATGCCCTGAATGTCCTTTGCACTGAAAGACCTGGGACATGAACAACACACTTTTTATTTCTTCAATATAAAACAGTTTTATGATTTTTAACAAAAGCATGGTTTTCCCCATGCTGTTATTGACCTGACAGATCCAAATGGCACTCAGAATTGATTCTTAAAAGACTGTGGGGGACCTGACTATGTCACTCCCAAACAGGAATGATCACTGAGTTGAAAGCAATGAAGGCAGGGCCTATGCAGGAGAGCTCTGCCCTCTGGCTACCTGCTAAAAGGCAGGAAACAGACTCAGACAGATGAAAGACTCCAGCCAATGCAAATGAGTTCACATTCTCCAACCATGGAGAATAGGTGACCATGCCATACAGTTAGACTGGGACAAACAGAAGACTCCCCTCCAACCAACACAAGTTTACATTCTCCCACTATGGAGAATAGGTGACCACACATTTCAATTCTGGACTTTACTGGCCTGGAACCCATCTACACAAATGAGCCCACGGTTGCCCCCTTCTGCCTGCTCTTTGCTCTCCTCCAAGTCGCTACACCTGCTCTGCCTTGTCACCTCCCAGGAAATGTACTATCATGTGAAGATGTTACACAGCTCAGGCTCGAAGCCATCTCGTTGAGAACTACTCATTCTCTGCACCTCCCCCACGGGGATAGGAAATACACATGTTAGTAAATTTCTATTTGTTTTTGCTTGCAAATCTCTTTTGTCTTAGAGGTCTCTTGCAAACTAAGACTCTACAAGGGCTTAAAGATTTGTTATTAACCCCTATAACTCACACATATTCATCAGCATGTCAATCACATTATATAAAAATTTAGGATTTAAGTTTTTAAATTATAATGATCAATCAAAAGATTGATTAAAAATTATATATATAATTATTATTTTTTTTTTTGGTTTTTCGAGACAGGACCACCACTGCCTGGCAAAATATATTTTTATACAATAAAAAATTTGAAAAATCTGAATTAAACAAATGTTGATTAAAAACAACTTAAAATTCTATGAAAATGTGCTTCAAATGTTAAAACTACCCAACATGTACTTAAGCATAATCGAGCATTTCAAACATGAAATATTCAATAGTCATTAAAAAATAAGCGCCACCACCGCCCGGCCTGTGTCTATATAAGTATATATTCATTTTAAATTCATGGTTCCACTTGTTGGAAAACATACCTACTTAAGTGAAGCAACTAATTTGACAAGTTATAAATCAAGACAGTAAAATATTTATTTTCTAGGAAATTCTCACATACAGCATTTTAATAATTTATTTAAAATGAGACATTTAAACCCCTTCGATCTTGTGGAGTTGAGAATAACACCTTAGACAATGTATTAAACTTCATCATTCATACTTCGGAAAAATGGCAGAATGGGAAAGATGTCATGGAAATCGCTTAGACAGACTAAGCTCATGTGTACTAGAAAGAAAGACTGCCATTTCAGCCAAGATCTCAGAAACATCTCAGAATGCTTTTTCATTAGTGTATATTAACTATTTAAAGTAAACAGTTTCCAGATTCAGAAAGACAAACATTGCACGTTCTCACTCATAGTGTATCCTAGCATCAATTCTTGAGATTTGTGTTTAACTTGGAGAGTCTGTAGATGTTAGGGGTGTCTCAGAGACCAGCAAAGAACAAGGGATATTGTCATTTGCTACTGGTTGCCCACCAGAACTTGATAGTAAGATTCTAATGCAGAAGACACATTGGTCACAGGACATGGAGAAATCAAGCTGGCATTGATCAGGGAGCTTCCTCTCCATCTGCCTATCTTTCATAGTACCAGAAGTTGGTATGCAGGCTTCTGGATGTACGTGTGACTTACCAACAGTTTTACCCAGCTGTGAACCCAATGAATCTCAGTAATGACTGATGTGGCAAGATAGGCCCATAGGCACAACAGTGGTATGAATGTTAAGGGGGTAACCAGCTGCTTTCTGATTGGTTTTACGGTATGTGACCGGAGGAAACTCATGCCTGCTTCTATATATCTGGCTGAGAATCCATGGTTGGGGAATTGTTAATGCTCAGAGGACAATGCATTACTCATTTTGCTAAATGGAAATAGTATCAAACTGTCCTCTAACTTTGTATCTCTATACCTATAGGTCAGCGCAGAATGGAAATAGTATCAAACTGTCCTCTAACTTTGTATCTCTATACCTATAGGTCAGTGCAGCTCTTAGATCTCAGGAGAGAGTTGCTTTGTGTAGTCGAAGGCAGTTAATGCAAACATACAACCTGTCAGAGTTCAATGGTGGGCTCAGCCAGTCACAGATGGACAAGCATATCACACCTCTTCTCCCTAAGTTCCAGGGACCATCTTGGAGAGGTGGCAAGAAGAGGAGATCAGAACCTGTAAGATCCGGAGGTTGAGGAGGATGAGAGCAAAGCATTCTTTTCCGTACATAATCCAATGTTCTGAGATGCACTCCAAACCACTGTGTGTATCTAGATTCCCAGGGGACTTACTTACTAGTCATCTTTCAGGACATTTCTTCTTGCTTCCTGGCTGACTCATCTGAAATCCAACTTCTGTCTCCAGGATTGGAACTTTTATGTTTTCCACTGAGCGATTATGATACAAATTTCTAAGATGCTAACCACCATGGCAGAGGCACATATATCAGCCGCTAACACTTAAGGATTGACGGGGTACCAAATGCTCCCTGCTAGGTCCTGTTGAGTTTTAAGACACTCATTGCTATTCAGGTTTTATTTAAGGAGGCTAATAAAGTTGGAGGTAGGAGGAGTCGGCTTTTAACAGTATGTGTATGCTCTTAGTAATGCCACAGAATAACACAGTAACACTTGCTGCAGCCTTGCTTTGACCCCCACTACCCAGCTTCCCCTAAATCCCAAGGTCAGATGGAACAGGATAATGGAGAATGCCAGGGATCCGGGTGAGGGGTGGGGGGGGGGGGAGGGGCTCTGGGTAGAGCTGTAAAGGCACCCTAGATCAGATCATTACTGTTTGGGAAGTCTACCTAAGCAGGACCCAACCAACAGGAGCCACCACTCCCTCGACCAAGTCCCCTCACTTCCCGCTCTGGTTTGCACGAAACAGCTGGAAGCCTAGGGGCGGGGGACGCGTCATCGCCACAGCCTTCCGCCTTCCCACTCGCTACGGGCGCACGTGCTCAAAGAGTCCCTGTCCCTCCCGCCTCCGCGCGCGGGGCCGCAAGTTTCTTACACGAGAGGCGGGCGCGCACCGCGTCTTCTCCCTGGCCCCCACCGCTGCAGTCTCCACCCGCGGGGAGGGCGCGCTCCGGAGCCGGCGAGGGTGGGGCGCCGCGAGGGAGGGGTCCCAGCGCCGCAGTCCTCGCGGCGCCCGCTCCAACAGCAGCAGCAGCAGCAGCAGCAGCAGCAGCAGCAGCAGCAGCAGCA
>NW_021620639.1:1156465-1196171 GCF_004785775.1 Grammomys surdaster | reverse complement strand
CAGCAGCAGCAGCAGCAGCAGCAGCAGCAGCAGCAGCAGCAGCAGCAGCAGCAGCAGCAGCAGCAGCAGCAGCAGCAGCAGGTGGAGCCCCGCTCAGCTGCGAGCAGCACTTGGCCGGAAAACCGAGCCCGGCCATCTAGGCTGGAGCCCACGCCGCCCCAGTCCGACCCAGTTTCCCAGGCACCGAGTTACCGAAGCCCGCGGCCGGGGGACGCGGTTGGGGCCGGATTCATCTCCGTGCACATAGCTGCGCTGGGAGACCCAGCCCGGGACGCAGGGCTAAAGGGACCTGGCTCCACCTCGGCCACCAAAAGGCTCGTGCTCCGGGGACAGAGCGTCTGTGGGATCCGGAGCCCGGGCACCTGGCCAGACACTGTTGAAGTCTGGGTGTCGTGCTCGCCCCACCTCTTTGCTCGGACAGAGAAGGCTCTTTCCAGAGGACCAGACCTCCTCGCCTGGTCCTGAGTGGAGTCCTCGCACCCGGTGCCTGTTGGTCTCGAGAACCTCTCTAGTTGACACTGGTCTGCAGATGTTCTCTGCTGGTTAGGTTTCTTCTTCGGCTAGGGGAACAGTTGCCATCAGCGACATTCTGTGCCTATGGGCGCTCCAGGTCCTGGGTCTCCAGTCCTGCGGGAATCATCCCGGCTTCGCTGACCCTCAACTCTGTCTCTGCTTGTGGTGGGTGCTCCTGGCCGTTTGGTTTTTGCCGGGAGTGTGCAGACTAGACATCTTTCTGGCTCTCACTTGGGAAGGGCACTGGTCTCCAGGGAGCGGCTTTGTGTGTGGTGGGATCCAGGGTCCTCAGCCATGGCCTTCACTTTCGCTGCTTTCTGCTACATGCTGTCTCTGGTGCTCTGCGCTGCGCTCATCTTCTTCGCTATCTGGCACGTGAGTAACCTGCTGCGGGTTCTAACTCTCATTTACCCCAAAGTCTCCCGATGCCCACCTCATTTCCTCATTTCACCTGCCTTTTGGATATTGTAGGCGTGGGCGGGCCGTGAGGCCAGGCAGAAGTACTTGCCGGGCAGACCTTGTCCATCTTCCCTGTCCCGGGGCAGGGGACACAGTTCTTGGCATCCTGAGGTCAGGCGGTACCGCACAGGCGCCTACCCGCCTTGGTTGAATGAAGTCTGTGGCCCGTGGAGCCTCCCTGGGGGATACATTCCTGGGCGTGACAAGGTGTCCCAGCCAGACCTGCAGTAGGGGCTCAAAACCCCATCTGCCCGGCTTCCTTCTGCACCCAACCCCCTTCTCTCCTGCCTGCAGAGAGAAGCGCTGCCGGTGTCCCAGGCAATTAGTCAAGTAACTATAACAACTAAACATTTAAAATGTCAGCATCTGTGGTGGGTTGCGTTTAGACATAATTGGAGACAAAGTGGAAACATAACCAGAGCATCTTGTAAGAGGAAGCAAGGAGAGGCCAGGCAGGAGAGGAGGGAAATCAAGAGAGGTGGGAGTGAAGAGAGAAAAGGGAGGGAGGAAGACTAGGATAAATGAGGTTCTAGGTGCTATAGATCTGCCCAGGTCCCTCCCATTATCCCCAGGACACACGCTTCCACCCAGCACGGAGAGCAGACCTGTCCTAGGTCATCAGGTGCGGTGTGTGGAGCGCTGTGGAGCGGAGGACTCCTGAAGGGGAGTAGGAGGAGGGCGCAGGAGGACCTGGTCTCCTGGAGACTGTGTCACATGTCACAAACCCTTGACCCCCTAGCTTCCTTCAGGGCTGCTTAAGGCCCCATTCTCACTCTGGGAAGACAGATGGATGAGAAGAGCTAAGGTCCCAGTGATTGACAGGCACCACTAACAGCCTTGCCCTTCCAGCAGGGTTGGGTAATGGAGGGACCCTGAGACTAGCTCCTGGAGGCCTGGTTCTGGGGAGTCTTGGAGAGATTGTGTACAACTGATGACCCAGAAGGAAGAAGATTGAGGAGCAGTTTATCTTAAAATAGAACTCCGAGTGTCCTGCTATAAGGGCCAAATGACAAGGGGCAGAGAGATCATGCCTGGGGAGGAGGAAGGGACTCTAACCACAGTTCCTGAAAAGACACCCTGTAGATCAATGTAAGCTTCTGCTTCTTCCTAAGCATGAACAATCACTTACCATTTGGTTTAGGGATGTAGAAGTAAGAGAGAGGGGGTCCAATGTAGGAATTTGGGGGCTGATGTAAAAAGTCAGTTAGATGTGATGGGATTTTATCCTCTCTGCCCGGGGATGCTGGATCTGTTCTACTGCACACAGTTGGACTTTGAGGATGTTGGCAGTTATAAGGGAAAGAGAGGGCGAGAGAGCGAGAGAGCGAGAGAGAGCGAGAGCGAGAGCGAGAGAGCGAGAGAGCGAGAGAGCGAGAGAGCGAGAGAGAGAGAGAGAGAGAGAGAGAGAGAGAGAGAGAGAGAGAAAGAGAGACTTTATTCAAGGTAGGTAGTGCTCAAACATACAGCAGAGTTCTGCGTCCATGTTCTAAAGGAACTTTTTCAGTGTCTTCATATTTGGAAAGGGCAATACATTCTTGAAGGCTAATACTTAATTTGGTGTTTCTTCCTGGTTTTGCTTTGTCTGGAGGGTGGCAGGTCCTGAGAGTACCCCTAAATCCTTCAGACTAGATGTTCACTGCAGTGGCTCCTGAAGCAGGGTGGATCACCAGAAAGAAGGCTCTTTTCTCCCTCAGGGTGTGTGTGAGTGAGTGAGTGTGTGTGGTGTGTGTGTGTGTGTGTATGTGTGTGTGTGTGTGTGTGTGTATGTGTGTGTGTATGTGTTGGGGTAGGGGGGCGATGGGGAGAATTATACATAACTCTAGGACTAGCTAATAAAGTAGATGATTTGGGCAGCTAAGTTAAGCAAGAGACGTCAGAATGACAGTTGCATGTCCTAGTGATCTTGTGCTGGCCTCTGTTCCCAACTCTCTTCTCCCAATCTATTCCCTACGCCCATACAATGCAATCAAATCTCAAGTCAGGTTCTGTTGGCACCCCTAGAGGAATCATGACACAGTGACAGCAGGGTCAGTCTGTTTCCTAGTCTTTTCCTTCTCTCTCTGAATCAAGCAATCCAAACCCCACCACAGAGATCTGGTACCTAACCACTGAAAGGGGAGCTCAGAAACAGTCTAACTTCCTGATAGACACACACTGTACTTGTGGGTTATTGGAATGGTGTAATCATTTCAACCAAAAGTCTAGGAGAGTTAGTAGATGGTGCGTTTGCCTTCTTTCTGCATCTTATATTTCTGCACATTTCCTGATCTGGTGAGTCATACTGATTGCTTAGTATGTATTGGCATCCCAGGTAATGAATTGGTACTTAATAAACAGCAGTTAAATGCCTGTCACCCTGGCCTAAAAGAGATGCAGGGGGCATTTTTCCCTCCTTTTTTTTCCTATTTATTTGTATGTGTACATACCTATTTAAGGAGAATAATGGAAGTTACTATTTACCCACTGTATAGTTAGGAGAGGACCTGTCAGGTGTTATCTCTGGTTATCTCGCCTCCCCTCCCCCCACTTTCCCCTTGATGCCCAGAAGCAAAGATGGATAAGGCTGGTTAATAGCACATTTAAGCCTTGACTTTTATTTTTTTAACCTTGAAAGTCTATCTGGATTGTCTTCAAATGAAGTTACTTCACACTAGCCACCATCTTTGAGTACTTTTTTCTTGCTTTGCAGAAGGAAAGAAAAGCGGAGGGTTTTGTTTGTTTAGTTTTTGTAGTTGTTTTGTTTTTAAACCATAATCTTGTGTTCTTCATGTATCTTGTCTCTTACATGCTGCGGCATCCTTTAGTTCCCACAGATGACTTCTTACATATGAAGAAACTATGGCTCTGAGAGATTCTGAAACTTGTCCAAGCCTGTGCATCTAGTATGTGTTAGGCTTGGGATTTGAACTGAGTCTGTGAGACTCTTATGGTCAAGTTGTAATCACTAGCTTTGAACTATCAATTTAATTATAGTTTATACCCAAAACATTACTTTCTATGTAAGTAAGATATTTAGAGTTAGAATTTGTGGCTGGAGTATAGCAAGACTCAGAGTATTGACATGTAGCCTACACCGGCCTGGAACCCAGGCTCACCCTGACTTCCTCTCCAAAGCACTAGGGCTGCAGCGTTTACTAGCCCACCGACCTTTGTGCATTGCTCTTTAAAAGAAGAACTTCTGTTTCATCTTCTTACAAATTAGACTTTTACTTACAAAAGCAAAAGGATCATTTCCAAAAAGTTTGAAAATACAACAATATGCAATTAAAAAGCCACCACCCACCTTTTTGTCCATAAAAAATTGGATTGGGTGGTGATGATGTGTGTGTGTGAACGTGTATGTATGTATGTATGTATGTATGTGTGTATATATGTATGTATGTATGTGTGTGTGTATGTATATATGTATGTATATATGTATGTGTGTATGTGTGTGTGTGTGTGTGTGTCTGTGTGTGTCTGTGTGCATTTTAAAAGCTGCATGTGGATGTTTAGAAGGGAAATCTCACAAGTGTTCTGAACGGTTCACTCTGTGGAGTGATGTCTGTTTCCAGCCAGTCTGAGATGAACAGTGTTTACTCACAATTCAGAATCTTTTCTGCTCCAGCTTGGCCGAGGCTGTTTGCAGACGGTCTCATTATATAAACACAGATGAAGCCATTCTTTGAAAAGATCAAAGATGCATTACCGTTTATTTCAGGCTTTTAGTTTTCCATTTTTTCATGTCTGTCTGTCTGTCTGTCTGTCTGTCGTCTGTCTGTCCACCTGCCCGTCTGCCCATCCATCCATCCACCCACCCAGCCACCCAGCCACCCAGCCACCCAGCCACCCATCCACCCACCCACCGACCCATCTATCTATCTATCTATCTATCTATCTATCTATCTATCATCTATCTATCTATCTATCTATCTATCTATCTATCTATCTATCTGTCTATCTATCATCTATCTATGTGCATTGGTGTTTTGCCTGCATATATGTCTGTGTGAGGGTGTCAGATCCCCTGGAGGTGGAGTTACAAACAATTGTGAGCTGCTATATGGGTCCTGGGAATTGAACCTCCCCTTGGAAGAGCAGCCAGTGCTCTTAATTGCTGAGCCATCTTTCCATCCCTATTTTCCAAGTTTTTAATATCTAGAGTCCCTCTGAACTTTGATAATTAACAAATAAAATTAGTAAGCTCTCTAGAAAGACTTGATGTATCACCTCATCTTGAAATGGGTTTGAGCTTATGGTGACATTTGCCCTTGGAATTTGAATGGACCTCACAGGCAGTAATGAGTACCAGTCTGTTGAGGGGCAAGTTTTCCTAGACAAAATGTCTTCATTGCTGAACCTTTCAGCTAGTTCTAGCCTGTTACAGACCCAGCCACTAGGAATAGATACTAGTTTTTCCAGTTACCCATCTATATAAAAAGAAAGGGGGGTGTTTTGTGAAACAGGATGCTTGGGGCTCACTGTAGCCTTTCTCCCAGAGACCTTTGACCTGCTCTGAGCCAGGGGCAAATATGAGAGCTTTCCAGGGCTTTCCTGCTTTCCACTGCTGGTCTGTTTGAATCAAGCCATCCTCCTGCATCCAGAGTAAGGCACCTGCAGTAGCTGCCTGACCTTTCCATCCTCTGCCTCCCCATGGTCCCTCTCCATCTCTGCAGAAAGAAAAGAGCCTTTTCTGCCTCCCCATGGTCCCTCTCCATCTCTGCAGAAAGAGAAGAGCCTTTTCTGCCTCCCCTTGGTCCCTCTCCATCTCTGCAGAAAGAGAAGAGCCTTTTCTGCCTCCCCATGGTCCCTCTCCATCTCTGCAGAAAGAGAAAAGCCTTTTTTGCCCATCGTTGTTTCCCACAGCTGAAGATGATCCTGGGGTCACAGAGATGTTTAATCATCGTCACAGCAGATTCTCCAGCTTTTGCCTGGTCCACTTCTGGCTGCTCTTGGAGACCACACCCTAGGTAGCAAGGGAACATACATCCTTTTATGGACCTTGGTGCTTTGGAACCTGGAGAACTACAACTGATACAAAGAAGACCGAGCATTTTGGGAGGCTCATGGCCTCTGATACTAGTGGAGGCTCCCCACAAGGAGCTGGGGAGCACTGGTGAAACTGGGGGGTGCTTTCTGTCTGGTGTGGTATTCCTTTCTTGTTTCAGCTTGTGATGAGTGCTGGCTGGCCCTCTCCCAAGACTGGCTGGCCAGTCTTGTCACCATTGTATCTCCATCAATCATGTTGTGAGAACAGAGGAGGGGACAGAGCTTGGAGGCTCTGGAAACAAGCCAGTGTTGGCTGGCAGAGCTTCCTCAGTTGTGATGTTTCTAGGCTTCCTAAGGTGAGATGTAGCGGAGCCACCAAAACAGTGTCCCCCGACTCTCTAGTCTCTGAGTGAAGGCAGGTGAAGCTGTGAGGTCTTGCCATGGGTGTTTCTACCTCTACCAACCCTGAGAGCACACTTGGCTTCACTTTCCTCCTGTCCCCTCCAGCCACTGCATCCTGTTCTCTATTGTGCATCCCTGTGACTCTGTGCTTTATTCTCTGAACCTGTTTCCTGCTACCAACTTCCTTCCCAGAAGGTGAGAAGTGCCTCATTTTCCCATCAATGTGCTGTCTGGACAGCGTCCTCTCCACCCTTGCCATCACTGTCGTCTGCCTCTGTGGCCACTCTCTGAAGGATCCATCAAGGGTCGGGTGTAGTCATGGACACCTCCTCACTGACCTACTGTCTACTGTCAGAGACTACCTAACCCCCTGACCACACCTCTCACTGACCTACTGTCAGAGACTACCTAACTCCCTGACCACACCTCTGCCTGTCATTCCAGGCAGTCCTGGCCCTCTTGGTTCCACTCTGCTTAGGATCCCTGTTTTGACTGTAATTTCCCTTTTCTCAGGACACTGTCCCTTGAGGACATGAGTCTCTTTAAGCTCATCCACGTCTCGGCTCATCTGTACCCATCTTCTCTATGTGACCATGTGACCTTTAAGGTGGGAGCCCTCTGTTTAGTGACAGTTTTAGAGTTTTTTTTTTTTTGAAAAACAGAAATAGTATGGTACTATGTTTTCTCTTTAATCCCAAGTGTGGGATGTGGGACTTACTTCAGATTCTCCACAGAAGTTCACTACGATTTGCCTTGTGCTCTGGCAGGGGGTGTGATTTTGCTAGCTGTAGACAGTTTCTGTGACTGTGACATTTGGAATTCTGGGGACTTTTCAGAGGGTACATGAATGCTAGGGCCCTGAGAAGTGTATGTGTGTGTGGGTTGTTGGTGATCGTTGGTAGTGATTTGTTATATAGTTGAACTCAAAAGAAGAAACAAGAAGAAATCTGATATCCTGATGGCAAAGATTAACTTGCCCCAACACCCCTAATCAGCAGGAAGTAGTCTAACAATATTACTTTTTTTCTGACCCCTGACTAAAGTCAGGGCTCTCCTTCTCCTCTCTATCCTTTTTTTTTTCTCTTATCTAGTGTTAGGGGTTGAAAGGGTGGAAGAAAAGGGGTAGAGAGGGGTGAAAGAAAGAAGAACCCACAAAGTAGCAAAGACAGCTACTCTTCTGTGCCAGGAATGCACTCATGTACCCCTCTGCTCCCAGCCTAGAGCCCCAAGAGCTTCTGGCATCCAGGTGACTGCACAATGTGGCCTTGGCTGGTCCTTATCGTAGTCTCAGCCCACCAGCATGGCTTGGGTCTAAGTCGTGAACTTTCTCCATACTGTCTTATTTTTATCACATTCTTGGAGCCCCAGAAGCTCCTACACTCATGTGTTTATGTCAGGCTCATTAATATGACTAAGCCTGTCATGAGGAGCACCTCACTGCCCTACCGTCTTGGTCTTTTCTTTTGCTATAACAGAACATGGTGGACCAGGTAGTAGAAACAAGAGTTTATTTGCCTCATAGTTCTAAGATCTAAGGGCTACCCCTGGCAAGGGTCTTCTTACTACATCACACTGTGATGTAGTGAGAGCACTTGGCACCACTTGGCATGAGAGCACGTGTTCAGGAGAGGTAAGGGGCAGGGTCCCACATTATACTTTTAGAACTAATGCCACCTACAACAGCAGCCTTGATCCATTCATGTAGGTGGTATCCATGACTTCATTTCCTCTTAAAGGTCCCACCATTTCATACTGTCAAGACAGCAATTAAATTTCAACATGGGTTTTAATGAGACAACCAGAGCATAGTACCCACTTTCTATAAACTTCTCCATGTATGTGCTGGTAAAATCATTTCTTCCTTGACTCTAGCCGTGATCTCCCTTTTTTTGAAGCTGCTATCTTCCATGAACATTGATTCAACATGTTTCCCTGAACCCTTAGTACCTTACTCCACAGCCATGTATCCAGGCCTCTGACATACTAAGTTTCTTCTTTCAGGTTTTGCCTTCCCAGATCCTGCCCCCTTTCTCCCTCTTTTGTTCCACCAGACAGACATATAATACACTGAGGACTGATCCATCTTCCAGGTCGGGACAAGGTCAGTATTTTGCCAGATGTGTTTCTTCCCTGTTGCTAAGATAAGTCTTGAAAGTCTTTGACCCCTGCCCTATGTCCACAGTGCTTATTCACTCAGTGCCTGTCAAGGACACTAGTGACCCTCTGCTGGGCCATCTCTGGGTATCAGTTTACAGAGGCCTCTTTGTGGTCTTGACATTGATGTCCATGCTTGCCTTTCTGGAGCCTCTATTCCAAAATTGTTTCTAGGATCCTGCCTTGGGTTCTTCTCTTTACTCCATTTTCTCACCTTTCTCCTGATTGTTTTCTTTCTTTCTGCCTCTTAGACCTGAACTTAGAACAGGCCTGAGTCTGCCTCCATGAGCTGCTGGCCCCATGCCCACTTGTTCTACACTGGACCTGTGTGCCTTCGTCATTCAAGGCCTCAGTGGATCTGGTCCTTAGCTACAGACCACTTCTCCTTTTTCAGTTATCATTATGACTTTTTGTCACTGGAAGAGTGAACTTGTGAAAGATTTGTTTGGGCTCCATGACCCAGTGGCTTTGGGTCTCTGTTGAGGTAGTCCTTCATGGGTATGAAGCAGAGCGAGATTGTAAATCATATTAACCAGGAGGCAAGGAGAAAGAGGATGAAGAGGTTGGGGTCCAATAATCTCCTGAAAGGTCATACCTGAGTACCTGGATGACCTCCTGGTAGGCTCCACCTCTGAAAGGCCCTGTCTTCAATTATTCTAAGACTTTATTTAATGTGTGCCCTCTTGGGACATGCACCATTCAAACACAGTCACCTGTACCCTCTTCTCTGCCTCATGGCATCTGCCTTGCTGCCCTCCTGGGTTTTCATCTCATCTGACTGAACCCATGTGCTACAACCCGCACCCCCTGAAGAGTTCCAATAGTTGAGAGAATCTCTGCATGCCATCTCCAGAATAAAACCCTTTCTTGCCTCTCTTACCCACAAAGCTTAGCAGGCTTCCAAAGCTAGGTCCAGTTAATGGTTTTACCCCATTTGACATCATCTGCTCCAGTCTATTCCCAAATGGGCCCTTACTTCTCCCTGGAATGCTGTCTACTTATCCCTTTCCTTATTGGGCTAGCTAAATTCCAGTCTTCCATTTCCCAAGAAGCCTTCACTGCCCCTCATTTATTTTCCCTGCCCCCTAACATCCCAAGGTTCTGCTGGGCTCACAGCACTGGGCTACAGGTTTTTGGGGAACGGCTCCCATCTGTTACAGCCTCAATATCCAGCCCATGAGTGGTATGATGATTAGAGCCATTACTGCAGAATAAGTAAATTCAGCATCTGGCTAATTTACTGGGCCAGCCAAGCTTGACAAACTCTTTCTTGATGAATAGTCTTCTAGACTTACAATAGTCCTATAGATGGTTTCTAAAATTATACAGACCTGGACCTGCAGGAGGTATCTCAGGTCCAGTGGCTCTGTCTGCGAGCCAAGGTTCTCTATTGTTCTGTTGCTGTGAAGAGACAACATGACCAGGGCAACTCACGGAAGGCATTTAATTGGGAGCTTGCTTACAGTTTCAGAGGGCTGGTCTATGCTCATCATGACAAGAAGCATGGCAGCTCACAGGCACGATGCTGGAGCAATAGCTGAGAGCTTACATTTGATCTACAAGCTCAAGGGAGGAAGACAGTGAGACTGGGCCTGGCATAAGCTTTTGAAATCTCAGAGCCCACCCCTCAGTGACACATCTTCTTCAACAAGGCCATACCTCATAATCCTTAAACTGTCCACCAGCTGGGAAACAAACATTCAAATATGTGGGTGCTGGGGGCCCATTCTTATTGAAACCACCATAGTAGTGAACTTTAGTCTAGTATCTCTAGGCAGAGGGAAGATGCTCAAAGGGATAAGGCAGGAAGGTGAAGGTGAGGCACAGCCTGAGGGATGGAGGCTCAACAACAGGAAAGCTCTGCATGCAAGGTCTGTGAGATGATGACTTCAGCCCAGGAGGGCTGCATACTGGGCATTGTACCATCGCTGGGTCAGATACTGTGTGTTAGATAGAAGTTCCACTGGGCAGATACTGTGTGTTAGATAGCAGTTCCACCGGGTAGCTGTGAGACACATTTGTGTGTTTGTATGATGAAATGTGTCATGTGGTACATGCATGAGACTGTGTGTTCCCTTGTGCATACATGCAGAGCCCAGAGCAGGATGGCTAGTATCTTCCTCTACTGCCTTCTATCCTACTGCCTTGAGATAGGTTCTCTTACTAAACTAGGCTGGGTGTCCAGTGAGCTCTTAGGATATGCTTATTTCTACTTTACGATGATGAGGTCACAGACACAGACAGACATGCCTGTTATTATTATTTTTTTTAATGTAGATCCTATGGATTCAAACTCAGGTCCTTATACTTGCAAAGCAAATATTCTTACTCATTGAGCTATCTTCCCAGCCTCTGTGATACCCATCTGTCTCAGTTAGGGTTTTAGTGCTATGAGCAGACACCATGACCATGACAAGTTTTATAAAGGACAACATTTAATTGGGGCTGGCTTACAGGTTCAGAGATTCAGTCCATTATCATCAAGGCAGGAACATGGCAGCATCTAGGCAGGCATGGTACAAGCAGAGCTGAGAGTTCTATATCTCCATGTGAAGGCTGCTAGCAGAATACTGACTTCCAGACAGCTAGGACTAGGGTATAAAAGCCCACACCCACAGTGATACACCTACTCCTACAAGACTACACCTCCAAATAGTGCCACTCCCTGGGCCAAGCATATACAAACCATCACATCATTGAAATTTTATTGCATTTATTATGTGTGTATATGTACATGGGTGTGCATATGTACCCAGCCATAGTTCAGGTGTCAGATGACAATTTGTGGTAGTCACTGTTACCTCTTTCTACCATGTAGGTCTTAGAGATCATACTCAGACTGTCAGGCTTGGTGGCAAGTGCCTTTTCCTGCTATGCCATCTCCTCAGTCCCATTTTTGATCATAATTGAAATACACTGTTCCCTTACCACTTGGCAACCAGATATAGATAATCTCCTTGTGGTTTATGCGGGCAAATATTAAATTCTAGCTGACGTCTTTGCAGTTCAGTTGCTTCTTCTTGTGGTGGCTTAAGGGAGCTTAGAAAGGAAATTGAGTTGTTTTGAATAGAGGAGAGGCACTGAGTGAGTCCTGCTATAGACAGGGAAGCTGAGTCCACACATTCCTACCTCAGATCTGGGTGGTGGGGGTTGAGGGTGAGGCAGCTGCTGTTGGGGGGGGCATTCATGTCCAGTGTCTGAATCTTCATGGGTGACTGAGACATCTATATGCTTAATAGCATGGGGAGTCTGATTAAATCCCATAAAGGTCATGAAAATTCCCAAGTGCACAGTTAAATCCTGAGTTGGCCTCTGAATACCAATGCAGAACTTAATGATGAAGCTGGAAAATATTTTTAATTTAGCATGTAGTGAGAGGCAAACACAAGACTTTCTTACATGTGCTAAAATAAAGCTGAAACGCAAAGCATGAAAAAGACATCCAAATCAAGGGTGGGCTGATAGACTGAAATGGGGCCATCAGCATTTTTGCATGTATGGTGTGGTACCTGTGATGGTTAAGTGTCAACTTGATTAGAACTAGAATCACCTGGGAGGAGAGTCTAAACGGAGAACTGTCAACATTGGGTTGGCCTGTGGACCTGTCTATGAGAGATTGCCTTAGTTAATCAGTGTGGGAAGATCCAGTCCACTGTGGGTGGCACAATTTCCTAGGCATGGTTCCTGAACTGTTTAAAAGAGTAGAGAAACAGAGCTGAGCACAAGCAAGCAAGTGAGGATATATATATTCTGTGTTCTCACAACTGTGAACCTAATGGGTCTAGTTGTTTGAAATTCTTTCCTTGACTTCCCCACAATGATGAATGGCCACCTTGGAATTGTAAGCTGACACAAACATTTTCCCCCTCTAAGTTGCTTTATGTCAGGATGTTTTATCACAGCAACAGAAATGAAACTCAGAACAGTGCCCTAGACATTAAAAACTGTGAAAGGCTTGGTTAAATGAGCCTGCAGCAGGGCATAGGTTGAAGACTTAGCTTAAGATCTTATTGCAGTGGATGAAGTTGCTGTAGGAAGATATTTGGTGTTGGAGATATCTGCCTACCTTTGAACTTAGTCTCCCACTGGTTGCCATCTTAGGGCCCCAGGACCACAGCTAGACTGTTGACCCTTGGATATGTTTGCTTATTACTCATGTCACAAGGAACAATCATGTCTCCTGGGTCTAAATTCTGCATGTTCTTTTCTACTGTATGCCCCTGTTCTCATTTTTAGCCATTCTTCACTTGAGTCTGTCACCTGATCCCATGACATGACAAACTGGGGTGGCTCATTTGTATGTGTGTGTGTGTGTGTGTGTGTGCTTGTGTATTCATATATTTTCACGTGTGAACATGTGCCTTGGCTTCTCAACAGATGTAGAAGCTGACCATAACAACATGCTTACAGTCTTACTGACAGTTTTAAGGAACATGTTGGATGCCTGTTGAGCACATGGCTGATGGGTGGTGGCCCTCAGACTGTTGACAGGAATATCACCACTGGAAGCTTCATTTGACCTGTGAAACCAGAAGCTTCTGTGTTTCTCATTTGAAGAAGAGGAGCCAAAGCTTTGGGAATAGTGGTGACCCCTGGAAAACAATGCCTAGCAGTTGGCCCTGCTGGGCAGTATGTGCAGGGGATGAACACAGCACACACTGGGATGCTCCTGCATCTTTCCTGTGCCTGGAAGAGACATTGTGGTATGGTGCTGGCTGCTTCCTTCTGTCTCCAGAACTTGCGCAGTGTACCTGTTTGGTACAGAGTTCAGGAGCCCAGATAACCATTGCCTGAGAGAATGGTTTCTCTAATGCTCCCTGGATGCTAAACCTTTTACCTCAGGACTTGGCACTTTGTGTTTTTCTTTTTCCTTCTCTCCTTTACAAAGGCATTTCATGTATTCTCATAAGCATTACAGATACTCCAAGGGTCCACATTACCAACATCACCATTGCTCTCTTTAGTTAGTGTATAATAACACTTTCAGGTTGCGAGGGTTGGAAGTTTGGCTAGGGTGAGGAGGGCCTTGGTATTTCATAAACATAGACAGGAAGCCATGAAAGAGGCATGGATAGGAAGGTGGCTGGCTGGCTTGCCCCTGCAGCCCTCTGCCTGTAGGTGGACTGTTCATATTCTCCTGGCTGCTTAGGTGGACAGCATACATGCAGCTCAACAGAACAAGGGAAGAGTGGGAGAGCAGCTAACTGCCAGAGGAGGGGTTCAGGATGGCTCCTGATAAGGCACAGCTCACAGCTCTGTGAGTGCAGAGTTCCTTCCCTGCTCACATGGCCTGGCCTCTTTCCCCACAGTCCTGGCAGCCAGGGCCACCTCCAAGGATCCTTGGAATATGAGCTCTGTAGCCCAATCTGCCCTGCAGGGGCTCTGAGACTAGAACCTCCTGTAACTACCTGGCTCTGAGGCCAGTGTCTTAGAATAATAAGTTGGACAGAGCATAGTGGTAGAGTATCTGAATCATAAAATTATCCTTGAAAGTATAGTCTTGGCAGAATGTCTTTGTGACATTTGCCAGGCCCTGAGTTCAATTCTTGGATCCAGAAAAACAGCCACGAACAAGTAAAACACAATTAGCCCTCTGTAGCTGAAGGGTCAGCTATGGCCTCAATACACTGAGGCACAAAAAGGGCAGGAGCTGCCTGCTTCCTTCTTTGTCTAGAACGTGTGTAAACGCCAGTCAGATGAGCACTGAACTGGACTGTCTTCTGCCCAGCTGTCAGTTAACTGGTCTTGTGCCTGGCTAGCCTCAGGCTGGCTCCTCAGGTTGCCTTTTTCCTTTAGTTCTGTCCTGAGTCTACCATTGACTAAGTGTCCCTACCACCCTTGACTAAGTGTCCCTACCGCCCTTGACTAAGTGTCCCTACCGCCCTTGAGAGAAAGGGTCTCATTAGTGCTGCACATTCTTTAAATTTGATTTTTTTTTATTGTGGTACAGTACAGAAGATATTTATTGTTTTAACTGTTTTAACCCTTAAACACATCATAAGTGCATAATGTGTATTCTGCACCCATCGATCACCCATCTCCAGAACTTCACCTCTAAACTGAAACCCACCCACTTAATAGTAACCCCCATTCCCCTTAGTCCTGGCATCTGCCTCTCCACTTTCTACGGCATATATACATTCTGTATATAAGTAAGGTATCCTACTTATATAAATTTAACTGCAGCATTTTTCCTTTCTGCCTGGCTTATTTCACTTAGCACGATATCTTTAAGGTCCATCTATGAAATGGCATATATCACAACTGAATCCTTATTAGATCCTATAATGTTCCACTAGATGTACACGCTATATGTCACATATCCATTCATCTTTCAGTGTACACTTGGTAGGATGCTGGATCTCAGTTGTTGACTGGATTGAGAGATGTGTAGAGAATTGGAGAGTCACATTCTGGGTGTGGCTGCAAGGGCATTTTCAGATACGACATGCACATAGGACGGCAAACTCGAAAGACTCACCCTGAATGTGAGTAGCCCCATTTAGTAGGCTAGCACATGGATGGAACTAAAGTTTGGAGGAAGAGGAGAGAGGGAAAGCCTGAGTGAGCAGTGGCACTTTGTTTTTCTAGGCTGAGTGTGTGCTTTTGTGTTTTCCTGCTTTGCTCATGACATCACAATGATTCTTTGGCTTTTGAATATTAACTCACAGTGAATTTCTAGGGGGACTTTATGCTTCCATCCTCAGTCTGGGATGTATGTTGGTTCTTCTTACTCAATACGTCCAGCCTCTTAGATTGAGAGGCATCTGGCTTTCCCAGCTCTCTGGGCACTGATGACCTTCATGGGGCTGAGTAGCCTCTGACTGTGTGAGGCTACTAATACATTCCCTCTTGTAATCATGTTTGTTCTTGGTTTAGGTCCTCTGGGGAACCCTGACTAATCCTCTTGACTCACTTCCATCTTGTCATTGTGAATGACACTGCTGTGAATACAGTATGCCGATGTCATCCCAAGTTCTGTGTCCTGTGTAAATTCTAGAAGCAGACTTCCACGATCGCATGGTTCCTCTAGTCTTATGTAGAGAAGTTTTCTGAGTTTCTCATCCTTTCTGTACCAACTCTTTGCTATTCTTTGAACCTCTGGCTCTGCCAGGTACCATTCGAGTTAATTATACTTCTGTTACTGTGACCAGTCGCCTAAGAGGCATTTAAGGGCTCAAAGAGTTATTTTGCTGACTTTAAGTCCGTCACAGCAGGAGAGAGTGGTGGAGTACAATCGGTCATATCAAGGCAGCCAGGAAATGAAGATGGGAGGGGGGTCCACACAATCATATCCCATAAGAAGAGACTTCCAATAGCCTAATTCTTTCAGCTTGGCCCAACTTACCAGTTTCCAGAACTTTCCAAACTAACACCACTAGGGACCAGGCTTCCAACCGTGGACCTCTGGGACATCCCAGACATCTACATTGCAATACCTGGCTGGTTTTATTGCATTATTTCTAGCCTGCAAACAACTGTAAAATCCATATTTAAATCTTATCATTAAATTTTAATTTCCAGAAATTATTAATGGTCCTTTAGCAGAGATTTTTAAAAAAATAATTTTAAACCAAAGCCCAGTCTTTGAGAAGTCTGCCTATGACCACAGACATTTCTTCAGGGATTCGATCAGGAGGAGATTATCAGTGTTTCCCATGACTTTAGGGCTGAGAATGTTTAGGCTGTATGTGAACTGACAGATATGCCTGCTATTAGGAGATAAAAAGGGTATCTTGCAGAAAAACTGTTTGTAGTTCATCAGAACCTGCTTTTCATTTCTCATCTCAAGTCACTGCAGAGGTACAGCCTGCCCTTGGGCTGTGCCAGGGTGAGAGCTGTGGGAGGGGTGGACCAGACAGGCCTGTAAGGGAGCTGAGAAGTCACACTTTCACTGTGGTCACTATGCTGTGCTCTGCTGTGGGCATGGACATGGGACATCTGTCAGCTCACTGGGTGACAATTTGGAGGCTAGTTGTGTTTTCTAGCTTTTTGTTTGCTTGTTTGTTTAAATTCTGCCTTGAGAATTAAAAAAATAAAGGATGTGTGCTTTCAGCCAGATTCATTAAAAGATAAAGTTAGGGGCTGGAGAGGTGGCTCGGTAGTTAGGAGGTCTTGCTACTCTTGCAGGGGATCTGAGTTCAGTTCTAAGCACCTACATGGCACCTCACAAGCATCAGCAATCCCAGTTCCCAGGGATCTCCCTCTTCCGGTTTCTCTAGGCATCGGGCATCCATGTGCTGTACAGATATACGTGTAGGCAAAACACCCATTCATTAAAAAAAAAAAAGGAAAGAAAAACTGATCCCTGCCCCATTACCACCAAAAGTGTCAAAGCCATGCGAGTCTCATGCTGATGCAGTCACCTGACTTGTAGCTGATACTTTGTTCCCCTTCCTGTAGCAGAATGAGGGGGAGGAGCTGGCAGGAGGCTATGTACCCTATAGTTGGTGTAGTTGGCAGAGTATGGGTTGAATGTCCTACTGCGAGCAGCAGGACCCTGAGCCCGTGGCTGAGGACTCCTAACACTGTATGCCCACCCTTCTGCAGAGTGCCAGCAGCTAGGAGCTACACATCCTGAGACTGTCTGGAGCCAAGGTTGATGCCCCTTTCAAGTTCGGTAAAAGCCAAAGATAGTGTTTGAGATAGGCTTTGACTGACTAGTTGGTTCCCATTCTCTGGGTCTTTCTCCCTCTCATAGAGAAAAGCCACAAGCAAGCTCCCTATGTGCCCTTCCTCATTCATCCGCTTTCCATTCTTTTCAGGTATAGCTGCCACTTATATTGTTTACATTGTATCCACCAGCAGACAGGTAGAGCTCAGCTCCTCACCACAGCCCTGCAGGGGCTCCGGGCAGGCTGCTTCTGAAGTCTGTGCTGTTGTAATGGTTCTAGAATAGGGGACTCCAGTTCTGTCCCCTTTGTCCCCATCCTCTATGTTTTATTTGTTCAGTCTTCCTCCCTCTTTGCTCCTTTCTCCATTGCTCTTGGGATCCTTTTATTTCTTCTCTGCATGTGCCTTAGGTCTCCTGAAGGCTGCACAGTATCACTTAGCCCAGCTGCTAGGTTCCAGGGCTGGGAAGTAAGCTGCTACCACCTCCCACCTCCATGATGTCTGGAACCGTGGGCTGACATTTCCAGAGCATCAGTCTTCGGCATATTTTCTGTTTCTGTGTTCACATGGTCCATTTTGACTCTGGGATCCATTTCTCCTGCTGGGAAAAAGTGCAGGGGAGGAGAGGGAGTCTTGGCACCAGCTCCTTTTTTTTTCTTCCTCATTGGCAACTGATTCATGAACTCTAAAAAAAGAGTTGATAGCAACATGGCTGGCTAGCAGTGGCAGACCAGATGGCCCCCTATATAATAGAGACATTTGTATCTTGGGTAAAAAAAAATATTTAAATGTGTTCTGTAAACCTGATTAGGAAAAGGAATTAGTAACTTCTCTGAAGAAGTGTGGGTAGGGAAAGGGTTAAATGATGATCAGGTTCTAAGAAGATGAGGAAATAGGACTTGAGAAGTCTAAGAGCCAGGGTGGGGCAGGGGTAGATTGTAAGGGTACCACTCTGTTTCATGGGTGTCCCTGGATACCAAGAGAGAGGTCCAATGTGAACCTGTGAATGTGAACTTTGTGCTACGTCTGGTTGTTGTGTCTGTTCAGCAAACTGCTTCCTAGTGTTTATAGACAGACCAGGACCTAACAGGACCAATCGAAATTGTTGCATTGATGGTCCCATTTCCCAGCTCCGTGGTCACTGGGAAGCAACTGTAGTGGCCACATTCTATTACAGCAACTCTGTGGGCTACCTAAAATCTGGACATTTTTTGTCCTTATTGTCACAGGCCATCGTAGGTCACTGGGTAGGGCAGAGGCCCTTCATTTGATGCGATTTCTGGATTGCCATGGCAACAAACTGGTGCTGGGGGCTCACAAGGATGGAGTGGAAGAAAAGGCTGGGAACAATCTTTTTTCTCTGCCTGCCTGCCTGCCTGGCTGGCTATTACCCCCTTTCTGTTTAAATAAGGTCTTTATATTGAGCCCTGACTGTTCTAGAACTTGCTCTGTAGATCAGGTTGGCCTCTGCTTTCTGAGTGCTGGGATTAAAGATATACACCACCACTCCCAGTTTGGGAACTGAGATGGAGTGCGTTGGATGGTAGATGGGGTGCGATGGTCTCCCAGAGTGTATGGGGTCATTATCTGAAGACAGGGCAGGGCTTGAGTCCATGTGCTGTCACTTGAAGCCATTCCATCATTGCTGGGCTGAGACTGATCCCAGACTACTTTTTCCTGGAGGTTCTGGAAACCAATTGGGAATTGAGCAGAGGCCAGCACCACATATGTGCTGACTGGAGGAAAGTCTGGCATTTGGTCTTGACACGGTTTTCTCTCATTGGTTGGCAGTTTTAGACATAAAGTCATGGCCTAGAAAGGGACCAGCAGCTGACAGGCTGTGTGCTCCCAGCAAACCTCTCCCAACCTCAGCCCCCACACCTCTGGAGTCTGTGCCTCCTTGTTTGTGAGGTGCAGGGTCTGGAGGAGGGGACCTACCAGTTCTGGGTCCCACTATTCTTCCACCACTTGCTGCCAGTATCTTTTCTGTTTTCTTACTCAGTTTTCCTGGTCCCTCTTACAGTCTCAGGTTCTGTGAAGGGGCACATCATTAAGGTCCTTGGAAATCAGTCTAAAGAGGGATTTCTGGAAAGGAACTTGTACTCATTGAATGGAGGAAAACAATCTAGAGAGCTTTAAAGTACAAAATGACTAGCCTTTGCTCTCTGCTGCCTCCCTCCCTCCCTCCCTCCACCCCTCCCTCCCTCTCCCCTCCTTAGAGATCATGGTTACCTTTGGCTAAGTATGGCAGGGTTTCAGACACAGTGGAAGGACCTGGGTCACTGTCCCTCTAGGACTGTGCTAAGGAAGAGGGGACAGAGAGAATTCCGCAGAGTTCAGACAGTAGGAAAAGTGTGGATGGACAGAATGCCACACTCACTGCCTGGTCACTAGCTCTTCTCTTTTGCCTCTCATTTTACTCAAGAAAAACAAGCGTCTCTCTAAAACCAGAGTTGCTATCTTGTTATCACAGATCCTTGAATGCCTTGCCTTCCTGTGAGCTGGGGACAAAGATCTTATTGAGCTTGGATGTTTAGCTTGATGAGGCCGTCTGTGGTCTGGCAAGCAGGACTGACTCACTGGACTGGCAGCCTTAAATGTGTTCCTCCCCAGGTGATGACTGTCCACCAGCCCTTAGCAAGGGGCCTGGCTTCTCATTATGTGGACACTTCTGTGGCCCTGGAGGCAGCAGCATGCTTCTATGTCAGGCATCGTTCCCCACCCCTGCAGCTCTGCAGTGGCACCTGAGCAAAGCACCAGGCTACCTAGCTAGAAGGAACAGCTGCAAGTGCAAATCAAGAGTAAGAAAAAAGAGTCCCGAGGGCTTAGGAAGGAAGACCAGCTTAATATAAGGAACAGAGTTCGATCCCCACAACACTCATAAAAAAGCTAGGTATGGGGGCAAGTGCTTATAGCCCCAGAGCAGCAGAGGCAGAGGCAAGTAGGTCCCTTGAGCTTGCTGAGCAGCCTGTCTAGCCTAGTTGGTGAGCCTCAGTAGGGAGAGACCCTGTTTCAAAAACTGTGGATGATGCCTGGGCAATGACCCCTGAGGTTGATGCCTCCGTATTCCTGTGCACACACTGAGTGGTTCTTCCCTGTCTGACCCACCATGGCCCCATGAACCTGTGCTGAGAAGTACCCTGCTACACACAGCCAGCCAGGTAGGACCCCTTCAGCCCTGTTTGTGTCACTCCATATGACTCTCACATCTCCACCAGCCTACTGGTTTGTAGGATTGCAGAACTGGCAGTTTTCACTGTAGTACAGAGTCCGTTGTTTGGCTCTGTGAATGGGGGGGTGGGGTGGCATGCTTCGCCTCTTAAGAGGTGCTGTGATACTGTGCCTTAGAGCTGCAGGTGCCCTGGCTCTTCTGATAGAAGCAGTTCTACTCACCATCTTGAGATGCATACACAGGGGCCAGAGGAAGTAAAAGGCACAAGAGAAATGGCCATGGGTGATAACATGCCAGTTAGAAGTAAGTTCTGCAAGGATGATGGTGAATGTTGGGTCTGGGGTACGTGTTAACCTAGATGCCATGGGACAGGCTGGCTGGCTATTCTTCATATGCATGCATGCCCCACCCAAGCCCTGTGAAAAGCTTAGCTGCCAATTGACACACTTCCTCCTTTAAAAATGTCCTTCTTCTATTAACACACCAATCACCACATCTGTGCAAGAGGAAAAAAACAATCAGCTGTGTAGCCCCCCCCAAACCTCAGGGTAATGAGAGGGCTTGGGCTTGGGGCTGAGCCAGGAGCAGTGTGACCACCTTGCTGTTGGGAATGCACACACTTCATCCTGGCTGACGGTGCTCACACTATATCCTGGCTGACAGTGCTGTCTGTGGTGGGCATGGGTCGGGGGAGGGTTGGGTTTCTTCTCTGTTGTTCTGAATCCAGACTCCTAGAACCAAGAGTCCTTTAACCCCAGTGGCAAGGTGACGTGGCTGAAGCCACAGCTGTGGGAAGCAAACCCCAGAGGGAGCTCTTAGTCTCCTATGTATCAGACTTGTGCTCTGTAAGCGCTTTATAGAAAGGTAAGTCAAGAATATGGTCACCGTGGCCTTGGTCCTTTCAGCTGTGTGTGCCTAGTAGTCACAACTGGATTTGGTGAATTAATATGTTTTCTAGATGGGTTAAAGAGGAATATGTAATTAAATAAGAAGTATATAGTGGTAATCCCAGAATTTGGGATTATGAAAAATTCAAGGCTAGCCTGAACTATATACCAAGACCCTGTCTCAAAAACGAAATAAAAAACAAACAAACAAACAAAACCATAAACAAACAAACACCAAACATCAAAGTACCAAGAGGGGATGGGGGATGGCTCTGTGGGTTCAGTGCTTGCTGTATAAACATTAGGAACTGAGTTCAGATTCTCAGGATCCATGCAAACGTCCAGATATGGCGATGTCCACCTGCAATCCCAGTGCTGGGCAGTCGACATGGACGGATCCTAAGGGTTCACTGGACAGCCAGTCTACCAGGCTTTCTGGTGAGTTCCAGCTTCCGTGAGAGATCCTGTCTCAGAAAATAAGGTGGACAGTGAAAAAGACACTGAATATGGACCTCTAGTCTAAACACACACGTGCACACGCACATGCACACATATGTATGTACACACAGAGAATTATATAATTAATATAATATTAAGCCAATCCCCGTATTTTCAATATCATACAGCCCTGAGGAAAGTGTTGGAGGGTCTTGAATGCTTCATTGATGTATTGCCTATCATCTCTCGATCTATCAACCAGCCTATTAACAGCCTATCATACTTTATATCACTTACCTATTATCCGCCCATCTTTCTGTCATCTATCATTCATTTATCTTTATCTGTCTACCTGTCTATCTACCTAGTCACTTACTCAGTTAGCATCTATCCTTAGGAGATGATCTTCTCCCCTTAGGTGCAGGCTTCCGTCCAAGAGGCAGGCATGTGATCACAAACCCTAACCTTGAGTTATGCTTCACCTGGGAGCCTAGCTCAGAACCACTCCCAACCAACAGCCCCTCCCTCCTCCTCCCTGGCTTGCCATTTCTTTAATTATCAAGCAAGACAAGATGGTTGCCTCTGTTCCCTGTGCTGAGTTGGTTATCACCGGCTCATCTGCTTTGACAGTCTTTATGTAAAGTGTGAAGGCCATGTATTTTCAGGAGTGGGTTATCCTTGAACTATAAACCATCGTGGGAGCCACACCCATTCTCACTTTGGTGGTATCACTGATTCTGTACAGTCTTATAGGCCACAGGGCTGGGCCAGGTTATGACTGGGTGTCCCAAGCAGTGACTGAGGTCTTAATGCTTCAATTGTTTGCTTACCATCACTACCGTCTCAGCCAATAGAGACAACACACTGTGGTGCTGGTGATCTCTGAGGCCCCTCCTTGCCTCTCTGCCATTCCAACATCTGCTCTCTGTGTTCCTCTAGCTAGACTCACTTTGCCAATGGCATCTGCCACTCTTACCTGCAGAGAACTGTCATATTTGCTTTTCAGATGGATGAGTAAGGAAGAAACAGAAATTAAGCAAGCAGTGTTTCCTGTTTACAGTCTCCACAATAGAAACCCCACTTGATTGTTCCCATGCAACAGTACAGGAGGGAAAAGACTCACGTTGTGGGATTTGGAAACATGGCATGTCCCTGAGAAGGTGTAGGCAGCATGTAGAGGCAAGGCTATCCTGCAGTTTGGACTTCACACTCCTGAGGGTCAAAGCAGCCTTTTGGGGGGTCTTAACCATCTGTCTAGGTGATACATGACTCCTGAGAGATGTCCCAAGTGAGACACTTTAGAGTGTGGGCACAGGACTCTGGTGAAGAGTTAAGAACAGTCAGAGATTCCCAGGCCCAGAGGACATGGGCAGGCTTTGGCTCAGGCCGTGTCCCCTGGTTTATTTTTTTTTGTCTCTTGTCTTCAGCATTTTCCTGGGTCTCATTCACCTGTCCTGTAAGGAAGAGGTTGCAGGGGTAGCTAGCAGCTTGCTGTCCTTCTCCCATATCTGACACTGTCTCCCAGAGGCTTCTGTGAGTTCAAGATTCTACATCTTTTGGTCCCAATAAAGTTGGACATGCAGCACTTAGAAAGCTTCTGGAAGCACTGGCCCTACCCATCATTTTAGCATTGTGTCTCTATGAGGAGTATTCTGTCATTCTCCTTCTAAGACACCATATCAGGTGATGTCCACCATGTCACTCCTCTTCCTCATAGTTGGCTCGCACATGGTCCTCCCAAAGAGTCCCCCGCTTCCACTTTTCCCTCCTCTGGGAAGTTGCTGATGATTCTGCCCCTTACATCCAGGATTTCTGTTTGACTTGGGGTTTACTTAAGGTTCTGCATACCTCTCTCAACAGGCAGGGAGCCCTCCTGTGTTGCCTAGGAAATGGACTCCCTGGCTGATGGTGAATGGAGAATTCTTTCTTCATAGGCGACTCCTATGTAGCTCCTCCCATCCTTTCCCCAGCAGGAAGGCAGGGACCAGAGGACTCCTTCCTAGTAGTCCTCCATGGGAATTTGGGAGCTGCTGCCCTGATGGCTCCGTTTAAGCCTCCTTCATGATGATGATGGAATTCAGGCCTGTGTGGCATCCCCATATCTTCCATCCACAGCAACGTCCAGTGCCTGCCTTAGGACCTTCTATTCTCTCTTGCTGCACTTGAGTGTGTAAGTGTGTAAGAGTACTCTAGGCTTGTGGTAATTGTGTGCTCCCTGCCCAGCTTCCTGTGCTTGCCTGGACCATGCTTTCCTCTTCTAGAAGGCATGGCTGAGAAGCCCAGACTTTAGTGCTCTGGCTTGAAGAGGGCTGCTTAGAAAACCCTTTCTTTGCAAAGGATGTTGGTGTCAGTTGTTGGGAGAAGCCACGTGTTCTCCAGGGTGACTCAGAGCTTCCTAGACTCTTTGTGTCTCTCCAGATCCTGTGATCACTGAATAATTTATTTACCCATCAGCACCCCCACTTACTTTTCTAGCTATTCTCTGCTCATTAGTGCTGTGCCCAAAGTGGGCAGGGAGGAAGTGCAGCGGAAATGAAAACCCCTTCACTGGCTCTCTGGCACCTCACTCTCTTGAGATCTAGTGGCAGGGATCAGTGCTGAACTCAGGCACAAGATGCTGGGTGCTGGGGAACTTTGCTACTATCTGCTGAGATTGCACTGTGTGTATCGCCACCCTGCAGGTGGCTGAGTGGTTGGATGATATAGATCAGGAGCTGTCCAAACTGGCTGGATGCAGCCACTAATTCTTTCCTAAGCATTAGTCCTGAAGGTGAGGGGAAGGAGCACTTGACCAGGAGCCAGGATGACGGTGCTTACAATTCCAGGATGACAGTGCTTACAATTCTGGGGAAGAACTGACATTCAGCAAAGATGAGGGCTTTTTATATTTGCTTCACTAACGCTGAAGCTTCCAGGACACTGAGGCTTGCTCTCTGTGTAACTGGCATGTGAAGATGCTGTGGGTGGTCTTCCAGGCTGTGTATGGAGAAGGATAGAGGTTGTTACAGAGACAGAAAGGGAATATGGCTGCTGAGCTTCCCAGACACTGCACCTGTTAGATTGCAAGAGGTCTGGCCCCAGTGGAGGAGTCCAGCGCAGGAGTCTGGTGAGATGTGCATCTCTGGACCCACTAGTTACAGACCTGGCTGTGCCTGCAGAGTGGGGAGCCCTTTGCCACCTCCTGACTGGGACCTCTGGGCTCTCTGCTGACTTTATCACTGCTCTCCAGTCCCCTTCACCCTGGTACAAGGTTCTGGGAATGTTCAGAGAGCACTTCTGGTGGAGAATCAGGTCTCTCCTGCACCTTTCTTCCTACCTTTGCTTCCTGGTGCTGCCATCAACCCAGGCTCTGAAGGAAGCTAGTACCAGCTATTGCTGTCATTCTCAGTGATGCTGCTGAGCACACAGTTTGAGCACATCCCAGAGCTGTGGTGAGTACCAGTGCCTTCCACCAGAGAGGCACAGCTCACTCTTCCTCCTCCCTCTCTGCCCTTCCCCGAACACACATCTTCTTCTTCATGTTCTTCATCATTAGCATCTCGTCACTGGACAGGGGTGAAAGCTGCATTACTGAATTCTTTCAACAGCCCAGTTACTCTCCCATTGGCAGCTAATAGCAGAAGAAACTGGATGTCCATTAGAAGACTGGCTTCTGGGTGTGCTCCTTGTTTTGTCAAGGAAGATAAAGATGTGAAATCTGAGTCCCTGTGTATCACATATAACAAGAATGAGACTTGCCCTCCTCCCCCCATTCTGTCTCGCTCCTCTCTGGTGCTGGATGATGGATGAGCAACTGGGTTATTTTTGCGAACCTGTCAAGAAATGGTTTCCTTCCTTATGTATCTTAAAGCTGCATGCAGGACATTCATTGGCTGGCCATCTGTTCACTTCAGTGCCACAGCAATGATCAAGAAACAATTGCAACATTGGAATTATCAGCCTTGGATCTCTGGCTTAGAAGGGCTGGGTAGACACAATCTTGTTGTGGAGAGAATTGCTATCTAATACTGCCTCACTCACACTTACGTTCCTCTTTGAGGCATGAAGGACTGACACCCCACAGTGATGGCTCATATCAACTGATCCCTGATCCAGCAAGCTTTGTCCTGTGGGGCCAATTCACTAAATCTTACCCTCATCTACCAACACCGATTCCAGCATTATGCCCACCTTCCAGATGAGGAAAGGGAAACACAGACAGGGAGTGGTGGAGCCAGATCCTATGCCTGGCAGTGAACCAGAGCACAGCCCCAACCTGGTACTCCCTTACTCTGCTGGGCTCCCTGCCTTCTGTGGGTGTCAAATCCACAGGACATTTTCCAGATCTATTTTGTTGAACTCCAGATATCAGTCTTATGACAGGGAAAATAAAAACAAACAAACAAACAAACAAACAAACAAACATTGTGATTACTGGGTCTGCCATTTTGGGGCAGAAAGCTCCACCATCTGATGTGAGAGACAGAAGGGAGAGGTGGGCCACTGTGAACTGATGGCGTCTGAGTTGGGAGTTCCCCAGAGCTCTTCAGTTAAGGATAGAACTGTGGAAGTTGGTTATACTTAAGAGAACTGGAGGAAACCCATTGAGAACTGGACTAGAACCACACTGGTCCTGTGTGGACCCATGGATCCAGAAGACCAGTTAGCTTGACCTGGTGGGAAAGGTACATAGGGTGGCTCAGTGAGTGGGAGCTTGCCACAGTGAAGGCTGGCAGCTCATTGTTGCATCTCTGGTGAAGGAAGTTACTGGGGTGTCTGAATCATGAAAGGTTCACAAGGCAGATATTCAATGCATGTTTAGCTTCTGAGGGTTGAAGAGATGTTAAGTGTCTCTGGTGGATGATTTAGCACTTACCGTGGTCGCTATGGAGATGGACTACAGAATGTCAGAGAGTGGGGTAGTGTAGATGGTGTGTGAGAGGCCTTTCTGTTCTCAGGAAAAGTGTGTGGCAGGATGCCCACCCAGCTTTGCCCTGGCACATCTTACTGAGTTTCTTCTGACTGCTGTAAGGGACGGGCCCTTTATCTGGCCGTTTTCCCTCCACCACTCTGTAATGCTCATCCATTGCCACTAGAGGGATGAAGTTCTGAACAATGAATGACAAGACACCTTCGAGTTCACGGGTCTCCCAGGGAGATGAGGAGGCCAAGCAAGAAAAGTCTGAAAACTGACTTAAGCGGTAGACACAGTAGCAGCACATCTGAGTGGGGGCATGGGAGGAAAGTGGCTTCTGTGTTTCCACCACACCCTGTGTGGACAGTGGCTGTGGTCTATGTGACTGATGGGGGCCATGGAAGTGTTAGCTGGGGATCGGATGGAGCAGCAGACAGTATGAACCTGTATCCATTTTCTCTTTCAGTGAAGGGCCTGCTTTTAGTTTTAAACACAGACACCATAAGAGAGAGGTCTCCACCCAGCAACATTGGTTTCTCGTCCCCCTTCCATCTTTCTCCTGTCCCCAGCTTCCTCTTGGGCTGTTTCTTTGATGCTTGGCATCTGGTCATTTTGTGGTGCTGTAAGGGGTTCTCAGGCTCCCAAGGCAGACAGCCCTGATCTAGAAGGCCAATCAAAAAAGGGGCGACAGAGAGTACTGTTCTGCCTCCTTTAGCCTTGCTCTCTTGTCCAGCACCGTGCTGGACCGTGTCCTGCTGCAGAGCCTGTGTGACACATGTCACTGCGGTGACAGACACAAAGCCTGGATTGCTGAACATTTCCTGTCCAGGGCCATGTGGTTCCATAGCTGAATGCTGTGTTCTTGGTGTTCCTCAGCATGTGGCTGCAGATGACACTCAGGTCCTGTTCCAGTTTAAGGATATGCCTTAGCTGATTCTCTTCACTGTGACAGCATGTGAGACTCAGGCCCTGTTCCAGTTTAAGGGTATACCTTAGCTGATTCTCTTCACTGTGACAGCGTATCTAGGACATCCAGCTCAATGGAGCAAGGGTTTATTTCAGGTTATGGTTTCAGAGCATTTAGTCTGATGTCGCTTGGTCTTCATTCCTTTGGGCATGAGGTAGCAGAGAACATTAGGGTGGGCATATGTGGTAGAGGAGGCCTGTATGCCTCATGGAACAGGAAGCAAAGGTGGACACAGGAAGGGACTGGGGTCTCAATATCCCTGTCTCCAAAGATCTAACTTCCTTTCACTAAGCCCGCACTTGTGAGACGTGAAGAAAGTCGGGGGAGAGGATGTGTGAGGGGGAGGGGGACATGGCTTTATGGACAAAAATAAACTCACAAGCTGTACAAGTTTCTTTTTAACTCACAAAGTGCTACTAATATCACTTAGTAGCCATGACCAGTGGTGGTCATATGTTCTCTTACTCCAATATTAAGTGCTTTTGGGCCATGTATTACACTGCCCATGATATTATTTAAGTATGGGTTACAGAATGGCCATGTCTGCTGACAGGTTGGCAACTGCTGCCCAGTGTGAGGTGTCCCTCCTTATCCCCAGTTCAGATGAGGGCGTTGCATCTTTCCCTGGTCTGGTGTGTTTGATAAGTTCATGAGTCAAACTTTCCTAATACAGTTTAAGTATGCCCATGTGTTTCCGATTTAATTTAATACTCCTGTTATGTACATAAGTTGTGCATTAGTCTGTGTCTCGTGGCTTGTCTTGTGGACAGGGGATGGCTGTTTCCTCCCTTAAACAAGATGTAGAGGGTCAACCTCAGCATCTGCACAGAGTGGACCAGAGTCTCTCCAGCCAGGCATGTCCCCTAAGCTGCTGTTCTATGTAATGTGCAGTCTGTTAGAACAGGCTGCAACCTGGCCTCTGTACCCTTCCTAAAGGTTCTAGCACTTTCTAGCACACCACAGACTAGGGCTAAGTATCTAACAGATGGGCCTTGAGACTCAGCCGGATCCCAGCTCCAGTGGAGTACCATGTGTGAGGCAGGCACAGGCTGGAAGTGCGTGGTGGCAGGCATGGCTCTCACGGTGGCTAGAGCATGCTTCCATCTGTCTAAAGACAAGCACATCCCAAACCCAGGCACTCTCCCCACTCCCCCACACCATGTTTCCCTGCCCCAGTGGAGGAGTCCATGCTGTAGACAGTTCTTTCTATAGCCTTCTTTCCCCGAAGGAGTGAATCAGAACTGGAATGGCCAAAGGGCAGGAAGCAACAGGGAAAAAGAGAACGGAAGTGTGGGTCATGTTTAATTCATAAATCAAATAATCTCCCGCCCTTGACAATGCGCAGGATACTTCTCACCCCGTGGTAGGCAGCCCTTTGGGAAAACAAGACGTGTTTAATTGCATTTATATTTACTGGGCACCCATTAGTCAGCCACTGTGTTGGGGACTGCAGGCATATCAAGACAGCAGGGGCCAGCAGTGCAGGTCCACTTTTGTCATCGATGGGGAGACAGGCACTCTGCGAGCCGCAGCTCCAGTCTCAAGGACAGGGTTGACGGGGGCGTTACAGAAGTCACGATTACGTGCGCGTTTTAACACATTGAAATGAGGAGAAGCATGGCAGGGACGGGGTTAGTCCAGCCCATCAGGATGTTTAGGCTTGTCTGTGGAGTATGAATGCTGGGAAATATGAAGATGTGTCCAGCGCCTGACTAGCCCCGTTTGGATCTAGGTGGGGACTTTAGGAGCAGTGGCAGGAAATTCTTGCCCAAGACCAAAGACAAGAAACGAAACGATGAACTGGGCCTGAATCCCGAGGAGAAGGTGAGTGCACAGACTTGCATAGCTGTGTCTAACCTCACTCAGAGGGCCAGAGAGGAGTGGGGCCAGGGCTGTGGGGACAAGATTAATATCTGGATGGCACAGAGATGAAAGGAGGAGTGGATTGGGAGCAAATGATGTGCTAGGGAGAGGAGGACATGTCCCAGGTATGTCAGAGCATCTGCTGGTGGCCCCAAGCTTATGTAATAAACTGTAAACCCAAGGCTGGGCGGACCATGTAACTTCACAGGTCAGCACATGAAGGTGAGACAGAGGTTACAGCTAATGGGGCTTTGGGTACTTGCAGGTGGGGGCAGGGTTGTAGAGGTCTGTTGGTGGGTTCTATTCTGGATGTTTGTGTTTGAGCCTCTGCAAGGGGTGAGGGAAGAGGCCATGAATCTGCACTGAGTTAGAAGTGGAGAGCTAGTGGGGCTCACTGGGAACCAATCAGCTAGGGGTAGCAGTGAGTCCATGGGAAGGGATGAGTGCACCAAAGGAAGGAGTATGAGGCCAAGGGAGAATCTCTTGTCAGTATCTTCTTATCACAGGGCTGCTTGGTGCCAGGGTCTGCGACACACACATAACAGTTAGGCATCCAGGGCACCAGCAGGCTCAGAGAGAAGCTTTTGGAATTAGAGATGTGAAGTACAATCACTGGCCATGGCCTTGAAAGAATCTAGACAGAAAGACCCCTTGCAAGGGCATACTTAAATTCTAGTGGATAGCAGTACTATCAGTAAGTATGCAAGGTCCTCCAGGTTCTGCAGGCTGGTCAGGAACCCTCGTTCCTGGGACGGAACCATTCCTCCTGGGGAGGAATGAGGGGCTTTGAGTCCTACAAGCACAAATTACAGTGAACTCTACATGCAGAGAGAGATGAGAGGGGCAGAAGTCTTGATCCGCCCTTAATCTGCCTTGTGAATGACTACAGCCCCTCACAGCTAGTGTTTCTTTTCTTCCCAATTCCCTAGCATCTGCGGCCAGTCCACAACTAGCGGTTCCATATTTGTGGGGCTTACCATCTGTAAAAGGCTAATAGTGCCTCATCCCAAGGTGTCCACCACCTAACTCTGCAACTGGTGAGTGTCTTACCTTACACAAATGACAAGAGAGACTCAAAAGATTGAGTAATGTGAGGTTAAGACAGAAAACGATCCTGGGCTACCTGGATGGAGCTACTGTAATACCAGGAGTCTGTACTGGTGGAAGAACACAGGAGAGGCTAAGATGATACAATACCTAAAGCAGAGTGTATGGCAACAAGGCCGTTTGCTGGGGACCAGAAGTCAAGGGAGACAGGCGGCCCTTAAGAGCTCCAAAGGACAAGGAAACAGGCTTTCTTCTGAAGCCCCCTCAAAAGAACACAGCCATTTTGGACTTCTGGCATCTAGAACTGTAGGATCAGTCTGGATTGCTTTCAGGCACTAAATTCACAGTGATTGATTGCAGCAGCAATAGGAAACAAACACTACAAAGTATCCTGATTTTCTAGCACAAAGATCACCCTAGTCTAAGTGCCCAGTGTAGTTCAGTGGGTATGTGATGGATCCAGTGGTTAGTTGACTCTGACCTCTGAGGTGGGAAGCCCTGAAATGCTGCTAGAGGTCTACCTGGCTTTATTTAGACATTTGGTAGGAAAACTACCCACGGAAATCACCCAAGCGGGGGTGGGGGGGGCGTCTCCCTTCGTAGGTTGAAGATACAGTTCTTTAGTCCTGCACAGTTGTTATGGTGGGATTTGTAGACAGCCCTTCCTCCTTTGGCTCTAGCCAGCTCCCCACTTTTATGCTCATCCTAATCCAAATCCAAGTTCAAAAGAATTCTTCCAAGTTTCAAGAGTCCAGCGGGCTGGCAACTCATGAGATTGTGCCTAAAGGACCTCAGAAATGCTCTTGGAGTATATCTTATTCATGTAGATAATTCCCTTAGGAAACTCAATGCAGAATAAGGTAAGCGAAATGGGTACAATAACAGAGGAAAATCCTTCAAAATAAAACGAAGTAACAACCCTCAAAAGGAAACAAAATAACAAAAGAACCTTGGCTGTCTGAGGTAGCTAGCAGGATAAGAGTGAGGCAGGTGTGGTTTTGCTCTCCTTGTCTGGCGGATCTTAGGCACAGTTATCTATGACAGAGATCTTGTTTGGGCACAGAATGTGTGCTAGGCTCAGTAGCCAAAGCAGAGCTTTGTATGCAACCTGAGGGTCTTACACGTGATGAGTCCTCCACCAAGCATGTGGCCACACTGCCCACAACCTCTGCTCACTTCCCAGGCTGGGGAACAGCATCCAGTGTCCAGGTAACTAGGAAGAGTCTCAGTGTGTGACTGGGGATTCTGGCACTGTTCAGAGTGCACTTCTTATTTTTGTATCACTAAGACCTAAGTACTTGAGAACTAGAAGGGCTTCTCTATTTTTACTTATTTTCAGAGTCTTCAATCCATGGTTGCTTAACCCCTTGTTTGGTGGAGGATCATGGTGGCAGAAATACGTGTTGGAGGAGCTTCTCCACTTCTTAGCAGCCAGGAAGCAGAGGGAGGGGGCGGAGGCATGCAGAGTTCGGGGCAAGGTAAAAGGCCTCCGGTCACTTCCCCCGTAACCTACTTCCTCCATCTGGGCCCCACCATAACCTTTCACAGTGTCCCATTAATGCCACCATGTAAGGAACCGACCACAGGAGCCATTGGTTTATTAGATCAGAGACTGTGTGATTTGCTAGCTGTACAGCCATCCTCATAAACACACTCTAAGATTCCATAATCCAGTGAGAGTCCAGATCATAGAGGATACAGAATCTTCTGGTGCTCGGACCAGCAGGAGGCTGACTGGGTGTATAGCATCAGGACTTTGCACAAACTAATTTGATTTTAAATTCTTAAAGTCTGTCCTCCTTGAGGCCAACATGTAAATTTATGTAAAAGATATGGAAATGAGCACCAAGACCAAATAGCCTCCCTCTGTTCCCTCCAAAGGCAGTAAGTAGCCTTGGCCCTCATGGCCTGTGCATGGCTCTGTCTGGGCTTCTGGGGTCCTGGGCTGTTGTGTTGGCTCAAGCTGGCAGAGGTGAGGAGACATTAGAAGGAAGGAACAGCTGCTCCAATTGAAATATTTCTAGCAAACTGAACTCTTGCCTGTGCATGGAGCTTTCCAAAGCTTCTGAAAGGCAGATGTTAATGCAGCTTCCTCAGAGCCCAGCTCCAGAGCAGGTGATGGAGAAGACCCTGGGCAATCCTACTGATGATACAGTTCTCACACCTCAAGGCACAAGGTCAGGTTGGAACCCTTGGATAATGGAAAGGAACCGATAAGGAGACTACATGTTCACTGCATGTGCACACAGAAAATATACACAACACAACATACCACACATACATATAAAACACACAGCAAATACATATACATACACATGCACCACACAGACAACATACACAGCAAACACACACATAATACACAATATATACATAATACACAACAAACACAGATACATACCACACACAACACACAACAAACATGTCACAACACAAATATACAAAACACACATATATATAGCATACAGCAAACACACACAACACACATACATATATACCACATAGAACACACACAAAACAAATAACACAAAAGATGCCCACAATACACACATAATACCCACATAAGTCACACAATATACATAAATCAAACAACATATACACACAACAAGCAACACAAAACATAGCACAACATATATATAATACACACAAGACATATAAATACAACACACATAACATGCATACACATGTACCATACACAACATGTAACATAATAATGTACATACTATTCAGACTACATCATACACTTACAATACACAAAACATACACACAACGTACATACACGATACCTATATACATGACATACACATGCAATACAACACATATATAACATCCACATGTAAATCATGCACAGAACACAACACATACACACACTTCCACAACAAACACACACACACACACATCAAACAGAAGCACAACACACATACATATATATCACACACACCATACATCAGACACATACACGCACACTTGAGTGCTTGGTGTTATGTCTGGAACAAGCTGCAAGGCTCTGTGCAGAGAAGGAGGCTCCTTTCTCTGTAGAAGATGGGCTTAAGTGAAAGAGTTAGGGAAGGAAGAGGGGAGAGGTATTGAGGAGATGAAAGGGAAGAGAAGGAGGAAGGGAGGAGGGGGAAAGGACAGGTAGAGGCAGAGGGAGAGGGGAAGGAGAGGAAGGAGAATGTGGAGGAGAGGGGGAGAGAGAGGGAAAGAGTATACACAGGTTGGAGGGACAATACTGCGCTTAGGGCCATAGGCAGCTGCTTCTGACATGGTTAATGTGGTTGGGGTAGTGAGTTTGGAGTGGCCACAGGCTTAGACATGAGTGGAATAATAATAATACAGAAACAGTAAAATAGCTTTGGGCATATTTTCTTGATTGTATGAAGAATTGGCTTTGTAAGATTGCAGGCAGTACAGGACTGGCAGGGGAAGCTGACCAGGGGCCGTCTGCTAAGTGTCCTGGTGTCCATGCCTTTGCCAACCGTCTCATGAAGGCACACGCATGTGTCCTGGTGCCCATGCCTTTGCCAACTGTCTTATGAATGCACATGCATGCGCAAATGCAATTAGAAGGAATCATACGGTGTTGCTTATTTTTAAGCACTACTTTAAAACCACTTTTGTGGTCTTGTTGCATACTTATCTATGTCCCCTGGACCCGGCACCTGCCTTTCCCTCTGACCAGTTGCCCCTCTCATGCTCAGTGTGGTGTGTGTGTGTGTGTGCGTGTGTGTGACCACACAGACTTCTCAAGCTCATGTAGCATGTGCAAACACACATGCCTTGTAGCTGTGTCTCCACACCCTGCTCTCCCCATAGAATCATAGCTCAGTTAATGGAATAAATCCGACTTGGGGCTGTATACTATTCCACAGTTAGGACCATTATTGCTTATTCAATCATGTGTACACTGGTTGATGGACATTTTTGCTGTTTTTCTATCTCAGAAAGTGCTTGGACGGAACATCCTTACCCAGCATCGTCTTTATTCCAATGGGGCAGATGCCCAACAGGGAATTACTGAGTGAAGGACACGCTTTCCCACTAACGACAAGCATCAGATTGCTTTCTGTTGGCTCAATCACTCCCCTTTTCACCAACACAGAGTGGTTTCTTTTTTCTGCTTCCCCAAGAGGGACTTCCTATAATAAACTCTGCCTTCCTGCATGCTAGGTCTCAAGGCCAGCTCATTTGCATTCCTTAGTCTATCAACAAGGTTAGCATGCATTATTGAATATTTTTTCAAAGCAAGAATTGGCCTGGAAGCTTGACCTGTGACTTCTGGGATTTGTGAGGTAGCAGATAACTGGCCTGTGGCCTCCCTTAGATTCTTCTCCAGATGCAGTTCTGACAGATGGGGGCGGGGGCTGGACTCAGATCAAATGGGGGCTGCACGGGGGGTGTTGATGGGAATCCTTGGCCATTGTCTGGGTTCTGTGCACCCAGCCTAACAGGTCTGATGAGAGTGTGGCAGACACAGCACAGGGAAGTGCTACTGAGGGCATGGTTGTTTCAGCCAGGTATTCAGTCGCTTTGCAACTTGATGGATGCCAGCCAGCTCATGTAGGAAAAATGGAAGAGGGCAAGAAGTTTGGTCAGGCCTGTGCAGGAGAGGTAGGCAGGTACTGAGTTGAGGGTTGTTGGCCTGCATCTGCCCCACCACAGATGGAACTTGGGGAGGTGGAACTCAGGGAGTTTGACTGAGATTATCCCATGCCACTGCTGCTGAGGTGCCACTGGTGCTGAGGTGCCACTGCTGCTGAGGCACCACTCCAGGGGTGGGAAAGTGTAGTCTTAGATGTGGGAAAGCCAGAGCTGGTAGGGGGATGGAGGGGTGGAGGGTCCCTGGGCTTGCAATGCAGCCAGGTCATGGGGTTCTCTGACTCTTGGACATCCAGTCACCTCTGGGAGTCTCAGAAGAGCAGAGAACCAAGTGGGGTGCGCCCTTGGGCTGGGGACAGCATCTAGCTTCCCTAGCCTAGGGCTGGGACTGGGGAAAAGGGGAGCTTGGAGGCAGGCTTGGTGGTGGTTGTGGCTGGGAGCGCAGAGAAGCTGTCTATGGGAGAGTAGGCTGCGGCTCTGTAGGTGACGGCCTTCTTCATGGCTCCCCATGGCAGATCCTGGTGAGAAGAGACAACTCATGGTTTTAAACAGTTGATTGTCATGGAAGAAAGTGGATGTGTAAAACCATACCCCACTTCTCAGGGTGAGCCTTTTGCAGGGAGGAATGTCTGAGAAGGAAAGCTTATTGGCTAAGCCCTTCAGACCTCTAGGTACCTCATTAGCATTTGGTCACCTCTCTCTCTCTCTCTCTCTCTCTCTCTCTCTCTCTCTCTCTCTCTCTCTCTCTTAGTTTCACTGTCTCTTATTCTTTTTTTTTAAAGATTTTTATATATATATATATATATATATATATATATATATATATATATATAAAATAAAAGTACACTGTCACTGTCTTCAGACACACCAGAAGAGGGCATCGGATCCCATTACAGATGGTTGTGAGCCACCATGTGGTTGCTGGGAATTGAACTCAGGACCTCTGGAAGAACAAGCAGTGCTCTTAACCGCTGAGCCATCTCTCCAGTCCAGTCACATCTCTTTTATGTGAGAAGCATTGAACATGTTCCAAATCAGGAGTCTGGCAGGGAGCTGGGAGTCACCTCAGCCTCAGGTGTGTGCCCTCTGAGTCTCCGGGTCTCGACCTGCTCTACCTTACCACACTTCCTGGCATGGTTTTCTGTCCCACACTTTGTTTTGTCTAATTTGAATGAGCAGGATCTTCTATATGCTGACTATACAGGGCTCCTTCTCTTTTATCTTAAATCAAGAGGGGCCCCAAGAGAAACTTATTTTTAGACTCTGTGAAACCTGGTTCTAAAACAACAATCAGCCAACGTCCTGCAAAATTTAATTGGTTAAGTTCAATAACTCTCTATGACACAGTAGGCCACTTCTTATAGTGGGAACATTCAGCAGATAATTCATTCCACAGAATTCATTAGGAAGTGGTGCATTTCAAACCCAGACATTCTGCAGGTGCATCGCTGAGATTTATTTTTTTGTTAATGCCTCTGCCAAATGACCACACTACAACAAAAAGCATTTGTTTGGAAGTTTTCTTGGCCATATTAATTGTGTTCTTGGGTTTAGTCAACTTGATTGTCCAACCATCTCTATTTGGGGAAGACAACTTGGGCTCAGGCTTTAGACTTATGGGCTTAGGTATCAGTTAGGGTTCCAGTGGGAAATGGGACCTCACACAGAGGAGTAACTGGACATTGTGTAGTGACAGACGGTTCAGAGAAGAGTGAGGAAGCTGTTATCATCCTGTTTGTCTTTCTCTTGCGACAAATACCTAGAGGAGGAAGGATTTCACTGTTCACAGCTTTAAAATGTTTGGTCCACTGCAACAAGGAGGCTGTGGTGCAGCAGAGTGGCTTACATCATGCTAGTTGCATGCAGGGAGAAAAGATGCCTGTGCTGTGGGCACTTTCTAGATCCCAGCCTAGGGGATGGTGCCACCCATACTCAGGATGAGTCTTAGCTAATCTCTGGAAAGTACCCATAAACACATGCAGAAATGTGCTTTCTAGTCTCCTGGGCATTTACATTCACCACTTGTCTTGTTATGTGATAAGATGTCCAATAAATGCAAACTAATGAAGGGACAGCTTGTTTTGGCTCACAGTTTGACTGTGCAGTCTGTCAAGGAAGCAGTAGCTTGAGGTGGCTGTCATGTACACTCACAGTCAGGAAGGAGAGAGAAATGAGTGTTAGTTTCTGCTGTTCCCTCACTCAGCTGTGTACCCTAGCTGGTAGAATGGAGGTGCTCACACTTATCGTAGATCTTTTCACTTCAATTAACCCAGTCTAGAAACTCCCTCACAGTCATGCTCAGAGATTTGTCTCTTAGGGGGACTTCAGTTTCAAACTGACAATGTTAGTCATCACAGCATCTAAATGCAATGGCTGCTCCTCTTCTGATGTGCCTGTATTTCGGGTATGTGTGTTGTGCATGTCGATCCATTTTCAGTCTTGGACACATCAAACACCTTGGACACCTTCTCTCTCCTGTCACGTGTGGTCCTTCTCAGAACAAGTGTCAGGCTCATCCATATTGTCTCAAGCTCCATACATTCTGGTTTCAAGTCTTCCTCTGCCCCAGGACATCAAGAGCTCCTCTTACACACGTTTCTGCTTCTGCTGTGAAATTTTAAGACATTAGTTTGTCCTCCCTTTCCTCAAATGTGTGCATCACAGCCGTGTCATACCACCTCCAGACAACACTTGATGTTCTTCTGCTGGTGGAACTGCCATCACTGTCTTTCCTAGAGATGCTGAGACTACTTGTCAGAGACAGAGGTTACACATGTTGACATCCTCTCATAAAAGGAAGGAGCTAGAAGGTCATCAGACCCTCACCTTAGCCACTTCCATGTCCCCCTCCCCAAGCTCTACGTAATTTTGCCTTAAGTATATGTGCACTTGGAGTCTCTGGAGGTTCTGGAAGGCTGAAGGGGAACAGCTCCATCTATATAGCTATGGGAGAGTTGTCCTCTATGTTGGGGTGAAACTTCCCAGGCATAAAGTTGCTTTGGGGTCACCCACATTCCTGTAAGTAACCCCTCACCTGTGTTCTGTAAATACTTCCAATAAACTCATTGGCTCACCATATTGAACCTGGATGAAGTGGTACTTGGTCTGTTGTTGCCCTGTCTGGGGTAAGTAGGCTTTTGTTCACATCCCCCAGGAAGAGTTCATGCATCTGTAGCCTCCCGTTGGCTGGGTTCCTGAGACCTGCATAAGCCGTTTATAGAGAAGAGCCCAAAGGCTAGCTGCTGCCTGGGAGTGTTGTAGACTAAAGCAGCAAATAGGTCTCTCTAGGCCTGGGGGACTGTAGTGGTGGGAAGTGACAAGTGGAGCCTTGGACACAGGTCGTCAGCACTGTGGAGTAGGCAGTTGGACCTTGTGTGGCAGCTAAGGAGTGCTCCTTGGATTCAGAGACTAACAGTCCCACCCCTGGGTATAAATCCCAAAGGGATGGCCAGAGTGTCCCTCTGGTAGCATTGCTTTGTTGGAAGTGATGAATGTTGAGTATTTTTCCTGCTGCGGGCATGGACAGACAGTGTGACACTCACTCCTGTGGTGCTCTAGTGCTCTGCTGCCGAGTACGAGTAAGAAAGTCTGAGGAGCATGCCAGGAGTAGACAGCACACAAGCAAGCAGTGTGCAAGAACACTGTGAGCAGAAAGAAAATCCTGAGTGCTAGTCACCGATTGTCTGGATTGTTAGGAAAAGCATGTAGTGTAAAAAGCAGTAAATAGGTACACAAAGGAGTAGAGGTAGCAAGAGAGAGAGCCTTCATTAGATCAGTGCTGTGGACAGTAGAGGGTAGTAATGGTCTTGTCACCAAGGTCAGACGAGCCCAAAGTAATCTACCATTGCCACTGTCCTTCATGCCTTCCTGCCAGTTTTGTTGGAAGGCTCCTATCCAGGAGATGGATTGAAGTCTGGAGCAGTGGGCTCCCACCACCAGGTGTTACTATGGCTCCTGGTCACTGCAGAATGACCAGGTTGGTAAAAGTTGGTCCTGTCCACCTTGCTTCTAGCACTGGCCCTGGCACATGGTCCCTGCTCAGCAAGTACCTGCAGGAGTAAACAAGGCTGGTTCTTCATGGATGGCAGGCGCTCCAGGGCTGGGTGTTGGAGAAGGACTTGCTTAACCAAAGAGCAGAGCCCGCTGGAACCAGGAGAGAAGAAGATCCTTTGCCCTTGTCTAATGGAGAGAGCTCAAGGTAGCAGAAACGGGATGGACCTGATTAGACAGAAGGTCATCTGGGCTGGGGGCTGTTACTCAGAGCCTGACCTCTGTCTGTAGTGCTGGGGTTGGATAGACAAGGGCTCCTTAGCCTGGCTGCATGGCAGAGAGGCTCAGGGTCCTACAGGCTGCTCCCCAGCCTTGTTCCTGCCTGCTCAGTGGCAGGGCCACCTCTGTTAATGAGCCAGTGCACAGAGCCATCCTCCGTACATCTCTGGGCTTTCCCTGACCTGGTGGCTGCTGGCTGGAGGCAGGATGGCTCTGCAAAGTGTTGTAAATCAGCCAGGCTGGACACGGGCCAGGGTCCTGCCAGGGTCCTGCTCCCTTGGCATCTCTCCTGGACATGCAGGGCTCTAAGCTATCTTTGTTTACTGGTGACTGAACAACTAGCAAAGGCACAGCATGCAGCACCAGAACTAGCTGCATCTGCAGAGTCTGACCCAGACAGTGGTTGAAAATGCCGATTCTCTCTCTCTCTCTCTCTCTCTCTCTCTCTCTCTCTCTCTCTCTCT
>NW_021620639.1:1125951-1156455 GCF_004785775.1 Grammomys surdaster | reverse complement strand
TCTCTCTCTCTCTCTCTCTCTCTCTCTCTCTCTCTCTCTCTCTCTCTCTCTCTCTCTCCCTCCTCCTCTCTGTATGTATGTGTGTGTTTTCGTGTGTATATGCGTGCATGTGTGGGTGGGCATGGGAACACATGGAAACATTCTAAGTGGGTCCTTATGGATGGCAAGTACTTCAGAATGGCAAGCACTTTTCTGGCCCAGCCATCTCTCTAGCCCCCATCATTTCTTTTGCTCCTCACAGTGGCCCTGAGGTAGGAACTATTATTGTCTTTTCTTTATATTTGAGGTAACTAAGGTTTGGGAAGGTTAATAAAACTTGCCTGCAGTCACACAAATGAGGCAGAGATTGAATCCCAGCAGGGACCCTGTGACTCATACAGCATGCAGAGCTCCCTGTAGGGTTGTCCCTCAGTGTGGACACAGTGGGAGTCCGTGCCCACTTCTAGCAGAGCCCTCCTTTCTGTGCTCTGTGCTGTAGGCTAGGCCTCCTCACCACACTCCCTGCAGCCAGTTGAGGCAGGAACATTAATCTTCCAGTCTGGGGAGGTAGAGTATGTTCAAGGTCATGGAGCTGGTGATGGGCAGGTGGGGACTTAAGGTGCCTGCAAAGATGGAAGATGGGGACTAAGGGTAGCTCTGCTTGTAACATGAGAGGCATATGGGCGGTGTGTCTGAGAGGACAGGAGATGAGGGACCGTAGGGTAATTGTGGCTGAGTCAGCCTTCTTTAGCTGTGATAAAGTGCCAAGCGTGATTGGCTTAAAGTAGGGGAACTTCTGACTCACAGTTTGGAAGTTTCAGTTTGTGGTCAGTTCTTCCCTGTTTTGGGACCTGCGATGCTTGCCTAGAGGGAAAGAGAAAGAAGAGAGATAGGGCAGGAGGGGGGGAGGGGGTGGGGTGGGGTAGGGGGTGGGAATGGGGAGGAGAGTCCCATCGATATGCCTTTCAAGGCCCTGTCCTAATGATGTACCTTCCTCTCACGAGGCCACACCTCCTAATGATGTAACTTCCTCCCACGAGGTCACACTTCCTAATGATGTAACTTCCTTCCACGAGGTCACACCTCCTCAAAGTTCTACCACATAGCGCCACAGGCTGATGATGAAGTCTTTAACATATAGGTGTTTGGGTTCATTTAAGATCTATACAATTGTGGTAGCATAAAGAGATCAGAGGATGATGGGACTGAATGTGGGGTATTGGTGGTGGAGGCTCAGATATACAGGAGCAGCAGACCGAAGGGTGGGTTCCATTTTATTGATAATCATTGGCTCACTCCTACCTAGTTCATGTGGCTCTGCCCCTTTGGCTCTACCCCTTTATACTCTGCTATGGAATTGGCCTGGTCCCATCTTCTTGGCATGCCGTTGCACAGGGATCCCTGTTAATGACAAGGGTGGCTGCTGCACTGTGACATTAATAAGCTGTCCCATGTGAGCTGTGTGGGAGATGAACCTGTTGATTCTGCTTCTCCAAAGGGCCCCACTAGATGAGATTGGTGGAGTTAGGACATGACTGAATTTTCTGTGTTGACTTTAAAGTGCTTTCCTGGGTCTCATTTGCTCCTGGTCACATAAAGTTAAGCAGGTACATTGTTTGGGATTCCTTAGATGGCAGAAGTGCTGGTGCCAAGTCTGCTGGGTCATGCCTCATGTTGGTATTGATGGGTGTACTGTGAAGTGTTCCTTATTCTATCTCATAAAGGAAAGTGAAAACTTTCCACTGGCAAAAACCAAAGATGACTAAGGGAGAGGGTGAGTCCTGGACTCCATATCTGCCCCTTTGTTGGGTGGCCCTGGGCATTCCAAGCATGACTACCCAGTGACAACATTATGAGCGATGACCACTTTGATATGCTTCATGGTCCTCTATGGCTGAGTAAGGACTGAGGTAAATGCTTGGTACTGCATAGAGCCCCAAAACAACTGTCTGAGTCTGGAACCAGTGCTCCATCCTTCCCAGGAGTGCATGAGACACTTTCCCAGAGCAGCTTAGAATTAGCAAGGGAAGAGATGGTAGTACTTAAGCTGCACTCACAGGCTCTCTGTATCCCAACCAATCAAAATGCTCCTGTAGCCTGCCTTCTTTCCAAATGTTGGAACTCTTGGCGCTAACAGGACCCCAAAGCTTAGGATTCCTCTGAAGGCATTCCTTCTACTGGAACAAGACCTAGAGAGGAAGTGAGGCAGTGTGTTCTGTGTCTGAACAGTCTTCCATGCACAGGTTTGGGGACTTACAGGAGGAAGCTACTTCTCTGGAGAAGTGTTTGTTTGGGGTCAGAAATGGTCTGACCCGCATTCTCAGGTGGTGCCCACAGCCATTTTTCCCAGACTCAGAGTCAGATTGCAGGTGCAGTGCTTTCGGTATTTTGAAAACAGGTGTATTAGTTCCCTGGTGCTGCCTAACAGTATTCTATCCTTACGCACTAGGTAGATTATGACACTAGGGCTTACTCTCCATTCTGAAAGCTTAATGCATGAAGACAAGGCAGGGCAGGGCCACAGCACTAGAGGACACTTCTTGGCTAGTGGCAACTCCTCACAGTTTTTGATGTCCCTTGGCTGACAGCTGTGCCACTCTAAAGACTATCTCTGTCTTTTATGTCATATAATTGGCCTTCTTGGTGTGTCTAGTTCTGTCTCTCATAAGGACTCTCTTAGTAGACTTAGGGCCCCTGCTCTAGTATGATTTCAACTTTTCTAATTAAATCTGTAATGACACCAAGTAAGGTCAAGTAAGGTTCCAAGTGGACATGAAGCTTTGGGGTCAGTATTTAGTCTATAACAAGAAGAAACCAAGTGTATGTTCTTGATGGTCACGATGCACCAGGACTCTGTACATAGAACTCAATTTCTCTAGGCCAGTGGTTCTCAACCTGCGGGTTGCACAACCCCTTTGGGAGTTGAATGATCCTTCCACAGGGTCACCTAAGACCATTGGAAAATACAGCTACTTACATTATGATTCATAACAGTAGCAAAATTAAACTCATGAGGTAGCAATGAAAACAGGTTTATGGCTGGGGGTCATGGTAACCTGAGGACCTGTATTAAAGGGTCTCAGCATTAAGAAGGTTGAGAACCACTGGTCCAGACTGCGTTTCTAAGAGGCATAAGATCTAAGCTCATGTGTCAGAACTCTTTGGATGTTGTCTCCCAGTGTCCAGCTGCCCTCCAAGGTAGTTAGCCCAAACTTGTGCTCTGGTTTCTTGACTCTGACTTGGGGGATTCTCAATGTATTTTCCATGTGGTCTCATACTCCCCAGCATCCACCGCTGGCTGTACAACTTCATGTCTGTTCATGTGTCTTCAACACCCCCCCACCCCGTGGAGTTCTGTTTGTGCAATCTTTGTCAGAATGAGGCAGTGTGAGCAGCAAATGCATCCAGCCCTGAAAGTCACCTGTGAGCAACATCCCACACTGGTCCATGTGAAGTCTGCAGTTAGGCCCCTTCCTGCGTTGTCTCTGCACCAAGCTTTGTTTTTGACTTGTCTTACCTCAGCCTGTCTCATTCCCTGCTGGCCCTTCTTTGTCTCCCACCTGACGAGCCTTATCCTCCTTACAGCAGAGCTTATTTTTCTGGAATTTTCTTCTTCCACTGTGCAGGTCAGTCTTCATTGTCAACTTGACAAAACCCAGAGTCTTTAAAAGTTTTTTTTTTAATATTTATTTATTTTTATTTTATGTCTATGGATGTTTTGCCTGCATATATGTCTGTGTACCACATGTATGCTGGTGCCTGTGGGGGCTAGAAGAGGGCATTGGATACCCTGGATATGGAGTTGCAGACATTTGTGAGCCACCACATGTGTGCTGAGAATCAAATCTGGGTTTTCTGGAAGAGCAATATGTGTTCTTAATGGCTGAGCCATCCCTTCAGGCCATAACCTAGAGTCTTATGAGGAGTTATCTGGATCAGGTTGGCCTGTGGTCATGTCTTTGAGGTATTATCTTAATTGTTAATTGATGTGGGAAGACCCTGCCCATTATAGGTGGCACCATCCCCTAGGCAGGAGGTCCAGAACTACATTAAGAGAGGAAAAAGCTACATAAGCAACAAGGATCCACGTGTTTGTTCTTTCTCTGCTCTTGACTGAGGACACAAGCTTTAAGTTTCTGCCTTGAATTTCTTACAACAATGGATTGTAAGCTGGCATTGTGAGCCAAATAAACTCTTTCATTGTTTATGGTATCCTTTTGTTGGATAATACACACACACACACACACACACACACACACACACACACACACACACACATAGAGAGCAACAGAAGTGAAAGCGTATCTCCAGTTCTTTCCTTGACTAGCTTCCTAGTTGCTTAAATCTTTCTTGGCATAGTGATGCTTCCTCAGAGAGACCCTCCCCTCCTTGACCACCCACCCCACTTTAATTTCCTCATACCAACTGTTTCATCGTTGTCACCACACCTACCATTTTCTGATATCTTCTTATCTATTTATTATCTCCTTGCTCCTGATCATAATCTTGGTGGTGACAAAGGACTTCTTCCTCAGTGCTGTTTCTCAGAGCTTAAGAATGCTGCTGGAGAATCCTGGGCATCCAATCAAGATATATATATTTTTCCATCTTCACTAGCTCAACTTTCTTTTACCCTTTCAAGTCACAGAGTGGGCACAGCACACCGGGTAGAGTACTGGCTGGCTGAGCCTCAGATCTAGGCATGTGCTGGCTGTGTCTCACTCATCCTGTGATGCAAAGAATGTCATTCAGATTCTCCCTGGGCCTCTGCTTCCTGTATTATGTCCCAGAGGTAGTTCTTGTTATATTCAGTTTTCCTGCAGAATAAACTACATCAGTCAGGTAAGACAGTATGAATGTAAGACAGGGTAGCTTCAACCAAACTAAGGGACACCACAGCAAACACAGGGAAGAGAAGATGCCACAGAGACTCATCTTCCAGATGCTAACTCTGATGGGCAGCATGAGAACTCATCAGCAGATGTCCATCACTTCTCCATCTTCTAGCAAGATTTTGTGGTAGTACACCATTACTGTGTTTAGCAGATTATCTCTTTCAGAAGGCATATTCTGGAACAATTGTGTTTCCCTACCTCTCAAGCTGATTCTGGGATGCCTGAATCATGATGCTTAGGCTGGACTGGTTGGAGGACAACTTGACTTAGGGCAAACACAAACAGTAACTGCTGCTGCTGTGGTTTCTGGGGAGGCTCCACACACAGGCTTCATTTGGCCACCATCTTTGTTCTATAGCCACCTGTGTGTTGGGGGCACTTGGAGAAGAGTGAGCCTGCCTAGGGGTGATGGGACTGGGGTCCAACACTGCAGAAAAAGCTTCCAGTGTCAGTGTAGTGCCCTCTCCCTTCTCTATGGTTGCCCTGAACTGCAGCTCCTCCTCCTCCTCCTCCTCCTCCCCCTCCTCCTCCTCCTTCTCCTCCTCCTTCTCCTCCTCCTCTTCTTCTTTTTAAAGGAACAATCGTATATTGGGGGAGGGTGCATCAATCCTTCTTGGCCACCTCCTTCCTCATGGCTGCCAGCACGTTGCTCAGCTCCTCCCACTTTCTCTTGGTGTGGATGTGCATATCCACTCATTTATTGATGATCTTGTGTGTTCGCCTGTCCTTGGACACTTTGAGTAACTCATGGCACTCTGCTCATAGAGTGTGAAGCCGCACACCTCCCATATCATGTCCCTCATTAACTTGGTATGTTTGGCGAGGCGCCCAGTGCAGGCTGTCTTGGCTTGCTGACATTCTTCGTCACTTTGTAGCTCTTGCTGAGGCCCATGGCCAGGACAACGCTATGATTCTTCTATAGCGCCCAGCAAAGAGCTGTACCAGGTCCCAACATCTATGCCTCTTTCCTTCCCTCATCAGTAGCTCCCGAGAGGCCTCTGTTTTCCTACCCCAGAGCCACACTGCAGGGTCCAGTCTCAGAGGGTCCTATATACCTAGGCCATCTTGGATCTTGGGCACTCATTTCTTGTCTCTCTTCCTACTTTTCTGCTGCTGCCCTTTTTGCCTTTTCTTGTACTCACTCATATGTATGGTGAGGGAAAAAAAGTGGGGGTGGGTGGCGGCTGGGTAGTCACAATCCAAGTTGGCTTGAACAGACTGGATTTAACAACTTGGATGAAACAGGACAGTTCCTTGAAGCAGTAAGCACACAGAACTCATGTAATAGGAGCGAGACAGCAGAGTAATACTAAATCTATTTTTGAAATTAAACTTGAGATGCAAATTTCCCCACAGAGAAAAGTTCAGGTTTAGAAAAAATATATACATAGATGAAGAAAGTCTCTGTGTCCTCGAGGGCTTTTAGATCCATGAGAGTTCTTGGGACCAGGAGCAAAAATGGGGTACATAAAAGAATATTTGCCAAGTGTCACAATACAAGCTTTTGCTCTGATCATTTAAGGTCAGCCTGGGCAGCATGGCAAAATCCTGTCTTAAATTTTTTAAAAAGGAAAGGAAAAAATGGGCTAGAGATGGATCTTAGTAATAGATTTTTTGCTTAGCATGCATGAGCCCCTGGGCTCAACCCTAGCACTGTAAAGAAACCATCAATATGACAACTGATTCTTATTTTATTTTTTACAAAAGGGGAAAATGATTTAAATACACACTTCATCAAAGAACATACACAGATGGCCACTAAGCCCATGAAAAGATTCCCAGTGTCATTACTCACTGGAGAAATGCAAATTGAAACTCCAGTAGCTTCATCCTATTCATACCTATTGAAATGGCTAAGCAAAGACAAACATAATAACTTTTGACTTAGATATGGCATGCCTGGAATTCTCATGTGGTGTTGCTACAATGTTACAGGTCCTTTGAAAAAGTTTACCAGTTTCTTACAAACCTGGACATACACTTTATCAAGTCTCTCCTCATCACTCAGGGAAGATAGACGCCTCTAACACAAATGTTCACACCGACTATAGTTACAGTTGTCAAAATCTAGGAGCAACCCAAGCATCCTCCCACAGGTGAACTGGAGAGATGAACTTCAGTGTCTCTTTAGAACTGAGTACAGCTCAGCAGCAAAAAGGAACATGTTACTGATACTGATATGAGCAACACTGTGACTAATCTTCAACACATTGTCATGTGGAAGGAAGCAGTCTGGAGATCCCATGTGCTTTATGGTTCCATTTCTGTGATGTTTGGACAAAGGTAAAATTTTAGGGACGAGGAAGACATCAGTGAATGCCAGGCAGGAAAGCAAGGTTAGGGATGGGAGAAAAACTAACGCAGAGTCAAGAGGTGGGGATGGGGAAGCAATAGAAACCATTTATTACCAGCACAGCATGTTGGCAGGACTATGTGTTTGTTGGAATTTAAGGATTTTTCACTAAAAGAGTAAAGTTTACAATATTAAAATTAAAAAAATGAATGTGAGGTTTGGTGTGACCTTATCGTCAGGTCAGGAGTTCAAGTTTATCTAGTACTGTTTGGTATTGGGCTATATGGTTCAGTGGAGTACTGGGGCACACATAGGCTCAAGTGTGCTTAACTGACTATAGCCATTTGTCTAGCCCCTTGAATCACAGCAGCATCCTGTGCCTCTCACACTCATAGGGTTTGGAGATGATCATGTCCACGGTCCTGCTTTGAGTCTATAGAGAGGGATACTGATGTAGATGCTGAGGACGTTACATTTATCAGATACACAGGTGGCAGACAGGTTATGTCTCAGAAGACTGGATGATTAACTGGCCAATTAAGAAAGAATGAATAGGGACAAAGTCACTGCAAGCTCTCAGGTTCCCAAAGCCGACAAGACTCATGTAGAATGAGGGGGACTGAGTTTGACTGGAGCCCATGGAAAAGATCCAGAATTGACACAGCCAAGATGCGTTCTCAGAGGCTTGGGGAGCAGAGATGGTAATGATGCTCTTGCTCTGTGCTAACCAGCCTTATCTTGGATAGCATTCAGTTCTGACTGACGTGTTTTAGGGTGGACACATCCAGTCAGCTGTACCAGTAAATGATAACTAGGATGACCAGGTGACCCAGCACTGGTTTGTGCAAACAATGATTGGAGAGATTCAGCTTAGGGAATAGAGATGTGCTAGGGTCAGAGATCACAATAGTGATGATATCTAATGGGCTTCCTGTGGAGGAGATCAGGTCCACTGTATATGTCTTTATTGCAGCACTGTCCTATAGAGATTTCTCCATGAATTGAACAGTTTTATACGTGAGTTATTTAATAGATAACAGACTTAAGTCTCTCTCTCTCTCTCTCTCTCTCTCTCTCTCTCTCTCTCTGTATGTGTGTGTAGATGCACATGATCACATGTGTAGATATATCTGTGTCTGCATGTACCAGGTATCTTTTTTAGTTGCTCTCTATTTCACTTTATGAGAAAGAGCCCTTACTGAACGGGGAGCCCACAGATTTGTACAGTCTTGTTGGCTAGCAAGCCTCAGGGCTTCCTCCTGTTTTACCTTCTCAGTTCTGGCTTTATCATGTTTCCCAGCTGTTACAGGGGTGCTGGGGGTCAAATTTAGGTCCCCCATGCTTGTATGGTGAACACTTTACACCTGAGCTGTCTCCTTAGACCTCTGTTTTTTTTTAACAGTTAATCTATGACTACAGATTGAATTTTGAACAGTACAATTTTAACGGAAATATTAGCCTTATGTGATCAGTGGTTGCTGTATGGGATATCAACCCTGTAGAGGACAAATACAAGAATAGACTAGAGATCAGCTATTTTCTCTAAAATACATGTTAGTGGATGTATTTGTCTCACTCCTGCCTCCGAGTCTTCAGAAGCAGTATACAAAAAGAGGAGTGAACAGGAACCAGTGAAACTCTACCCACGGACACCAAGATTTGAAGTTAGCATTTTTTGCATGTTGCAAAAACATTATTTTCCTTTGGATATTTTTCAACTCTTTAAAAAATATGAGATTTGCTCTAAGCCCACGGGTTATAAAAGAGTAGGTGGCAGGCTGGCCTGGCCTGCAGCCATAGTTCACTGCACTGACCTTGACTGTGGGTGGGTGCTTTAGGGAGAGACAGACGTCAGTTCACTGAAGATGATGCTCAGCTTGAGAGAACCAGCAGCAAAATGATTGTCCTGGCTAGATGACCAACTGTCCATCAAAGGTGGTGTGGTAGTGTCCTCTTAGAACAAGCTATGCTGGTGCATGATTGTCCTGGCTAGATGACCAACTGTCCATCAAAGGTGGTGTGGTAGTGTCCTCTTAGAACAAGCTATGCTGGTGCATCATCTAAATCTGTGGACATGTTAGTTTATGATCAGTAGTCATACTTCCCTTATTGTGACAAAACACTTGAGGCGAACAACATATAAGGAGGAAAGGTTTGTGTCACCGCATGGTGTTCTCAAATGCTTCAGCCCATGATTTCTTGGCCTCGTTATTTTTAGCCTGTGGTCAGAAGAGCATCATGGAAGAGAGCCATGTGACAGAGGAGGCCTGTTCACCCGTTCACTGCAAAGTGATCAGGAAGGAAAACAAAACAAAACAACCTAATCAAACCCAAAAGATCTAGCTCCACTATGCCCCAGCTCTTTAAGGTCTTTACTACCCAGTATGGCAATGGTTGGGATAGAGCTCAGCTGGGGGAGTGCTTGCCTAGCATGGAGCTCTGAGTTACTCTGTGAATGGACTGTGGTAGTACATGTCTAGAAAGCTCAGCATTTAGAAGATGGAGGCAGAAGAATCAGAAGTTCAAGGTCATCTTCAGGTATATAGTAAGTTCAAAGCCAGTCCAAGGATACATGGACCCCGTCTCAAAAACCCAAACAAACAAACAAAAAACCTCCAACCAACTAAAGCACCCACCCACTCAAACAAACACAAACAAACAAACAAACAAACAAACTCAAAACTAAGAATGCCAGGGGCTGGGTACACACGGGCCTTCAGATAACTCTCAAGATCCAAACTATAGCTGTGAAGAGACTTTACTACGGATACCCAAAGCTTCCCTCCAAAAAGAGACGATCCCAGCGTCAAACCCCTCTGTGTCCCGCCACTTAGTCTGCTGTAGCAGATGGGGTGGCCGGATTAGGATGAGGGCTTCTGAGCCTTTACCCTCACTGAGTTTCTTCAGTGGGTGGGACACAACTCATCCTGTAATTGCAGGTGCTCTCCTTCCTATCCTCCTTCTCTGACAAATGGGAAGCCCTAGCTCCCTAGGGAGCTTGGAGTTCATACCCAGAGGAGCCTCTAGAGTCTGCTCTACTAGGCATGGCCTGCCTGGGGCACTGACTTAGGCTTTGGCCATCCAGAGATGTTTCTCGTTGTGACAACTCAGCTACCCGTTCTCTCCCCCCAACCCCCACAGTCACCATCTCTGCAAAATATAAATAAAAATATTGATTAGAGGTTTTACATTTTCATTCCTTTACCAAACTTGGGTCCATCAGATGGTTTCTTTACGTTTTCAAATAGACTGCATAAGGAATAGAAAATATTAAAAGAAGGAAAGGAAGATAGAAAGAAAGAAAGAGAGAGAGAGAGAGGGAGGGAGGGAGGGAGGGAGGGAAGGAAGGAAGGAAGGAAGGAAGGAAGGAAGGAAGGAAGGAAGGAAGGAAGGAAGGAAGGAGAGAGAAAAAAGTTACCTTGGAAGTTTCAACACAAACATCATAGACAGAGCCAATGAACCCGTGTACTCATTGCCAGTTTTGACAGTGGCTGGCTCCTGGCCAGTGTTGTGTGGCCAGCCTTCTCCCTGTCCTTTCCCCCTATAGTGTCTAGGGGCAGAACTACAGGAAGGTTTCGGTGGTTGCACTGACTACATGTACACAGGATCCTGACTGGGTGTGTTCTGTTTCAGATAATCGCCTTTGATGAGTTAAGAACGGATTTCAAGAGTCCCATAGACCAGTGCAATCCTGTTCATGCGGTAAGTAGCAGTGCTGGGGGTGTGCAGGTGATCTCCCCATAAGTCACCCAGCTTGTGAAGGACAGTGGAGATTTTAAAGAGCAGAACACAGAACATACTGCCCAGATCCTGCCTCTATTCCTTGCTGACAGTTGATATCGGAGCCTTCTTGCTGAGGTCAGCTGAGCTATTACAGTATCTTGCCAGTCAAGTATGGTGGTTCCTGTAGCCCAGTGGAGGGATCTGCTGCACTATGGTACTGAGTCCTCAAACCCTGGTGCCAGTGACCTTTGGTTCTTTATCTATGACCATGGACAAAGGTCCTGTGTTGGCCAGCATATCTGTAGGATGTGCAAGTACCACGTATGGACCTCTTGTTCTGTAGGAGGTGGTCAGTGGTTGGGTTTCTCATGGAGGGTAGGTGGATAGATGAAGTGCCAGGTACAGCTTTATCATCTAGTAGGTTTTCATCTCTGGTGCCTTAGGCTTGGGGTCAGCTTGCTGTACAACAGGGAATCTGGCACAGCCTGGTTGATGAGCTCTAGGTTCAGTTTCTGGATGTCTGGTCTAGAACCCAGCTCTACCCATCTCCAAAGCCCATCTCCTGACTTCCAGCTCAAGCTAGTTCTTGAAAAGACCTAGCTTTATGATATCTAACCCCCCCTTTGCCACAGCAGCCTTTGATTCTATAAAGTAGAGCCGAACTATTTCAAAGTCAGTTATAAAGATTAAACTGGGTTAGTTGAAAGTATCCCTAAGAAGCACTTGAAAGCTTAGTGTTTTTCATAAAAGTTGTAATTTTTAAAACCCGTTTTATTCTCCTCTATCAGCCTTACCATCTACCTGTGATAATGTGGCTTTGCCAGGCCTAAATGGTTTTGCCTAGAGGCTCAGCTCTTTCTGGGCACTGAGTTTGACACTAACAGCACACAGCTGTTCATCAGTACCCATAGGTGCGAGTGGCTGGAAGCCAAGCATGTTCACTTCTGAATGCCAGGAGGTCAGGAGCCTGAGCCCCCTCCTCCAGCTTGTCTAGAGATTTTTGGTAGGATTCTCGAGCAGAATGAACTAAAATATATCCAGCCGGTTTCCACCATGCCACATGCCAGTCCATGCCAGGTCTTAGGAACCTGGTGACACCTGGAAATGCTTTTGTGGAGTCTGCTTTTAGCTTATCATGACAAGTCCTTTATTTAAGCATCAGGTTAGGACTTGCTTACCCCCTCCCCCACCCCCACCCCCCCTCTAGAGGGCAAGGGCCGGTGCTTCTGGGAAAAGATGGTGTAGAAGCAGCACTCACTAGGCAGCATCCAGAACTACTTGCTGGAAACAGAAATGGATAGAAGGCTGAGGGCGCAGGCCTCTCCTCACTTCTCTTCCTGAGGTGCTGGGGTGGAGCCCAAGCCTTTGCATACACCTGAGACAGATGCTGTACTGAACTACAGCCAGCTCCACACTCCTCTCTCTCTCTTTTACTTGTAAATTCCTATTACAGCAACATTTCTAATTAGTTTATCGGGTTAATTAAGGAGCTGAATCCTGTGGAGCCCAGATATCTCATGGACAGACCAAAGCACAAGGTGCCCCTGGAGGAGAGGAACTAAAAACAAAACCAGAAAATCCTAAAAGCTGTAATTAGATGAACATATAGACATGGTATGGTTTTCCCTGTTCTCAGGATGTTGCTCCCAGCAGGGGATAAAATGCTTCATCTACGTCATTGAACTGTCTCTCATCCTCTGGTGTCCTCGAAGCCTCCAGAGCCACATCCCAGGTTCTGAGACTTACAAACTTTCTTCACTGGTTGGCGATTCTGGCCCTAGAGGAACTTGGGTCCCAAGAACTTCCTGACTGTGCAATGCATTTCTTAAGGAGGGCATGAGACCCATTTGAAATTTTTTTTTTGCTTTTCTCTCTCTCTCTCTCTCTCTCTCTCTCTCTCTCTCTCTCTCTCTCTCTCTCTCTCTCTTAGTTATGGAGTGAGATCTTTGTGCATGCCAGGGAAGCCCTCTACCACCAACCCATGCTCCGTTTAGAGTTAAGATGCCCTAATACTTCAAGTACTGATGGAATGTTTGGTGGCTTCTTCCAGGGGTGGGAGGGTTCCCTTTCTATCCTCCACCCACCCTGGGTAGTCTCTGTCACAGAGATGGACTGTGTTTTCCTGAAAGGCTCTGGCTTGCTGGACTGTGCGGGTGTCGTGTGTCGCATGTGCATCTGCATGAACTCTGTCACATGTGTGACTTGTCTTCCCTGGCCCGTGGATACTAACTCATCCTGATGGTGCTTCTTCCTCTGGGCTTCTGGGCTGCACAGAGATCACCATATTTATAATTCAATTAGAGAAACTGAAGTGTCCCAGCCACCTGTCCCCCACTGGTCTACAAGGAAACTCATTACCATTAAGTCGACAGCAAATCACTTCAGTAATGAAGCACCAGAGATGCCACAGCTGTGTTCAGCATGGCTTGGAAATCTTGACAGTTATAGCAGCGAGAGGAAGCAGAAGCATCTAATGTCTGCCGTGGGCAGCATCCTCTGTCTGGCTTCCTAACATCGTCCCCTGGAAATGTGCCAGTCCTTGGAGACAGATGGACTTCTAGAAAAGTTCTAGCCCAGGGCGCGATTGGGAGCTGAATCCACAGAGGGTTTGCTTTCTCCAAGTACACCCACATGGAAAAGGCAAAGCAAGACAGTAACCATTACTGAGGAGACAAGCGTGCTGCTCCTTAAGATCTGGGGAGGTGTCAGGCCTGAGACACCCAGTGAGCACAGGGTGGTCACTCTGCAGCCAGGCCACCTGCTGTGTGTTCATGGAAACGTCGACTATAGGAAGATGAATCCTCAATGGGGAAGGAGAGTGTGTGCTTTGCCAGGAGTGTTTTTTTTTTAAAGAAATAGGTGCACTATGTGTGTACATGCTTATGTGTGCGCGCACGTGTGCACATCAACCAGAGGTTGACGCCATGTGTTTTCGTCAACTGTTCTGCACATGTTTTGTTTGTTTCTTTTTCTTTTTTAAGGCTGGTTCTCTTGCATGACTGGAAAGATGGTTCAGTGGTTACAATCGTACTGCTCTCACAGAGGACCCAGGTTTGGTTCCTAGCACCCACATAGGTTGTAACTCTAGCTACAGGGCATCTGCCCTCTGCTGGGCTCTGTGCATACCTGCATCCATGTATGCACACCCATACTTGGACATACACTTATATACATAATTAAAATCACTATCATCATGATAAAAGGCAGGGTCTTTCACTGAAGTCTTAGATTTGCCTAGACTGGCTGGTAAGCAAGCCCCAGGCATCCTCCTGCCTCTTTGTCCCCAGTACTCATATTACTGGTAAATGTCAGCACTCCAGGCTCATTATATAAGTTCTAGGATCTAGTCTCAGGTCCTCTTGCCTGCAATGGCAAACACTTTACCCCCTGAGTCATCTCCCCAGCCTGCTAGGGGAGTTCTCTCAAGGGTGAATGTCTACCAGGCATGGTAGTTCATGCCTGTAAGACCTCCTTGCAGAGGCTAACACAGGAGGGGTGTCATGAGTTTGAGACCAACCTAGGATACACAATGACAACCTGGGATACACAGCTAGCCTGTGCTACAGAGTAGTACCCTCTCTCTAAAGAAACAACAACAACAGCAACAACTATAATACAAGAGCAAAAAGCAAGTGGCCCAGAGGAGGTAAACTTGAGGCGTTCAGACTGGGAAAGCCACTGAGTGGGCGCTCCTGGCACATGCCCAGGCTGGATCTCTGGTGGGCTCTGCTTCCTCTGCTGGGGTAGCTTATATGCTTCTCATACTCCCAGACCACCCTTAACCTCCTATTTCCTTTCTTTCCTGTGCATCCCCAGAGGGAGCGGCTGAGGAACATCGAGCGCATCTGCTTCCTTCTGAGAAAGGTCAGAGGGGTCCCCCAGGTGGACGGAGAAAGGGTCACAGAGGAAGGGGTTATCAGGTGAATGGCAGCAGGGAGGGCAAGGTGAGAACAGGCCTTGGTTCTTTGGAAACCTTCAGAGGTAAGAGGAGCTAATTGCAGGAGGTGGCTTTCAGTCAAGTGTCAGCAAGACATTGGGTATGTTCAAGGGCTCTCTGATTGGAGTTGTAGGGTTTCTCTTTTCAGTATGTTGATGATTGGCATTACAGTTCCTGCCTCCTCCCAGTCTCTGTTCCTGTCTGTGCTGGGCTCAGGATTTTAATAAAACCTCCTGGTGGAAGGAAGGTTTTAACTAAATGCTGGGTGTCTTGAGGGTTGAGCTTGTCACTCAACCTTGCAGTTTGGCCATTTGGCAGGATTGCCGGGTATGTTGGAGGGATGGAACGGGTGGGCGGGGGGGGGCAGGGGCTGTTAAAGTGGGGATCAGACCACAGCTGCCCTAAAGCTCCTTCTAGGAACACAAAGGTGTGCATGCCACTCTCGGTGGGCATTTGACACTGTCTGTTCAGACTCTATTCTCCCATCAGGAAACAGAGTCAGCAAAGCTTGGAGAACAGACTCATGGGTGAAACAAGCAAGGTGCGCAGCCTTGAGCGGGTGACTATCCCTGACCTCAGTACAGAGTGGAGGGTGCAGGCCACAGGAAACTGACCTCAGTACAGAGTGGAGGGTGCAGGCCACAGGAAACTGACCTCAGTACAGAGTGGAGGGTGCAGGCCACAGGAAACTGACCTCAGTACAGAGTGGAGGGTGTAGGCCACAGGAAACTGACCTCAGTACAGAGTGGAGGGTGCAGGTCACAGGAAACTGACCTCAGTACAGAGTGGAGGGTGCAGGCCATAGGAAACTGACCTCAGTACAGAGTGGAGGCCACAGGCTACAGGGAAGCCATCTGCTGCCCAAATACAGCCTTTTGCAAAACCCAGCACCCCACAACACTGTCAGAAAGCAGATAGTTTTATGAAGTTTTGAAGTTCTCTTCTGTATTTCACTGGAGAGAGTCTGATCTAGAAGCCAATCATTTCTCTAGCTAATTACTTGCCCCTTTAATGGTTTCTGAGAAACCCTGTGTGTCAGAATTCCAGATCTTACTTGTCTCAGCGGGGGTGCATGCTCAGATAAGAACATGCATTCAATGATATTAGTGATCCAAGGAATAACGGATAATTTAGAAAATAGCATATAATTTGCATCAAGATATGCAAATTACTTTGTAGATACTATCACAGACACCATTAGCACACTTCTGTCATCAATTCCATATCTCTGGTTTGTTCTTTAAGATGATGCCATAGGCCAGAGCAAGACAAAAATCAAACTGTTGTTTCTCAGACTCCAAGCTGCTGCCCTCTCATCCTGAGCATATCACGCTGTGCTCTCTGGCAGGTGATCATCCATACTCATGACTCTTAGCCTTAATCTGCCTTATATTGCCTGACCACAGACTAGTCACAGGAGGAAATGGCTGACTATTGCCCCTGTAAAGATCCCACTGCCTACAGTCTTAAAGCCCTAGGATTTTCCAAGGTCAGAGGGAGGATGTGAAGTAAACTGTACAGGAATTAGCTTTGACATATGCAATTTTGCATGTGGTTTGCATATGCCCCTCTAAGCAGTAGACTTGCTGTGTTAAAGCAATGTTTTAATCAGGAACTATTATTGTATTTCAAGTGCCTTTCCCCTTCCTCCTTCCTTTCTGGCTGCTGCTTCGGATGCTAGTTAGACACAATTGCTGTCCACTGTGCTGAACAACATGAGGGAAGACAGACCAGGAGAGACATCAGAGGGCACAGACACTGAGCTGAAGGCCTCAGGCACAGTAGCTGTGTGATACCATTCCCTGTAGCCTCACACCTCCCTGGCTCTGCAGAGTGGCCAGCACTGCAGAGCTAACAAGGCAGAGACCAGTCAAGTAGGCACTTTATTCCTTTATTCCTTCCAGGTGTCTCCCTCCTGCTCTAGACTCTTGCCACAAGGCTGACTTCCAGTTTAAGACACTACAATCTGTTCTTTGTCTCTGGGTCTGGCTGCCCTGGGTACCCAAGACCATTTTCATTGATGTCAGTTGAACATGATTTTTTTTTTAAACATGATTTCTTTTTGAGCATAATTTTGAGTTGTTGAGACTTCTGCATCTGGCCATTTGGCACTTGCTATGGCTCACATGTTCTTTAGTTTAATGTGGTAACTCTATAGGCTATTCTGAAGGATGTGCTTAGGTGTACTACCCATGAGGTCTGTCTCTGCTATGGGAAGGGCAGCTCTGGAAGGTTATGATGTTGAGCTGATCATCAGATGCAGTTACAGTGAGTTAAACACAGACTGTAAGATGCTTGCTTTGTGTTTATCATGTGAATAAACAATGGCTATTTTTGTCCTTCTTGTTAAGAGCACTGCCTTAGTCTTCATTTTGGGGGTGCCCGGACAGTACCAAATATACTACAGTATATTTGCCCTCACCCCTTAAGTACGGCATTTACTTATTTATTTATTTGTTTGTTTGTTTATTTTATCTGTCTTTTTCGTGACAGGGTCTCATGTAGGCTGGTCTTGAACTCATGATATAGCAAAGGCTGGCCTTGAGCTCCTCATCCTCCTGCCTTTATATTGCTAGTGCTGTGATTGCAGGTATGTGCCACCATGCCCAGCTTGCCTGTATTTTAAAATAACTGCTAACCCCTTGTCATACTCATTTTTGACTCAGAAGACTTTAACTCTGTGGTCCCACTCATTCCCTCCGTGTTCATATTGTCATGCTCTCCGAAGTTGGCATTTAGCTCCACACCCGATGTCTGCTCCCAGCCAATTCCAGGTTCTTTAGGAACTGTGGTTGTCTTAGTCACTGCTCTGTTGTTGTAAAGAGACACCATGACCAAGACGACTCTTATGAAAGAAAACATTTCACTGGATGCTTGCTTACAGTTTCAAGGTTTAGTTTATCATTATCAAGGCAGGGAGCATGGCAACGTGCAGCCAGATACTAAAGCTGTAGTTGAGAGATGCAGCCTGATCTGTAGGCAGAGGAAGAGAGCCAAAGTCCACCCCAGTGACACACTTCCTCCAACAGGGCCACATCTACTCCAACAAAACCACCCCTAATCTTTACAAATAGTACCACTTCCTGGTGTCTAAGCTTTCAAACATAGGACCCTGTAAAGGGGGCGAGGGCGGGAGGGGGCATTCTTATTCAAACTACCACAGTAGTCAAGTCAGCAAACATCCACTTTCTAATCCTGCCTTTGTGTGACCTGTAGGGTGTGGCTCAGGATGGCTCTTTTCAAGAGGGTAACGCTGGCAAGAGAGGCAAATGCTCTACCATTGAGCTGCATCCTCAGACCTCAGGGTGAGAAAACAATAAGAATTCATCCTCATGGCATTATCCTGAGAATTAAATTAGATAAAACATACATGTAGTCCACGTGTGCTTAACACCTGCCAAATGTCATTGTTAGTGACCTGCTCCTCATTTCTCCTAAAATCCTTTATGGCATTTCCATAGGTATACAGGTTGAGAGGATGCTTTGGCTGGTGGCATCCTCCCATATATTAGGTAAGTACCATTTGACGTTCTGGAGATAGGGCTGTAAACACAAGTGGTACAGCCTGGGCCCCTCCCTCCTCTCGCTCGTGTTTCATATGGTCTCCGTTCAGATTCCCAAGCTATGAGCAATTGTTAGGGGTAGCGTGAAGGCCCTGTGGTTCTCAGTAGCATTGCTACCTTCTGGGAACTGTACCTTCCAATAAATGTCTTGGAACCAGCCAGCAGCCCAGAATGGGATGCGTCTCAGCAGCTGATTGTTGCTAAGCCACCTCCTCGGCCTTCTTGGGAGGAAGGAAGGGGTTGCAGAGTGGATCCAATTTTAGTTCTGTAATTATCAGAAAATGTGTTCTTTGGGCAATAGTCTGAACTGCAGGGTGCCAGTGTTAACTTGTGCTTATGATTCATGTTTTGTGGCAAAAGCCTCTGGCTCCTTGTGCAGCTCTCTCTGCCTGGTGTGTAGTAGACTCTGTGGATTGTTGTACACTCTGTTTGGGAGAGACATCGTGGAAGGTTCAGTGGCTGCTCCTAGGCACACATAGGCTTCTCATGGAGGGCACATTGATGAAGGGCAGCCTGCTGTATCTGTGAATTCAGAGTGGTCTCAAGGAAGGGACTTAAGTGGGAATGAAAGAGTCGGGATGTGAATAAAGAGGGCTTACTTTATCAGCATTGATCCTCAGCCTTGAACTTGGCAGTGCAGGGCTCCCTTGGCTATTAGAAGAATTTATGATTGTGATGATTGTGAGTTTGGCTGTTCTGTCCCAGTGGAGAATACAGGACATGTGTGATGATGGCAATGATGATTTAGTGATTAGTTTGGGACACCTCTGTTACTTAACAACCCTTGGATCCTTCTTCATGTCCTTGGCTCTCCAAGGATCCTGGTTCCACGGTGGGTTTTCTGGTGTTTGTGGATGGAATCAGCTCTCGTGTATGGACAGCCTCCACTTTCCTCTTGAGAATTCTCACTGGTACATGGAGGACTGGGTGGAGTTTGTAGAGGTGATGGAGCTGATTTCAGGGGGTGAGTGGAGGGGGCAGATGCTCTGTGTTCAATACCGGACCACAGAGGCAATGAAACTACAGGTGCTTCCCAATGTGCTTCCTGGCCACAGCTTCCCAAATGGTATCTCTGTCACAGGGAGGAGCTCAAGTATGAAGTCAAACTGCCAGTGACAACTGAACCTATTATCAAAACTCCATGACATGTCTCCAAAAACAGTCACTTTTCTGGTGGAAGTCACTTCTGTTAAATGAAAAGGGCTCTTTAGTCTCAAATTGTCACACAAACATGTGCACAAACACTTATATGCTGTGTTTAGGGCTGGGTTCGTGGTTTTCAGGGTCCAACGAATAATGACAATATATAAGGCTTTGTGTAAAAAACTAAAGTTGAGAATTCAAAAGAAGCAAATAGCAGAGTATCAACCAAAGAGGTTCTCTTCTGAGGCCAGCGTTCTGTGCCACTACAAGGGCCACATGTCCCTTGACTGGGTTCCACCCATGTCCATGGTCTGTAGTTCCTCCTGCTACCATAGAGTATATCTTCCCTGTACTGATGATGGGCTCCACCACAGGACCAGACTTGTCCATGGGGACATGGCTAGATGATTGTAGGTCTTGCGGCTTTGAGAACCATTGGGAAATACTTTCTCCCTCTGTAAGTTCTGACACCTGCAAGGCCAACACAGTGATGTGAGAAGAATAAGAGCTGAAGCCACCTGAGTCATATGTAGCCAGAGCCAAGGCCACTAGGTCCCGAGGGCCTGCCTGCCTATTAGATGTGAGAGCAAATGTAAATTGCTGTTGTTCCTATGGCCCTGAATTCTAGAGTGATTTATTATATAACACTATTGTGGTAATAGCTGTGTTAGTCAGCTTTCTGTCACTGTGATGACATACCTGAGGCAATTCACATCTAAAGAGCTGAGGGTTATCATGGCTCACAATTTCTGGAGGTTCCAGTCATGTGGCCTTATGTTATGGCCCCTGACAGGGTTAGTGCATCATGGAAGGAGTATATGGCAAAGAAAAACTGCTCATCTCATGGTCTACAAAACAAAGAGGGAGAGTAGGGTTCCTCAGTTCTCTTTGAGGAGGCATCCATCGTGACCTAAGAGCCTCCCACAAGGCTCTGCCTCTTACAGCTCCACCAGCTCCAATAGATGACACACTCAGATGACACATGGTAAAGATGAGAATTAGAGCACAAGGCAGTGTACACTGCACAGACATGCCCTTCACAATGGGGAAGTCTTTATTTAGTATTACTGTTACTGCTGTCTGTATATGATGTACATGCAGGTGTGCCATAGCACAGGTGTGTTGTAGAGCAGGTGTGCCATAGTCCAGGTGTGTCATAGAGCAGGTGTGCCATAGCACAGGTATGCTGTAGTGCAGGTGTGCTGTAGCGCAGGTGTGAAAGTCAGAGAACAACATCGTGGAGATATTCTATCCTTCCCCATTTATGTGGTTCTGGGAATTGACCTGAGGTCATTAGGTTTGTGTGACAAGTTCAAGCTCACTCTTACCATCCTGAACATCTTTTTTAAAAAAAATATCTTTTTTTGAAAATGGTACTTTTCTGTGCCAGAATTCACCCCATTTTCTGATTCCACATTTTCAAATATATGAATTCAAAGTCTGTCCAATTTCCTTGATGAAAGAAAGTGACTGAATAAATACTAAGTGTAATTATAGGCCAGAACCTTGAGAAAGACCTACATTGTTTTGGTACATAATATTTGCTGTGGACTCTGGTCAGAAAAACAGGCAGGATGCCCCTCCCCTCTTATTACTGGCTTTCTCTGCTACAGTAGCTGTCTTGGCTTAACGTCAAACCTTTTTATCTATCAATACTGTCTTCCTGCTGGACCCCAGGGGGGTGAGGCGAGGATGAGGTGTTTTCATTGTAGGAGATAAGGCATCGAACAAGGACACATAAACTCAGAGCCTATTATGTGGAATGCCTCAGAGTGGCCATCGGTAGTGTAGATAAGATTTCCAGACCAGAAATAACCATTGCTTGGGGATGTCTAAGGTAGAACAGTAGAAGTGTTACTCTGTCTTTAAAGGTATTAATTCATCTAATCCCCCAGAGCAGCCTTGTGAAGTATGTGAAACTATGGGCCCACTGAATAGATAAAGAAACTGAGGCCTATGGGTCTGATAGTCTCAGTGAAGTCAGAAGGCAAGTCTATCTGAACAGAGTCCATAGTTTGATTCTGTACACTGTAAGACAAATCGTTGGTTTGCTTCAAAGTGTTTCCTGTAAGAGTCACCTCTATAGTAACACAGCTCACTTATTTCAAAGGGAAGACACTGATCCTGAGAGCCATACAAAGCCACACAAGGCCATGCAAGGCCACACAAGGCCACACACTTCCATACACTTTGCTTCCTCTAAGGCTCCATTCTTAATCCCACTTAGCTTCACGGTGGGATAGTTCATCCTGAAGGGAATGCTTGAAGACAAGTAAAAATATCTGGAACAAAGCTTGCAAGTAGTGCCGACACCATGCCTCATGGATAATTTATTTTCAGGCACTCTCTGTGGCAAACTCCCTGTTAGTCAGAGGGAGAGATGGAACATTATACTCACCAGCAAACAGTGCTGTCCCGAGGTCCCTGAACTGGAAGCTGGAGGCACAAGAACTGGGCCTGTCCTTAACCCCCCCCCCCAACCCCCCCCCCCCCCCCCAGAGCTGCAGGGTCACACAAGGGCCTGGTACACATCCCTGGCAAACACAGCAACACTGGCTTTTCAGTGGAATCTAGGCCTGACATTTGAAGATCAGATTTCTATGGCCATAAGAATCAAGCCAGCATACTGGAGCCACCGCTTGCATCTCTCAGGAGTCCATGGAGCATGTACTGGGCTCTGTGGTCTTGGCGGGGCATGTCAGGAAGAAAGCATTCTTGTCTTCATGAAGCATATTTAATTCTGTGGTTGTCCAGAGGCCCTTTGCTCCTCATGGTTGTCCACCCCTGTTCCACATCCCATATTTCCATACCTACCAGGGTGTTTCTCATGGTGTTCAATGGAAGTGTTTTGTTTTGCTTTGTCTTGTTTACCTCCAAAACCTAGGTCTACATAAAACCTACTAGCATTCTATTTTCTGGAACTCATTATGGGGCCAAGTCAGGAACAGACTGGGACAGACAAACCCACAGGACAAAGGGGCAGCTTTCTCCAGTGAGCCCTTGTTGTTTTTTCTTTTTTCTTTTTTCTTTTTTTCTTTCTTTTTCTTTCTTTCTTTCTTTCTTTCTTTCTTTCTTTCTTTCTTCCTTTCTTTCGTTCTTTCTTTTTTTTTGGGGGGGGGAAATCATATGCTGGCATAATTATGCCAGCATATGCTGGGATTAGCCAATGCCAGAGTCTGTGGGCTCTGTTTGTTGGTGGAACTGGAGGTTTCTAAAGACCCAGATAGAGACATTTAGTCATATGTCTTTCTGGATTAACTGAGTTCAGAGAGTTCTAATCTAGTAAGTCTTTAGCAGGTCCACTACCTGCATTCTTTTCAAAGGCCCCTGGGTATCTAGAGTAGAGAGACATGCTAGGGAATGCATGATTAGAATGGAGGAAGGGTGTACCAGGAATTCATAAGCAGTCACCAAATGGTACCTGGGCGTGTGGGGTGAGATTAGTTAAAGGTTAAGGGAAAGAGAGAACATCACCAACTCAGACAAGCTCACAGTCAATAGGCAGGCATGGCTCACTGGATAAGGAGAGTCCTGGGCTTAGCTGGGCTCAGGTCCAAGCCTGCTCTGTCTTGGCTGTGTGTGGACAGAATGTCTTTCTTACCTAAGGCTCAACAGGCAGTTGGTTTGAGATATAGAAGGGGCTGCACTTGAGTCTTCATGCAGGGCAGGAGTCCAGCCACTCTCAAGGGCTGGGGCTGGGGTCAACGGCCTTACGATGCCCTGGCGATGCCTCACTACAACTTAAGTACAGTGTTAAACATAGGGATTTCTCCTTCACCCATGATAGTTAACTGTGTATGTCAACTTGGCTAGGTCATGGTGCCCAGTTGGTTGTCAGACATGACTGTAGATGTTTCTGCGACTAGATTTTGGGTAGGACTAACCTTTAAATGAGAAAGATCTGAGAAAGCCTAATTTCCTTTGCCTTAGTTCACTTTCTGTTGCTATCACAGAACAGTGGAGACTGGATACTTTATAGAGAACAGAAGGCTGTGAAAACCAAAATCACAGCAGACATGTGCAAAAGAGGGAAGGACAGTCTTGTTATGTAACCACCCACTCTCTAGGTCACTGACCCAGCCTTCAGGCTCTGTACCAGTTCCTTCATAAGGACTGAAACCCATGACCCAGATACTTGTTAAACACCCCAGACCTAGGACCATGTGGAGCCAGTTCTGCAAAATCAGCTCCTTTCTCTTCCTGTCTTTCCTGTCTCTCTTCATATGTAAATGTTTGTGTGTGTGTGTGTGTGTGTGTGTGTGTGTGTGAAAGGGGGGGGGGAAGAAATGTTGTTGTGAAGACATGTTTAAGCTTGCCAAAAGAAAGCTTGTTGGCTTTTCCTCTTCATTGCTTCCCAGGAGTCCCCTAAAGCTTTGATCACACACAACCTTATATTGTGGCACCTAAACGCGTACTTTACACTCTTGTTTGTGAATGCAAGAATCATGTTCTCTGCCTTCTGTACCTGCTATAATGCCCAGTTAATTAGTTAAATTGATTAGTGAATGGACTAGTGGCCCTGAGAGCAGCTACCACATACTGCCATGGATAATGATTTCCATAATTCATGAGGCAGAAATCGTCCCAAAAAGCATAAGATTGAGACCTTGGAAGAGGCCAAAGAGGCCTGTGGCAGGTTGGACAGGCTTTGTTAGGGAGGGTGTCTTTCAGTGTTACACTGTGTGAGCAATGTAATGGATGTCTTAGAACTCTGGCTTCCAACCTTGCCTATGAATTAAAGTGGACCATCAAGCTTAAAAAATAGGCTGCCTGGGCCCACCCCATGGTTTCTGGTTGAGATGGTCTGGAGCCCAGCTTAGTCCTTGGGTTGTTAGCAGCTCTTTAGGTGATTCTAATGGGCACTCAGTCTGTGAACCCCTGAGTTGTCAGGGAAGCCATGCAGGTGGGGAGGCGTTTCCACTTTCTGTGTCCCCAGGGTATGATTTAGAGAGCCATAATTTTCTAAATGGCACTAGAGTAAAAGCAATAATTTGCCAACGGGTGCTCAAGTAGACTGGAGGCGTTGGGCTCCTAACTTCCAAGATGGTGTCAGCCCAGGGGGTGACTCACTTCAAGCAGTGCATGAACAACTTGATTTCTCTTGGTACAAACTTTATGTGCAGATGTTCCCTTTTGCAAGATGTAGCGATAGTTAAAAATCCTATTTTCAACTCTCGAAATACCCTTCTAGGTCCCTATTCCGGCCCTTTTCCAAATTGCTGAAAGGGCAGAAAACATCTGTGAGCTGTGTTTCTAGGTCACAAAGTGGGCCAGTATTACCAAATCTAATGGCGTCTTGTTCTCAGCACTGCCCTGTCTTTACCTGTCCCCAAAGTTAAACCCAACAGCATTTATACCTGGACAGGAGTAACGGAGAGCCCTGGGCTACAGATGGACATTCCCATGGGCTCCCAGGTTGTAATAGCTGGATGGCTTCTTCCAGATGTGTCTTTTCCCTATGGAGAAACCACATCTCTGAGTCCCCACACTGGCTCCCTTTGCAACTTCTATGGGGTTTGTGATTCTTGAAGCAATTTGGATCTTGGTCTTCCTCCAGCTCCCAGTTTCATTGGCTCAGGTCCCTAGGCTCTGTCTATAGCACAGACAATTATACAACACACGGAGTTTCTTTTCATTAGGATAAGACTGCAGTCTTATCCTAGGAGAATGCCCTGAATAAGTGAAATGTGAAATACCAGTGCAAAGTGCTGTCATTAGGAGGGGACAGAAACCCCACACAGTTTCCTTTCTGTATCTGCCAAGTGGTCAAAGCAATGATGGAATTCTGGACAGTGTTCAGCAATTATATTCCAGGAAGGTAGGCGGGGAACACACAGCAAGAACAGCTTCCCTGTGACAGCCTTTTAGCAGTGACATCTCCGCTGTTACAATTCGATGCACCAGTGGAAGGTAGTGCCAGCAACACAGTGTCCTGGTGGGAAACAAATGAAGAGCCTGTCAGGAAGGTTCCAGCTGTGGGGACATACAGTTCCAATCCCCTCAGCAGGATGCAAGATGAGACAGCATCTGAGAGGCTCTGCAGAATCTGCTAATACCTGCCATTGTGGTACTTCATGGTTTTTCTTCTTCTTCTTCTTCCTCTTCCTCTTCCTCTTCCTCTTCCTCTTCCTCTTCCTCTTCTTCTTCTTCTTCTTCTTCTTCTTCTTCTTTCTATTTCTTATAACAGTGATACTAGCTGTTAACAGAAGCCAAGAATGAGGGACATTGATTGAGCTGTTTTTAGTTACTGATAAAGAATTTCAAACATAGACGTTTCAAGCCTTGGTGTAGAAGGGGGGCGGCTGTAAGACTTTCCTCAGCAGCCTGTAAGGTCAGTGTTGTAGTTAGAAATTGCATTGTGACCAGACACCTGACAGAAACTGTGTAAGAGAAGAAAGACTGAAGCGTCCACTATTAACTTAGTGTGTCTGATGGTTATTCATCATTCTTGTTATCTCTTATTCCTGCCTCCCCAGAAGATACAGGGTCAGACTCAAATCTATATAAATGACGCTCATATCCTACAGAAATGCAGATTGCTGAGCCGGGCTACAGATGTGCAATAACCCTACTCCTGTTTATAGAACATTCCTTCCCAGGAGCTTGAGGCATGGTCCTGGCTGGATGTTGTCATTTGGTAGAAAGCCAACTTGAGCCATTCTGGGACCAAAGGAGAAAATAAGGATGGCAGACCACTTATGGTCCTCTGCAGGTTGTGCCAAGAGTTATTACAAGCACCAGCTTTGGGGAGGCTGATGCGAGCCCACTGTTCTCTGCCTAGAGTACAGAGGATGCTTAGGCTGTCTTTCTTGCTAGAGGAAGTGAGAGGTTACCAGATGTGGAGATGCGTCCATACTGGCTATCTTGGCCTATGTGTGCCGCTATAATAGAACACTACAACCTGGGAGGCTCATACAAAACTGTTTACCCTCACATTTCTGGGGTTGGGGTAAGGTCTGTAGATTGAGAGCCTGATGAAGGTAGGATTCATGGTCCACAGGTAGCTGCCATCTTGATGTGTCTCCATTGTGAGGAAAGCATGCTGGCTCTGGACCATTGTTCACCTCTTTGTCCAGTCATGAAGGCTCCACTTCCATCACCCCAGAGAGTCCTAATCACTACCTGAAGCCCCGCCTTCTCATACCGCCACAGGAAAGGCAGTGGGACAAGCAGTCCCACTAGAGTCCACGGGGGCTCTAGTAAAGCTTTTCTTACATTCACTACATTGTTTGACCTGCTGTCTAGTCTGCAGGCATTATCCACAATGTGTGGCTGGACTAATTTGAGGCAACAATTCCAATGTCAATGCAGGCTCCTCTTTACTGAAGAGGAGAAGGAGTGGAGGAGAGGTTGAGCAATTTTGCCTGCTACATGCAAAGCCAACTTTTGAACGCAGGTAGTCTTGGCCCCGAGCTTGCCTTTCATCTTTTATTAACTGCTTAAATGATAAAAGGGTGATGCTCTGTTCTCAGTACAAAGATGGTACAGTTAACAGAAAGGAACACTAACAAGTTCCCATTCTGACTCTATTTCGGAAACAGAGGTCTACCTCCTCCTTAGAGGGCACCAGTAACAAGCCCACACACAAGCCTGCTGAAGCCTAGTTTGGGGAGGTGGCAAGTTTATCGGGGCTATTTACAGAAGGTGGATGAGGGTGGGTGGCCCCAAGGCACCTGGACTCCGAAATGTCTCCTCAGCTCGGATGATGACTTCCCCACCGCTGTCTAGGTGGAGTCCCCTCTTCAGCTAACTTCCTCTACTGTCTACTTTAGCTCCTCCAAAGATTCCAAGGCCATGTGAGATTACTGCAGAAATATACAATCAGGGGGCTGAGATGTGCAGAAGAGAGAGTGGTATCAGGAGAGACCCTTCCCACCACCCCTTCTATGAGGAGTCGAAGAAGGTCTCTTATAATCATGCACAGATAAAGATGAAGGCTGTTAGAAGGATGCTGTGGAAAATGACATAATTAATACTAAAGACCTTGCTCTGTATTTATAGTTCATGCCTCCATGTGGTCACAAATAGCAAATGTGTAAAAGCACAGATGTACACACGGGGCTGAGCACTTTTGTTTATTTCTCTAATAATGGGGGAAATGGGTTTATATGCAGCCATTCCTCCTTATCTGAAGTTTTAGTTTCTGAAGTTTTTATTACCCAGTCTTAACATTAGTTGAAAAATATTAAGTGGAAAATTCCATAAATAAATGATTCACAGATACTAAGTTGCACACTGTTCTAAATGTATGATGAGATCTCACTCTACCTCCTCCTCCTCCTTAGGACAGGATTCATGTCTTTATCCAGGATATCCATACCGTATTCACCTGCCTTCTCTTGGGTCACTTAGCAGATAGATCTCAGTTGACAGGACTGCTGTCATGTGCCACAGTGCCATGCCATATGACAATTATCTAAACAAGATATAAACAAGATATAAAAAAGATAACTAAACAAATCATGATCCAAGTAAAAGGATAATCATACTGAGCAATTTGAATACACCAAAGAGAAGTCTTTAAGTGCTTCCATTGATTGAAAGGTGAGAGTTCTCAGCGTAATGAGGAGACAGAGAAGAACCCTGTTGATGTGACCAACATCATACTGTAAGAATAAATCTTGTCTGTGACAGTATGAAGAAAAGCAGATCCCTGGGAGTTTTGCTGATGTAACCCTCACTTATAAAAGTTACGGTTGTGGCGCATGACACCGGCCTGGGTAAGACAGTGGCACACTGAGTCACAAGGCTGGGACTAGCTGAGGTATGTGCTGGGCTGGGTAAGACAGTGGCACACTGAGTCACAAGGCTGGGACTAGCTGAGGTATGTGCTGGGCTTGTGCTGTTAGCTGCTGAGAACAAGGAGACCGTGACCATGAATAGTTCTCTCCACTTAATCATGGACGTCTCAGCAGATACAAAGCTGCTGTCTTAAACATGATCACCCAAGTCTACACAATACCCCACACTATTTAGTGATTCTGTATTTATGAATCTTTTGTTCCTGGTTTTGTCTGGCCCCTTGCTAATAACCCAACAATAAATGTCTTTGTGTGCTTTTATCGGAAGGGAGGCTGCAAGGCCAGGTGATATGAATATGTGCTTCCCCAAAAGGTGGACACACTCTGTATCCTGCTCAGTGGAGGAAGAGGATTTCTGTTAGCATTTGCCTTTAATCCCAGCACTCAGGAGGCAGAGGCAGGTGGATCTCTGTGAGTTTGAGGCTAGCCTGGTCTACAGAGTGAGTTCCAGGACAGCCAGGGCTACACAGAGAACCTGTCTCATTGTCCCTACTCCAACCAAAAACAGGACATGTTTCTCCCAGCCACGACTCCGTGACCAGTCTATCATAAAGAGGCCCATCCTCCTTCCCCAGGAAGACGCACAGCTCAGCAGTCAGGAATGTATCCTAACAGGCCAGCATTTCTCAACCCAGGCTACATTGGACACCCCTAGAGATTTAAAACCCAGGGATCCAAATGACTCAACTCCAGAAAGTTCCACTTAATTTTTCCAGGCTGGGCTCAGACAATAGTGTTTTTAAAAGCCTCCCAGGGGGTTCCTTGGCTTACCTGGGTGGGAACTTCACCAACACAAGACCTGGGTCCTTTTCCTTCCTTCCCTTCCTCTTTCCTTCCCTTCCACCCTCTCTTCCTCCCTCCCTTGCCCTTCCCAAACCTCTCCTTTAAATCAGTAAAAGATTGACTGTATAGGGCTTCCTCTTAAGCAAGCAGCCTTTCTCTGCACTGTCCTGTAGAGACAACTTTATCAGGGGTGACTTTTAATTCCCACTCCCAAACCTCTTTGCAGAACTGGAAACTCAGGCCTGCACAAAGCATTTTGTGGTACTGCCATCTGGCTCTGAGGGGCAGGCTGGCAGAGTCCGAAACCCTCTGACCTTAGGGCTCTCTACCTCACCTAGGCAACGCCCCTGCCTGATGGAGGGGCAGGAGTTTTTATGGTGTGATGATCTGGTATTCACACACCACATGTGGCCCTGCACTCAGGCCAGCCAAGGTTCCGTGTGCCAGCAGCCGGACTGAACCACACAGGGCCGCAAGAGTGTTAATGAAAATGAGTTATGAGTGAATATCTGAGCAGAAGGGCTCAGACCTTGTAGTACATTAGAGTCACCTGGGGAGAGTCAAAGATCCTGATTGATGCCCAAGCCCAACCAACAAAGTCAGAATTTCTGAGGAGGGGACCCAGTATGGGTATTTTTTAAAGCTCCCTAAGTCATAGCCATGTGCAGCCTTGTTTGCAAAACAACACCCCAGAGAGCCCCTGGCTCTCATATCTCTCACCACGCTTAGTAACTATCTGGGCCTGGCAATGGAACTGCCCAGTCCCTCTCTGGTGATCACTACTCCTACCCAGTTTTTGAGTTTAGAATCATTTCTGAAGCAATTTGTGTCCTGAAAGATGGAAATTACTTTTTTTTTCTCCACGATGCAAAAAAATTATCCCCATTATTTTATAAATAGAATTGTTCTCTGGTTCCGTAGGACTGTAGTATTCTATGGCTGGCCAGCCCCTGTACACAGTGAGAGTTTAAGCAGAATAGGGTGAGCACCTGCATGGTGCTCCCCTCAGCTCACCTGAGTGCTGCTCTGGGGTCCCCCACATCAGTCCTGAGCACTTGCTACCCAGAGTGGTCAATGAAGAGTGGTGGTGGACAAGAGGGCGCCTTTCAGGTTGTGGAGGAGGCTACTCTCAATGGATTGGCCAATGTCCTCAACTCCTGTTGGGTATTTTTACTCAACTCCAGGGCTGCACTTGAAGTGGGGTGAGGACTTGGATAGCTGTTCCAAAGACAACCAGAGTGCTCACTGGACAGAAAGGGGACAGGGTAGTAGGTGGAAGGGTGAACGGTGGGTGCTGCTTGGGGTGGTGTATTAGATTTCCCCCAGAGGAACTAAACCAAACACACACACACACACACACACACACACACACACACACACACACACA
>NW_021620639.1:1121208-1125941 GCF_004785775.1 Grammomys surdaster | reverse complement strand
ACACACACACACACACACACACACACACACACACACACACACACACACACATTATTAGATTGGCCATATTGAAAAGCAGAGAACCGAGTAGCTACTCAGGCCAAGAAGGTGGACACCTCTGCAACCTTCATCTGGGGCTGAGAGCCTGGACTCCCCCGGACAGTGTCTGCTATGGAGTCAATGTTCAAACAGTGAAGGAGGCTGAAGTTTGATATCAGCATCAGGGTAGCAATAGTGACAGTAGACTCACTCAAAAAGAAAAGGGAAGGGAGGGCAGAGCACGCAGCTCTCACCCTGGACCTCTTTATATTTGAAGTTTGCCACCCGCACAGAGGACAGGTTGTCATCCCTCAATTAATTCTCTCTGGAAATGCTTTCACAAACACATCTGCAAGTGTGTTGTCTTAATGACAGAAATCCAGCTGAGTTGATAGTCACGACCTGCTATTAAGGTTGAGTCAGCTGGCATCCTCCACAGGATGAGGCTGGGACTTCCACAAGCACTCAGAGAAGAGTAGATGCACACATCTTTCTCACCTAGGAGTAGCAGCTTTGGAAAGAAGGGTTGTCCTGTCAAAGATGGTATAGCTACAGGGCTAATCTTCCAAGCAGAGTCCAAAGGCTCTGAAAGCCGACTGAGGTCTGCAGTAGAATGTGGGATATAGAACTATGTGAACTTGAGTTCCCAGAGAGCTGAACTGGTCTTTTGCCTTTGAAAAATATCAGGGAGCGTTGAGAGAGTGTATGGATGAAGTTTGATGCTGCTTCACCAGGAGGCATCACTCCCTAGCAGCAGCCACGCCTGCTCCGAGGGCTCTTCCCTGCCCCCACACCATGTATATACAGCACACTTTTTTTTTTAATTTTTGTTGGATCATTTTGTTGTACCAGAGCTTTTCATCCCTATATAGATTCTTTAAGATACCAGCAATATCATGATCACACTGAAGAAATTAAAATATCACTGAATTAGGCCCCTTAATCATATGCTACTATTTCCCCAATAGCTTAATCCACGGTTCAATCAGAATCATACATGGTATCAAGCTGTAATTATTCCGTGGTCACCTTTAATCTAGAGCAGTGTGTGCATTCTTTTTTCTTTCTTTCTTTCTTTCTTTCTTTCTTTCTTTCTTTCTTTCTTTCTTTCTTTCTCTCTTCCTTCCTTCCTTTCTTTTTTTTTTTAACAGCATCGGCCTTTTTAGAGAGCCCTTAAAGGAGGGTAGTGTTAGCACGTCCCCAGCCATTCCCATACACAGCAGGGTTGTCTCCATGTAAATATTTACATGGGGACATGAGCAAAGGCACAGGCTACAGGGCTAAGCCTATCCTTTCAATCTCCCTAACACTGCCCACCTTGGAGCAACCATACTTGTCTGCATCTTCCACAAACAGCCGAGCGCACGCATTTATACCAGTGTCAAGTCACAAATCATCCTGCTCAATATTTTTTTTTTCTGGTGACTCGATACCTTTGCCTCCAATTCCCTTGTCTTTCTCAAGATCTCTGGATCCTGTGCACTCTGTGCTGGATATGCAAGGTATTGAGCCCTACATACTAACTTCTTGAGGCAGTGTCACCAAGAAGGGGCCAAAATGGTGACTCCCTTGGTGGCAACATTGGGTGTTGGGAATGTTCAGCAGAGCAGGATGACCCTTCTTGAGCTATGACACTTGCTCCAGCCGTGATTCTTCAGCACTTTTTCCTCTATTCATTCCTCCCGACTTTTACTTGGCTCTGGCCCTTCTCATTCTTATAAACTCAGCTCGTATCACCCTTCTCATTCTTATAAACTCAGCTCGTATCACGCTGGGGATGCCTTTTGCCTCTTCCCTCTTTGGGCTTTCTCCTTCTGTGGATTCCCATACCAGTAAGATCTTTGTTCTTACAGCATTTAACTTACAAAGAGAGAAGGGTTATTTTGGCTTACAGTTTTTATAGATGGCAGTTTAAGACAAAGTGGCCCCGTGGCTTTAGGCCTGTGGCAAACCAGGACTTCATGACAAGAACTTGTGGAACAAACCACTCACCTCATGAACTAGGAAGCAACAAGAGAGAAAGAGACAATCCCGTTTGAAAGCACACCAATGACCTAAAGACTGTCCACAAGTCAACACAAAGATTCCACCACCTCCTAATAGTGCCAGCTTGGGGTATAAACCCTTACACATTCACCCTTGGGAAGTACCACCCATATTCAAATAGCTGCAGCCCCACCCCAAGCATAATCTGCCTCCACTAGATCTTTATATGCATGTTCATATGCATCACAGCTGGTAAGCAGTGTGAGCCCTGGAACACTGTTCTTAAAGTGGCCCATGGCCAGCAACTTTACCATCACCCAAGCTTGCTAAGAATGTCAGCCTGAGCCGGGCGGTGGTGGTGCATGCCTTTAATCCCAGCACTCGGGAGGCAGAGGCAGGCGGATTTCTGAGTTCAAGACCAGCCTAGTCTACAGAGTGAGTTCCAGGACAGCCAGGGCTACACAGAGAAACCCTGTCTCGAAAAACCAAAAAAAAAAAAAAAAAAAAGACTGTCAGCCTGTACACTTCACTCAGATGGATGCCGTCCTAGCCCTCGGTTTCTGTAGGTCTTTATGTGGACATAGTGTGAGCAGCATGGCTGCCCACTGCAAACTGTGGCTGCCAGATATGGAGCCTACAGGTTGTGCCTGCCTCTCAGCATTTGCCGGAGTCCCCATTGCATAGAGCCCAATAGAAAACCACAGAAGGGTGCACCCCTTGCTATCCTGGTCTTCCTGATATGCCTCCCCAGCCTGTTCTGCCCCAGCCCAGAGACACTGTCAGAGGTTCCCCCAGTACATTTCTGCCCTCTATCTGAAGCAGGGGCTCCATGTAGCTGTTGTCTAACCCACCCACCCCAGCCATTTCTGTCACAGTGCCTGCCTGGGCTGACTTCCTCTATTGTCTGATTCGTCCTGCAGTTCTGCTCCCTGTGCCCTACCCCCATCACCCAGTTTCTCAGCACTGCAGCTCTTGGATGACAGGTGTGGTGTCAAGTCCTCTGTCTCTTTCCCCTTCACTTCATGTCCCTGCTCTCCAGACCCTCTCAGGGTCCCTTTTATCTTCTTCCCGTGACTGTGTTCGACTCTCCCGGGAGCCTAGGCAAGCGAGTTTCCTTTGTCTGGAGCATCTGCTCTCTCTTGCTTGCACCTACCACATTCCTCCTCATCTTCAAACACAGCTTCTCTTTCTGTTCTAAAAAAAATAAACCAAAAACAAAAACACCCCTCATTGACCCACTAACCCCTCCTGCTACGCCCCACACTCCTTCTTTTGTGGACTGCTGAGCTCTGGAAAGAGGCATTTGCAATTCTTCCCTGCACACTCACCTATTGATCTCAGGATCCCTGGCAGAGGACTGGACGGTCACCAAGTGACCTAATTACCAAATCCAGATTGTCCCTCCCCTTTGTTTAATGCTTTTTGACCTCATGGGGGTGACTCCAGTTACTGTGTTCATTCTGGCTTCCTGGGAGTCAAGGAATTCGGTTCTCTTTGTATTTCCCCAAGTACAGTTCATGAGTATCTTGCCTTTGACTTTGTCTTCTCTTGTTTTGGGTTGAGAGTTGTAATTGGTGGACTGTGAGTCGGGTGTGACCTGGGGATTTGTTTTGTTTGACCCATTTAATATATTTAAGACTGCTTTTAGATACTCATTTGCTCACACAGCATTTATTGAGTGACTGCTGTATGCCAACCACACAAGAGAGACACACAGGGCTCAGTCTCTGCACGGATCCCTGTTCTTTGCACCTCTTCTTGCACTATTCCGTTATCTGGAATGCTCTTCCTGGCTATAACACCGATGTTCAGTTCTTCTGGGGTTCGGATGCAGAGCTTTGTGCATGCTATCACTGTGTTGTGTCACTGACCTGTACTCACCGGCCTTTGTGTTTCAAATTAACTGTCCCTTCCTACACAAAGCCTTCTCCCTTCCATTCTGAATGCTTCTCTCCTTTGCTGGATTTTAAAAGCGATCTTGCTGTAAGAAGATGTCTGTCTACCTGTTTGATCTCCTGAGTCTGTCTAGATTCTCCTTGAAGCCCACGGCTGTGGCTGTGTCTCCCTCAGTCTTGCATCCTCACAGGGCTGTGAGGGCCGACTTGATGGGTGCCTGCCTATAAACCTGCATCTTCTCAGAGAGAGAAATTGAGAAACTTCAGAGGGAAAATGTCTTAAAGCACAAATAAATTAAGTATGATCCCTAGTCTTGCTAAATTTAGCGGTGGAGGGACAAACATGTCACAATGAATTAACTGCACATTGTGAGCCTCCTTCAGTCTGCTTTAAAACAAAGCGCTATTTGAGATTTTTAGATAATTTTCTTTATGTCTTCCCTCTTCATTTCTGCTACTCTTAGGAACCAGTTGTTTTCTTACTGGTTTTGTCCTCCTCTTTCTTATTTTTAATGAGAGGGAGGAACACCTAAAGTCGGAGCTTCTGGAAGAACCATTCATTCTTAGCCACTTAGGTTTCTCCCCAAACTTGACCTTGGTTACTTATCTAACTCCACGCTTCGGAACTGGATCTCTAAAGACAATGCTGTTTATTCTTTTTTCCCATTTATTCACTTTACATTCCGATTGATGCTGCCCCTCTTCCCAGTTCCCCCTCATACAGTCCCTCCCCCTCCTCCCTCCCCTTCTCCTCTGAGATCGTGGAGCACCTCCCCTGGTACGCCGCGGGGGGGAGGGGGGGCGGGGGGGGGG
>NW_021620639.1:1064760-1121108 GCF_004785775.1 Grammomys surdaster | reverse complement strand
CCCCCCCCCCTCCCCCTCTGTTTTGGGGGAGCCCCCCCCCGGGACCCCCCCCCCCCCCCCCCCCCCCGTACATCAAGTCTCTGCAAGGCTAGGCACATCCTCTCCTACTGAGGCCACAGACAGGCAACAGCTTTAGAGACAGCCCTCTCTCCAGTTGTTGGGGGACTCACACAAAGACCAAGCTGCATATCTGCTACATATGTGTGTTTGTTGGGGTTGGGGCTAGGTTCAGTCCATGTATGCTCTTTGATTGGTTAAAGACAACCTTGTTGATGACAGTTTTGTCAAAGGGGCTATCCACAGAGCACCTTGTGGGCATGAGGTGACTGCAGTTACAAATTTTCACAAAAGACTTGATCTTCGACCTCTTGGCAGTCAGACTCATGTTGGCTGCCATTTTGCAGGGATAGTGGTCAATTCCAGACGCCAGAGCATGGCTATAGGGCTGGTGTGAGAGGCCACCATCTCTGTTCTTCACGATGATAGCATTGCATGCAGGGTAGCATCCGAGCAGGACCATCACCACTCCGGGTTTCCTGAGCGTGTCCATTTTTAACAGCAGCCGGCAAGTGCACAGGAGATTCTTTGCTCAGATGTCTGCATTATGCCCATGCTGTACCCACACATCTATTGCAGTCCTACTGAATTACCTTTGTGAAGACTGCTATGCTTGATCCCCAGGTCCATGGGTTTCTGATGACTGTATCAAGTCTCTCACTGGTCCTCCAAAGACCTTCCACAGTGGCCACTCCCAGGTGGTGCATGGACCTGCTTCCCCTCAGTATAAATCCAAGCTGGCTAGGCAACATCCTAACCTTTGGCAGGCTGTCCTTTCTCTAGGTGAGAAAGTTTCTTCTTAAGCCTCACCCAAACTCCTTGCATGAAATTATTAACCACCATTTCAGTTAGGAATGAGATCTTTCTCTCACCCCTAGCAGACTCCATATGTACAACATTTAAAATGCAACCCCATGCAGCCTACTTTTTGGATATGGAAGTGATATCTGGAAATCTGCATTTTGATAATGATCTACCACTGGATTCTCATAGGTGAGAGTCCAACACTAATGGCTTTGGGAGACTACAGTCATATGCTGTGATCTCATGATCTCGTGAGGATATGTTTGTCCTTTGTATCCATCCTCTGGTGTGCACTCTTCCTAAAGGCAGGGCTGTATCACTAGTTCACCTCTGTTGCACCTTAACCCATAGGACGTCTTATACAGTAATAAGGTAAATCATTTAGCAAGTGTTCGTTGAATAAATGAACTCATGCATACATGCATGCGGGAGAGACTTTTGAGGACATAAAACTCAAAAGGTCATAAGAGCCTGTAATGTAGCCAAGATTGAGAGAAAACTCAAATGGAAAGAGAAGCTTTTTATCCCGATATTTTGTGTAAGAGGGCAGGTGATAATTAGACCTTTGTGGAGTCATTTTGAAATCATTTTGCTTCCAGGGTCAAATATTCTTCCTAGAGTGAATTGTTTTTAGTTTGGGGAAACATTCATTTTTATATAAGATGTTATAAGAATTTTTAGGACCTTATTATTTGGTTGTTTGCTTTAGCTCTGATGATTCGCTGGTTGTTTCTAAAATAGAACGCTTGAGTTCTTCCAGACTAGTCCCTGAGGTTGCTCTGGCAACCACCTTGAAAACTCTGAAGTTTTAGCCCAAATTCTCCAGCTTCTCAGGTTCCAAATGCCTCAATGTTTGTCAGCAGTGCTTTGACTGAAAGGCTACCATTAAGTCACATTAACTACCTCTCCAAGTCACCTAACGAACTTGCTTTCAGAAAAGCTCCCATCATGCCTAGCATCTTTGTTACAGTTGCTTTCCTTGACCATACTAATTTGAGTCCAGACTTAGGAAAATACCATCTTTTGGGGGACCAGGAATCACATACACACTGCCAGGGAAGCCTTCCCTGCTCTGGCTGTTGATTTTAAACTACAATCACTGAGCCCATTACCTCTATAAAGTGTCTCTGGATTTATTGACAAGCCAGGAAACAATATGTATGACTGCCACAGACTAATCTTTGCACAGTTCCTATTTTTTGTTGTTGCCCACCTGGCTCTGGCTTTGTCTTGACTGTTGGGCACCCTGCCCTTGTTCATGTGTTGAGTGGCAGCCCAAGAGCTGATTTCAATTGGTCTGCATAGGCTGTAGTCCAGCAGCCAATCCTGGCCAAATCAGTAGGCTACTGACCTTGGGAACCAGCCTTCCACTGCCCTGAACTTCATCTCCTAGAACATGATGTGATAATTATAAAAACATCCACTAACTTAACAGAGGTGACAACAGAGAAAAGCACTCAGAGGGGAAAGGCCCTGAATACAACTGCTATTATTATTATCAGCATAATATGCATTTAACCCAGTTTTATTGAAATGAAGGAAAGAATCTTTAGCATTATTTTTTTATGGGTACTGAGGGCTGAACTCAGGGTGTGGCACAAACTAAGCAAGCAGTCTACCAGTGAGCTACATGCCCTGCCCTTCGTACAATATTTTTGTTTTGAGACTGGATCTCTCTACATTACACAGGGTGGCCTTGAACTCACTTTATATGGGCCTTGCACTTGCCTTCCCACAGTGTTAACTATTCCCCATTCAGATAAAATCTTTGTTTTGTTACTTTGTACTCACTGAGTTTTGTTCCTTTAACTTAAATTCAGTTTTAAAAAATCAGCCTATAATATAGGAGACACAATATATATTCTGTAAGAAGCCTTGGCTAGACCTGAGCCGCCCTGAAGCAAGAGCTCCAGAAATCGGTTTAGAAATCACACAAGCTGCTCTGATAACCAATGTCTTGACCATTTCTGGAGTTTTCTATCAGAAGAGTATCACAAGGCATACTTAAGTTACTAGGAGTCAACTTATTAGGACAAAAGTTTCCTTGGGCACCAGGGAAGATACAAGGTAGGACAAGAGACTGTGGGGGTAAAGTAACTAAAGAGAGGTACTGGTGATTCTCTTCACTTCTTAGGCTGGGATGGGGCTGGGGCTGGATGTGTCTCATGTCTGCTGTGTATGGAAGTACCAAAGACCTTACCTGTGTCTTATATACGTTTCCTGTGGTCTCAGGTAGCATAAATTCCACCTGGCCCAGGACTCTAGCATCTGTTAGTAAATGAAAACATCTGATAGTTTGTAGATGACCTGATGACCTGGGCATGACTGACATTCTGTGGAGAAGTGATTGCTTGGACCTCAGGCCATTCCATGAATCACTTCATTGGTCATTGTTTAACGCCTTCTCTCTGAGCATGACAGCATTGACCCTGGGTGCTGTGGTGTCATAGGAGACTCACAGGCTGTCTCTAGCTTCTGAGCAAGTGAATCATTTCAAGTGAAGGCCTAATGTTCACCCCAGTATGATGTCACTCAGACAGTGACATTGGGACAATGTATTTTCATAGAATGTCTTCTCACACTGCTGGGCTTGTCTTGCATGGATCCAATAAGGGAATTCCTCATTTCCATGTGGTTTCTAACTGCTGCTTTCCACCAGCCTTTGCCACAGTGCCACTCCAGACTGTGTGGGAAATGGCAGCCACTTTGCTATCACGGGAATTGTGGTGTTTTTTGTTCCCTGAGGCCTTCGCCTCCTTTGCAGTGTCTGGCCGGCCACATCTACTTTGTCTTAACCACAAGGTCTGCCACATGCCCTGTGTTTTCCTTCTGCCTGTGTGGCTGGCCTTTTCCTGGCATCTCCATCTGCTTTTCTTCCTTTCCTTATTTCTGAGTACTGGTCACACCAAGGACATATCCCTGGGCTTGTTCTCAGCCTTCGTGCTCTCCACTTCCCTAGACATCAGATCTAAGCCCAAGACTTCATTTATATCACCACTTCCACAGCCTTCAGAGCTGCCTTCTAGGACTGACTTCTTCCTCCTCCTGCCTGGTGTGTTGTCTGTCTACCTCAGCTCCTGGCCTCTGGTGAGCTCCTGTATGTGCTCACATCTTTCTGTGAGAGGGTTTTCACTCCTAACGTCACTGACACTTCAGTGAGCCAGCCAGGCATCTACTCCAACCAAGCAGGCTCAGCTGCTGAGAGGAGTCCTGAATGTTCCTCCTCATGTCTCCTCCCCCTCCTCTCAGATAACCAATAAAGACTTCTTGAGTGTTTTTCAACTCCAACAACATGAGTCAGTTCCTCCCACCCTTACCCCCTCCTTCTCTCAGATAATCAATAAAGATGTCTTGAGTGTTTCTCGATTCCATCAGTGTGTGTCTGTCCCTTCTCCTTCTAGCTAACTTTCCTGACCAATGCCATGTCTTACCTGGACAGCCGTGAGTGACAGTGAGGTCAGAGGTCAGAACAGTAATCTTCCCAAGGTTTGATTTTGACAGCAACCTTTCCAGACAATACCCCCCCCCCCAGGCCCCAGCCTCCCAGGCCTGGAACCTCAGACCCCTTCCCCCAGTCTCTCAGCTCTCAGCCTCCCAGCCTCCCACCCACCCCACCCCCGTCCCCAGCCTCCAGTCCCCTAGTCCCAAGCATCTTGCCCCCAGCTCCCCCAGTCTCCCAGACTCCAGCACTCCCAGCCCTCAGTTTCCAGCCTTCCAGCTCCCCAGCCCCCAGTCTCCCAGCCTCCAGCACTCCCATCCCTCAGTTCCCAGCCTTCCAGTCCCCCAGTCTCCACAGCTTCCACCCTCCCAGCCCCACAACCTCCCAACCAGCTCTTTCCCATAGCACCACTTCAGGCATGGTTTCTACACTGGCTCATGTGCCACTCTCAGACAGGATGGTGCATCTCTGTAGCACACAGCTTGCTGCCCTGATGGAACAGTGACTCCTGAGTGAGTGAGTAAGGTGGTGAACATGTGGTTTAAGCTTTGTTTGGAAATCACAAGCACTTTCTCTCCTCTCTTTTGTATCAGGACCTCCAAAGACAAGCCATTGTCACTAGTTCCAAGAATGGGGGCTTATGGGTGACTGAGGAGGATCTAGCCTCCTTGAGAAGACAAGCATCTTGGGCCTAGTAGAAGGATGGAGACCCTGGGAAGGACAGGGCTGCATGAGAGCTCTCAGGAGTGGTTGCCTGCAGGCAAGTGGGCAGGATGACATGGTCAGGATTTGAAGAGCTTCCCAAGGACTTGGAAAGGGGATGCTGAGTCAAGTTTAAACTCGTGCTTATCATAATGAAGTGTGGATCTTGGAGGGAGGTCTCCAGGTAGGCCCTCCCTCTGATACTGCTGTGGTTGCCCTAGAGAGAAGGATGAGAAGTAGAGATGGAGGAGAGGGGGACAGTTAATTCTTGAGGTACCTCAACATGAGTTGCTGCCGGCTCCCTTTGGAGTGGCTCTTTCTGCCATAGAAGTGATGCTGGCTTTTAGGGCACCAGTTCCATTCACAAGCTCCACTGTCATGACATAGTTACTTCCCAGAGCTCCCCCACTGAATACTGTTCCATTGGACTTAGGATTTGCATGGATTGGAGATGAATACCCTTACTCCATCACAGTGTGTTTCCAGACTAGCACCATGGAAGGTCTTCCTTCTTTGAAGCTACCATGCTTCCACTGTCTTGTACTTCCCCATGTTCTTCGTTGGATGATACGTTACTCATGTGCTCAGCTAACCTCCCTGATTTATGTAAGGTCTTGAGTCATCTCTATATCTGGCCTCATGTTATGTCTAAGCCAGTGCTCTAGGTGAATGCTTGGAGTCTTGAGCCAAAGTTCATTGAATCCACTCAGATCTCTTCTTACCCAATGAAACATACCTGTAAAGGACCAACCAGGACAGGGGGATAATAGTCTGTGGATGTGGAATAGACAGACACTAAAGTAGGGCCAGACCTACTGACCCTGAGACTTACCAACTTAGTCTTTGATTGGTCTCAGTTTTCAGACTACTGAGGGAATGGTAGAAATTTTCACACTTAAAAATATTCTTGACAATGAGAGGTTTGTTTGGGAAATGACCTAAATATCAGTTTATTCATTCACTCAACAACAAACAACAACAACAAAATGTGCCATATGCCAGCCACTGGTACAGGCACTGGATAAATCTATGAGCTATACAACCTTCTTCAGGGGATGCCTGAGTTATGGTGTAACCCACTTTGGTACCTACAGTGTCTGCTATAGCCATTGACATCTGTGCCCCACCCCTCACCCCAGGCAAATACATAATGCACAGGAGTGTTCTGAGTTTTATGAGTGAGTTCTGTTAATCTATTCTCCATTACTTTATAAATGAGAGAGGTTTATTCTGGCTCACAGTTCTGGAAGTACAACTCAAGGATGAACCATCACGTACTCCAGGTATCCCCATACAGCATGGTGCAGGCTCCAGTAGAGACCCTGTCTGTGTCAGGTCATGGTTGCAGTGAGTCGGTGTTTCTGTATGGTTTCCTCTCATGAAACCACTGCTATGGGCATGTGGTCACTGCTATGGGCATGTGGTCACTGCTATGGGCATGTGGTCACTGCTATGGGCATGTGATCACTGCTATGGGCATGTGGTCACTGCTATGGGCATGTGGTGCTGTGAATGGGAACGGCTCCCATAGGCTCAGATATTTGAATGCTCGGTCTCTAGTTGGTAGAACTGTTTGGGAAGGACTAGAAGGTGTGTCTTTGTTGGAAAAATTGTATCATTGCGAGGTGGGCTTTGCGATTTCAAAAACCACACCATTCCTAGTAAGCTCGCTCTGCCTTCTGCTTATGGATCAAGGTAAGAGCTCTCAGCTCCTTCTCCAGCATTCTGCCTGCTTGCCTGACACCTGCTCCATATTACAATGCTCGCGGACTCCTAACCCTCTGGAGCCATGAGCCCAAATTAAACACTTTCTCTTATAAGTTGCCTTGGTCATAGTATTTTTGTCACAGCAGTAGAAAAGAAGCTGAGACTGAGCTCTTAGCTTGGTGTTTTGACCTGAGGAATTCCCAAAGGCTCTGAATGTAGAGTGGATTAAGATTCCACCCTCTGAATGCTGTTAACAAGACTCTAGGGACTAAGTTCTTGAAAAAATTCAAGGGGGTAAACTGTCTTCAAACCAAAGCAGCATTGCTATTGTTTTCCACAAACTCCTGACATTTCGGAAGACAGGACAGGAGGTAGTAGAAGAAGAAAGAGGATTTAAACAGAGTGCAGAGTACAAGCCCTGGAAATAGATTAGAGAGGCAAGATACATTGGTTTAATTTTTAAGAGAGTTCAGTTTTTTTTTTTTAACAGAATGACTGGGGTATTTGAGCTGGAAAATGTTCTATGGAGATTGTGTAGGTCAAATGCCTCATCTTATAGGCAGTAGCTGTTATTTATGGAGATTGCTGTGTACCACAGGCAGCTTCAAGAGCTTCACACACATTGACTCTAAGTACTCATTATACTCATATGAAATGGACCCTGCCATTTTCTTTAAGAGGCTGCAACGGTTACAATATTATTATGTCTTTACCTCAGAATGTAAACTTATCAAGTCAGATAGCTGGTAAATCTGGGCCTCTCAACTTATGTACACATAGCCAGATTTGAAGCCAACACTTAGGAAGGTGTTCAGTCTCAGACCATCTGGTATACCTGTGCTGTAGAGGGCATCAGGCCCATCTATCTTGTCTTAGCATTTCTGTGTGGGGCAAAGACACTTCTCTGGATATGCACCATTAGGCCGGTTCATAAATATCTCTTATCTTAGATGTCTTGCCACACACCTAAAACTCTAGTTTTGGAAGCTAGAGCCATGAGAGTTTGAGGCCAGCCTGCACTACAGCCTGGGTGAGACTCTGCATTATAAAAACAAGACTCAGGACTAGAAACTTGCTCAGCAGTAGATGGCTTGCATGGTATGAACAAAATACTGGTCTTGATTCTGGGCACTGCAGAAAACAAATAAACCAAGCACTAATTGTCGGACATGGCTGCATGTGTGCGCTCCTCTCCCAGTTGTCAATTCTACATGCTTAGTAAGGCTAACCCTCCTTTGTTTGTTTTGAGCAAACATTCTACCAACCTGCTGCATCTAACGGAATTAACACCACTTAATAGCTGTTACATGGGTGCTTTCACCCTGGAAGGGCTAGCCTTTGGAAAGGCTGGCTGTAGAAGACAATGATGCTATTGAAGACCAGATTGGCTTTGTTAAGGCACATACTTGAAGCATGTGTGGATAATGGCCCTCCTTCAAAACCTCATTTGAGGAACACTGGGAAGCTGTGGACAGGGAGAAGATGGCTTTAGAGTTTGCCACTTTCTTTCTCCAAGTGGAGCTTCTTCCTTTGTGGACTGGGAGGCAGCTGGGGAAGAAAGGAGGGCAGCCAGTGTGACTTAGCTCACTAGGAAGCTGCAGACAGGAGGGTCTAGGGAGTCTAATTATCATCCACCATGTAAACATAGCTGGAAGAGGGGGCTGGCTGGATGGCTCAGTGAGTGACCCTGTTTGCTGTACAGGCCTGATAGTCTAAGTTCAATCCCCAGAACCCACCTAAAGGTAGGAAAGGAGAAGCAACTCCACAAAGTTGTTTTCTGACTTCCACATGCACACAATGGGAGAACATAGAAATGAACAGGCAGACGGAGATAAAGGCGGAAGAGGATGTTTTCCTGCCTGTGGCTCTGCCCTGTCACCAAGAGTTCCCGTGTCTACGTGCAGCAGTGGTAATGATTTCCCAGAAGTCTCCTGGGTTTGAAAGAAGTCAGCTGAAGGGTGTTCAGCCTCTACCATGGAGGATTTGTGGGTGACAGGCTGCACCATGGAGCAGAGTTCCTCCTTGGGACCCAGCAGCAAGTGCTTAGTTCTCCCATCTTGGTACAAGGACACCCTTTGCCTTCATAAGAAAATCAGCCCTGTAATCCTTGACTCAGGCTGTCCCCTCCAAGGACCCTTTCTCCAGTCTCGATAAATGTTGGGTTTTTTTTCTCTTCTTTCCCATCAGGCTATTTCTGGGTGGCCTGTTTGTCTCTGGGTTTCTACTTCTTGTTTGTAGACAAGGCCATCTTCATATTGTCCTGTTGATGCTGACACACCATGTATGAGCTCACTACCTAGTAGGTTTGGGGGTGAAAATCTGTGAGTGTGTCATACTTGGGGTTCTTCCACATCAAAACTGAACTAGGAAAGCACTTAACCCCACAGCCCTCTGCATTCTAGAACATTCCCTCTGGTTCCTGCCTCTCCCCCTCACACAGTCAGAAACAGTTCCCGGCGGTTCCTTCAGTCTGGATACAATTTCTCTTCCCCTCATCTCCAGTTTAGATTTAAAAAAAAAGAGTGAGTCAGTATCTAGCTACAGCGCTAACTTCAGCTGTCTGAATTGCTAGCAAGTTGTAGGAGAATTTTGCTCCTTTGAAAATGTGGCACTGTACAAAGAATGGCTTCAACACCTGTCTCCTGTCTACCCCTGCCCCCACCCCTGCCTCCCGCATGGTTCTTAGGAGGGCCAGTCACTCAACACGTGTGTGAGGAACCTTTCAGGAGAGCTACTGAATTTGGAGTGTGTCTCATTGCTGCATGCAAAATGTCAGACCCAGTAGGCTTAGAGGAGGGGCAAGGCTTCGAGAGTACAAAGCTTGGTCCTAGAAGGAACTAGTCACCTGTCTTACCTAAAAAGTATCTGGTGAAAAACTAAGACAAATGGAAGTTGCTTCAGAGAGAGGGGGAGACGGTGGAGGAGGGGGAGGGAGAGAGGGAGAGGCAGGAGGGGTGGGGGAGAAGCAGAGGGGGAAGAGGAGGAGGGGAGAGGCAGAGGGGGAGGGGGAGAGGCAGGAAGGGAGAGGGAGAGGCAGAGGGGGAGAGGGAGGGGGAGGGAGAGAGGGAGGATGAGGGGGAGACGGCCTGCATAGGAAGAATACTATGTGAATCTGAGAGGGAACTATGGAAACCCAAAGGATCCAGAGTGTTTACTTCCATACCAAACAGGTGCCACCAGCCTTGGGCTAGGGAAGTCTTGGAGTCCTTTCTTACAGCAGTGATAGGCTCAGCTGCTCCTGACTGCACACACTCTCCATCAGGCCCTAGTCCCCAAGCAGTGGTGTGAAGGTTCTGAGGGCTTAGTTTGTCCCAGTGATGTTCTGGAGATGCTTTCTTCCCCACTGGAGGGCTGGGGGTCTGGTGAGAACTTTGAGGTGTAACCTTGGGTTAAATATTCTGACAGATGCACCTGGGAAATGTCTGAGCATACAGCCTCTGCCTGGTATCCGTCTCTGTGGTCTAGGGTGGGACCTGGAGATCAGTACTTCTGACAAGTCTTCGTGCTATTCCGAGGTGCTCAATCCTGTTTGGAGAATTAGTGTTAAGAAGTGCTTTTCAAACCTTGATGTGCATACATAAGCCACCTGGGAACCTTCCAAGACAGGTTCTGCTCCAGCAGATCTGGGCTGGGACCCAAATCCTACATTCCTAACAAGCTGCCAAGTGCGGGGCGGGGGATTGTTGGGGGGTTGGGGTGGGGCTGGTCCAGAGAGCACACATGGAGGAACACTGTCCTCATAGCTCATAGAGAACTTGTTACTCAGATACTCAGTCCCCCAGAATTACTGAATATAGAACTCAGGTGTGGGGTAGGACAAGAGGCAGTCCATTACCCCCCCCCCCCCCAATTTTAGCAAAACCTCCAGAAGATTCTGAAGCACATGAAACCTGGAAGCTATCTAGAGCTGCAAGCTCACAGAAAGGTGACCCATTTTGTCAGGGGAGGGTGGGACCTGGCACTGAGCCACATCTGTCACCTCATGCCCTATTGCCTTCTACCAGCAACAAAGCCAATCCCACCCCACTTGAGTACTTTTAGAAGGAAAGATCTTCAGCGTGTTGTGTGTGTGTTCTCATGGGTCAAAACAGGAGAACTTCCTGTGGGCAGCCTGGAAACAAGCATTTTATGGAGGTGGTTGACAGAGATGCTTAGTGCATGGCAGAGCAGGTAGTGAGGCTCCCAAGAGAGATGGCAGTGGGACTGGAAGTGCCCAAGTCAGTCAGAGCCAGAACCCAAGGACCAGGGAACACCAGAAGGGTCAGACCATAGCCAGGCATCTGGGTGGTAGAAGAATAGAGGCTCAGACAGTCTGTCTGAAGAGGAAGTCCCTCTAGGCCCTAAAGAACACCCAGAATTCCATGCTCCAATGACCATTGGGAATCCACAGAGGAGAAGGGATGCTCTTGTCTTCAGGTCCCAAGCCTCTCAGGCAGGCAACCTCTTCCCTTGCCTTTGTGCCACGTTTTCGCTCATGTTCTTGGTACAGGGAATGAGAATGCGGGGTAGGGGTGATCTATTTGTTTTCCTTGAAGACTGTCCCCATCTTCTGAGGTCAGCCATGAGGGTCTGATCTTGGCTATGGGTAGCCAACATCAAAATGTTTTCCGGACATTTAGAAGGGCTTCTGGCAGTGACAAGCCCTGAGCCACACCTGCAGCTGATGGCATAGATATGTTTGGTGATTATGATTCTAGGCTATAATTCTGTCACTTAGTGACATTGACTTACCACTAAAAAATAGTTGGTGAGCCTTGGTGTAGATTCCAGATAAAAACATCTAACTGTCCTCTAACAGACAGAACTCAAGTCAGCTCAAGATTGGGTCTCAGCAACTGACTTACCTATGCCAGCTGAGGCTGGGATCCCAGTTCCTGAGAGATGACAGGGCTAAAGGCTGTTTTGCATTCCCCAAGGGGGTCTCCACTTAGAGTAACCAAATGGAAGTGGCTTCCTCAGGGCGGGCAGCTTCAGAGTGTGGGTTCCTTAGAGTGCCTAGAGACACTTTATCCTTCAAGAGCATGCCTCCAATACCTAAAGACCTCCCTCTTGGCCCCACCTCTCCCAATAGTGCCACCGTGGGGATCAGGCCTTTAACATCTAGTCCTCTGGGGGACATTCAATCTGTAGCAGCATTGCACCATCCCCTTGCTGGTAAGTCAGCCAGAGCCCAGAGCTGCTGTGGATGATTGCTTGCTTGAGAACACATAGAGATGGATTCCAGGCTGCAGATCAACAGAGGGTCACCCTGATTCTGTTTATCCCAGGAGGGCTTTTGTGCTAGGGTCATGTGCACTGGCAGGGACACGGACTTGATAGGCAAGCTACCTGAGCAGCCCATGGCTTGTTTCTCTTCCTACCTGGGGAGGCTGGAAGCTAGTGTCCAAGAAGACCCAGGAGTCTAGACTGAGAAGGAGGAAGCCAGATCTGGCCGTGGGCTTCCATTGACTTTCAGGGAAGAAGGGCAAGTTACTTCCTGAGTAGGGAATTCGCCAGGATATGTTTATTCACAATATGAAGATCATCCTCACAGCTGTAGCGGCATGGTCCTCTGATGCTGGCTCACCTCTGAGAGCACCGTCCTTCCTAATCCAGCTGTATCCTCTGCCAGCAGGTGTGGTGTTTTATGGAATAGGGAAATGGGGCCTGGTGTAGTTAGCTGCAGTTCTTCATAGCATGTGGTTGATCCTTATGTAACCAGAAGGAATTTACATAATGCTCATCATTTCAGACCAATGTGATGTTCTCTGAAAAGCTTGTTGTCTGAGCCGACAGGCAGCACTGAGAGGTGGGGAGACAAGCCTTGCAGCCTCCACGGTCTTCAACCTAAACTCAAGTCAGAATCTTCAGTGGGCCTTCTGTGGCTATGGGCCTTCCATAGCTGTGAGCCTTCCATGACTGTGGGCCATGTTTGTTTCTTTTAGAGATCTGGTCCCCTGGCTGGGGAGATGGCTCAGTGGACAATAGTGTTTGCCTGGAAAGCATGAGAGTCTGAGTTCAGATTTCCAATAAGTACAGGAAAAGCTGGATGTGGTTATGCACAACTGTAACCCTACCACTGGATAAAGTGGAGGCAGGAGGATTGCTGGGACTTACAGCCTGCTAGCCTAGCTAGAAGAAAAAATAAAGGTTAACTCAAGCTTCAATGAGACACTTTGCCTCAAGGTGTAAGGGAAGAGTGATAGAGGGTAGCAGTGTCCCCATCTGACCTCTGCATGCATACACACGCAAATACAAGTTGTGCACACATGCACATACACTTAAAATGCATGCACATGTGCATGCGTGCACACACACACACACACACACACACACACACACACACACACACGTGTGTGTGTGTTGTGGATAGCCCCGGCCTTGTATTTTGATACTAATTCCCCTTTCCTGTGAAGGGCTGCAGAGGAGGTGTGAGTCATTACACAGGTGAATTCTAGTGAACCTTCTGCCCATCTTAATTTGTAAACTAAAGGCTGGAGCCAGTAATTGGGCAGAGGAAGGGGAGGTGGAGAAATAAAGGTTGGTGGGAGAGAGCAGAGAAGGTCAGAAGAAGGATGACTGGGGGAGTGGAGGAAGACAATGGAGGAGGAAGACGACAAAGGAGAGGACCTCTGGGAAGCAGGAGGTAGAAGGACAGATGCAGGGTCTGGAAAATCCTCAAGTTATGAGTCTCATAGCTGGGGAACAGAGTAGTGTAGGGGTGTCTGCCCAGTCTAGGCTTACAGAATATATTCATAATTACTGAAGTTGTGTTTTCATTGACCAGTCATATTTGGGTTGGAGATTTAAATATCTCCCACCACACACGTGTATACACACACACATACACACACACATGTGTATACACACACATGTGTATATACCTCCTTCCAGAAATCCTGCCTTCATGGGACTCATGTGGATTGCCTACCTCTCACTATCCACCCCATTCCCGAGCCCTGGGGGGCCCCTCATCCCAAACATATTACTTCTGCACTTCGAATATAGGATATAGACATCTACTCTCTACTTCCTCTTCCTGTGAGGCTAAGAAAAGTCTCTCCTCCTATACACACTGCCCTTCTCTACCAGCACATTGAAGAGAAACCCCAAACTGTCATGTGCCATTATTCTTCCAAGATGCCTGTGTCCTGGCAGCAAATGGTTAGTCACACAGATGAGTGAGAAGCCGCAGTGGCAGGGAAAAAATTTAGACCACAAATAAAAATAAACTTAAATCTTGTTTAAAAGGAGACAATGATTCCTTCCCTCCCACAATCTAGCACTGTGTGCATGTGTGTTATTATCTAGGAACACATTTGATCAAGAAAAAAACTGATTAAAATAAGAGTTTTAAATTCTAGATTATAATTTTAATCTGCTTTGGTATTGATTTTTATACAATATATTTTAGATGCTCGAGATTGCTAAAACCAAGTACTTAATGCTTTCCTTAGTTACCAATAAAAGTTTACATATTTTGATGGACAAAAAATAAATTTAATTTTTAAAATTTCTGGGAAAGCAAGGATGTGGGTCAATGAAAGCTTAGAACTCAGCCATGCATGGCAGATACCAGAGAAAGGAGATATGTCTCTGCTGGACAGAGGGGTCCTGACTGCCAGCACACACAGTTCTTGCACTAACTTTGGGGGCGCAACAGGGGCCCTGACCTGTAGGGGGCAGTAGAAATGGAAAACAAGAGCAGATCAAAGTGCCCCGTAGAAATGACCATGTCAGATTTGTAGAGTCCCCAGGCAGGCTGATGAGAAAGAGGAAGCAGAGGCGCCGTTGTTAGGACAAACTAGAGGCTCTGGAGAGGTTTGCAGGGACCAGGGGAACGTGAGGATTCAGGAATATCCAGATGGGGATATTTGCCAGCAAACAGAAACTGACCTACTAGAATCTGGGCAGTAAGTCAGAAGTGTAACAGGCTTGGCAGGTACCCCAGTCCTGGCCGGCCTCAGGCCTGCCCTATACACTCTTAAATAAGTGGCCTATTTGGTGGCTTGTGAGAGGGGTACCCAGGATAGTGAGTTTTTTGTTTTATTGTTATTGGCGCGCTCTCTCTCTCTCTCTCTCTCTCTCTCTCTCTCTCTCTCTCTCTCTCTCTCTCTCTCTGTGTGTGTGTGTGTGTGACAGAGGTATGAGTGTAAATATGCATGTGTACATGTGTATGGGCAAATGTGCGTGCACACATGTCCATGCATGTATGAGTGTGTGATGAAAGCCAAGGTTGATGGCAGAGATCTCCCTCAGTCACTCTTCCTTCTCAGTCAGTCATGAAGGCAGGATCTTTCAACAAAATCCAGAGGTTGCCCTTTATGGCTGCTCTTGTTGCCTAGCTAGCTCTAAAGAGCCCCTGCCTCCTCCTTCGGAGGCTGGAACTATAGGTGGGACAGCCACTGATATTTATGTGGATTTCTGGGGATCCAAGCCCTAGTCCTCATGTATGCGTGCCCAGCAAGTGCTGTAAGCACTGAGCGACCTCCTCAGCCCCTCTGGGTTTGCTAGCCCTGTCTTATGGAATGCCAACTTTCCCATGCATATTTAGATTTATTTTTCCTTAACAGTGGTTCTGCCTTAATCACAAAGCCTTCAGCTACTCTCAAGTTGGCAGGTATTGTTTGTTAGGTTTTGTTTTTTGGGGGCCCAGTTCTCACCATGTAGCCTGTCCCATTAGCTGAGGATCACAGGTGTGTGTAGGCAAGCCTAGCTTTAACTGGTATCTTTTTAGAACCCCACAATGTCTATAGTGAGAACACTCTTACTATTTATAGCTACAGAAAGCAGGACACAGGGTCTCAGACTGTGACCTACATGAAGTAGTGTCTATTTATAATTCATTCAGTGAATCACAGGTACTGGTATCATTCAACAGCTCGGTTACAGGAAACAAGTGTCTGCCAGTGATAAGGGGTGACACTAGCCATGGGCATGGTCAGAGTTTCAATCTACTCTTCTATACTTTCTCTGTTAGGTTCAAGTGTGGGGCATCTTTCTACACCAGTTATTCTCTCTGAGCTGGGAACAACCCAGCTGGCTACCTACCAGAATGAATAAGCATTGTGCCTGTTTGGTGGCCTTTCACCTGGTGCTCATGTGGCCAGCAAGAGGAGCATGTCATACCAGCCTCGGTGGCTTATTAAACAAAGGTCTGGAAGGATGCTCAGGAGGATGAAGAGAGAAGAACACAGCTTTGCTTTTCTCATTGGTTTCTCATTCTGCAGTGCTGATTGCATCAGACAAGATGGACCAAAGTGTGTCATAGCAAGAAGGAACACGTGACTCTCAGTCGCTCAGAACAACAGAAGTTTATGGCTTGCCCTTACTCTGCCCATCACAGGTTGCCTGGGGGGCTCTCTCTTCACTTCTGGTGTCAGGATGATGAAGTATGCCCGTTGTTATAACTGGTCTTTGCAATGTCACAGGAAACAAAATAGGACTTTGGGGCATTTTTCATTGACTGCTAAGTGTTCTGGGCTTCTCATATAGTTTCCACTCGTGGCCCATGGGTCCCCTCCCACCTGCTGGGATCTGGGACATGATGTCTCATATTCCAAAGGCAACGTAGTGGAAAGGTGTGGATGGCCTAGGGAGGGGCATGGTACAGGCCAGTGTGGGTGCCTGGCTAAGTTCCCTCTGGTCTGAGAGGAATAGCCCCTACATTGTTTACATCACTATGACAAGGGATGCCTGGAGAAAGAGGAGGCACAGTAAATATACCACAAGGGCACTGCAGCCACTTGAAGTCTCCTGGGGTTAAGGGACTAGTCTGCTCAGTATCTTAGATACTAAGAGGTAGTGGGGAGACCCCCACAGAACAGCAGGAGGCTTTCCCTTCAGCCCTAAAATGTGAGCCAGCCTCTGCTAAGTGTTTTCCTCCACACAGAGGATGGTAATAGATCTTCCCTGTCAGTCACCGCTTCCGTTATCTACCAAGCGCCAGAGAACAAGGAGCTGTGTAATGGATAGAGGGCATGGATTCTGAATTGTCATAATTCAGAGGTTTGATGCTGGCACTGGAGAAGGGGATGGAGTTGTCATGGCTGATTCAGGCCCGTGGTCGCTGTCTCTGAGCACGTTAATTACTTGGCTTGGAAGTGATGGATGCAAATGTACAGACGAGTGTGGCCGAAGGGCTGCTGTGCCAGCTGAGAACGCGGGCTTGCCCTACGCATGGGAAGTGGCCGGGTGATGCCCTGCCTGGGTACAGAGGAAGCTGCCAAACACAGCTTGGAGGTTCTCTAAAGAGAAATGATGGAACATGTCCTCTGTGGTTGAGATTCATAGGCACAGGCAGTGCCTCGTTCATCCTCTGAAGTCATGACCCTGGAGAGATGACACTTGTGTTCTAAGTCCATGCTGAACCTGAGTAACTGAAGGTTAAAGCAGTTTCTTCTTCACCAGGTGCCGAGAACAAAGACAACCCCCAGTTACAAAATGCATCTCTCACACATATATCTGTACATTCATTTATTTTTATTTGATCTGTGAATATGTCCTTATCTTCTACAGGGGCCAACTGGTCAGGTAGCTCATCTGCTTACAGTGAAAGGCTAACATTATGTTCTTCTATACCAAAGCAGATTGGCCTGAAGCAGTTGTTCCCACCCATGGAAGTCTAGCGCTATGACCACAGACTCTTTCTCATGGACAGTCTACAGATGCCATGCTACAGACATATATGATTGGTCAGAACAGCACAATTGATCACGTGCATTGGCAACATGCAAAGCCCATTGCAAAGGAATATTGGAATAGGACAGACACCTTGGCTGAGTCAGATTATGGAGTGTGTGTGTGTGTGTGCGTGTGTGTGTGTGTGCCAGGCAGTGGCAGAAAAGCCCATATAGATAGGCTGGATAGACTGTTGGAAAACATGCTATGGCAGGGTTGGGTTGGTGAGATGGCTCAGCAAAGACATTTGCCCTTAAGTCTGATAGCCAGAGTTCTATCCACATGGCAGGAGGTAACTGTTTCTCACAAATTGTATTCTGATCTCCAAACATGCATGCAGGCACACATGTATGTACATGCATGCTCACATGTATACACACAGATGATAAGATTTTTGCCTTCTGGACTACAGTCAGTGACTTAAAACTTAAGTATTTCTTTTTTTGATGTAAGTTTATAAAAGAAATCAGGTATGGGGCTGAGAGGAGCAGGAGAGGATGAGCTGTGATTCCTTTAGAATTGTCCTCAAAAGACACAGTTTGTTGGGCAGGAGCAATCACAATGGTCTAAGTGAGATACACAGACCATACATGCATACATGTGTGTGTGTGTGTGTTCTGCCCACATAAGTGTGTTTGCATACCTATAGCTGTCCTTAATTAATGGAAGGGGTTGACTGTCTACCTTCTAGTGACTTTTAGCTTCAGTTTTCATTTATACCATATGTGCCTGCCCAGGACGGGTGTCTGTCTTCTTCCACCTGTCCCCGAGTCTCCCAGGGAGTCTGAACTTACCCTCTCCCTTCACATAGAGACGATCTGTTTTCACCACTGCTACCTGGCTTTTCTTTTGTGCTCCTCTGGATCGGCCTATCGCCTTTCTGTTCTCCTGACCTTCCTGTATTAGATACAAACATACCTATTAGCTAGGAGAGGGCACAGAGGAGCCAGCAACATAGTGCAAACAGATGGAAGGTGACACAGGACACTATTAGTTTCTTCGAACAGCCCAGATCCTGTGCCTACTCAGGATTGGGTCTAAAACATGGAGCACTTCCCAAAGTGATCAGTCACAGGGAAGTGATCATGCTGCAGGGAGCACCTTTGCACGGGGACAGTGAGTGGGAGGAGCACTTCCTCCCTCTAACCCTGCCTGTGTCTCTGCTTCCTCTCCAGCTGGTGCTGCCAGAGTACTCTATCCACAGTCTCTTCTGCATCATGTTCCTGTGTGCTCAGGAGTGGCTCACCCTGGGGCTCAATGTTCCTCTGCTTTTCTATCACTTCTGGAGGTAGGTTTGTCTGGGACTGGTCCATTCTCCCTCACTTCTGTGCCCAGTGACCATGCCCCCACGTAGAATTTAATACAGGTTATAGTGTATTGAGGGGCAGATGCTTGGAGGCAGAGACAATAGAAGACTGCCCCTTGCTGGCTTCCAGGCAGACTCATGCTTACCTAACTTCCTTACATAACGCAGGAACACCTAGTTAGGGAAGGGTACCATCTACCTACAATGGGCTGAGCCCTCCTGCACCGATCAATAGTCAGGATGATCCTTCATAGATGTGCCCAAAGGTCAATACAGTCTAGCAGTTCCTCAGCTGAGACTCTCCTCTCATGTGAGATGACTATAGATTGTGTCAAGTTGACCAACAAAGATACTTAAAACAAACGGATTCTTGAGCTGGAAATAAGTCCCTTTTGGCTCTGTTCTAGAACTCCAGTCCTGCAGGTGAGGGTGAAATGCAGCTACAATGTTATTTTCTGGAGCCAAAATATGAAAGCAGTATTGATGACTGTTAGCTGATGCATGGATAAGGAAACTGTATTCATACAACAGAACATCTGTGTGGAAATTAAGAAAGCAGAAAGTACTTAAATGTGCTACTAAAATATAAGTTAAAGGTATCACACCCAATAACACATTATATGATTCTATTGTTATGAAATTTCCAGAATAGTGAAATCTATAGAGACAAAAGTAAATAAGTAGTTTCCAAAGGATGAGGGGAAATAGGAAACAACTGCCAGTGGGTACAGGGGTTTTCTTCTCTCTCTCTCTCTCTCTCTCTCTCTCTCTCTCTCTCTCATTCCCTCCCCATCTCTCTCCCTTTCTTTCTCTGTTCCTCCCTCCTTCCCTCTTTCCCTCCCTCCCTGGCTACGGATAATAAATATGCCCTCAACTTAGACAGTAGTGATAGATGTACAACTCTATAAACATGCTAACATTCACTGAATTGCATGTGCACTTAAAAAAAGCAAACAGTATGATGTGTAAAGTATCTCATTTTTTTCAAACACACCCACCAGTTGCGTGTTTTCTGGGCAGTTATGATGCCAACTATTTTTCATGTAAGACTGTGCTTTGGCTCACTTGAGTGGGTTTTATGTAGGATGGATATGGAGCAGAAGTGAGAAATACCAGAGAAGTGGGGACTGTAACTGTGTGGATCACCTTCCTCAAACCCTTTAACTCCAGAGCTCTGGATGCCCAAGCCAGCTGGTCCGTCATTGCCAATCTCTCTAGCATCATGGGGAGCACACACTTGCTAGGTGTTGAGAGGAATTCCTGGGTGAAAATATGTGTGAACATTTATCCTAGGAATATCCTTGCAGCAGAAGGAAGTATATTCTTATCAGATATGTGAGGACTGTGTATAGGAATGTAGAGAAGGAGACAGTGTTTTTCTTTGTGCATAGTCAGCTCCTGGAGGCTGCAGTGGATGAGCAGCTGAGAATCTCATACTGAGAGGCCAAGAAGTGCTGATAAAGAGCCTAGAACCCACGTGGACTGGAAAGCCATGAGGGTTCTGGCAGTGGAAAGCAGCATCACTTGATCTGAGCTTTAGAAGGTGATCTTGGAAGAAGTGTGAAGGAGGGGCCAGAAGGAGATAAATAGAAGACAAATTCTAGTTAGGAACAGGACAGGACTCCAGGTGAAGAAATAAAGGGGATGAGACAGTGGGGAGCCATCCTGCCTCATGAAGGTTGGCTCAGTGAGAGAACAGAACTGGAAGTAAACTGAACAGGCTTTGACCAATGACTACATATAGGTGAGGGGGAGGGAGCCTGTGAGCTAGATGGCTTTGAGGGTGATGGTTCACCTCACCTGTGAGAATTGTCTGCGTTCTCTCCACTTCACATGGGCTAGATCTCCTCCCTACAGATGAAATCTCTCTTGAGGGTCTTTAAGTCATGGTCTGTTATTGAAGCCTATCAAATTGATGAGTGGCTGAGGAGACATGTGTTTACTGCACATACACTGCCTTGACATTTATCTCCGGCCCCACAGAAATAAAGAAAAGGCAATCAGCTTATGAAGTTGGATTTGTCCTCTAATCTCAGAGCTGCACTTGTTCCAAGGAAGGAAAAGGAGAGCCAGCCATTGTCCTCATACCTGGGATGTGTGTGTGTGTGTGTGTGTGTGTAGGTGGGGAGCAGCCATGGTCTCATTGCCTGTAAAGACCTTGTCTTGGTTCTTGAATCCCTGATGGCCTAGCCTACTTACTCTTAGGAAGTTATCAGAACACAAAAGACAGACAGAATGAAGACAGAGAAGTCTTTGAATACTTAGAGTTAGAACCCAACCCCCTTCTGTCTCTTTTCCTTTTCTTTGTCTGCTTCGGCCCTCTGTATGTTTATGTTTGTGTGTGTGTGCGCACAGGTGTGCATGTGTGTAGAGTTTAGATGACAATTTTTAGTGTAGTTCCTTAGGTGCCATCTACCTTTTCCAGGAAGGGAGCAAAGTCTCTTATTGGCCTGGAACTCACTTGGGTAGGCTCGGCTGGGTGGCCTGTGAATCCCAAGGACCCTCATGTCTCAACATTTCCAGCACTGAAATTACAGCCTCATAACCACTATACTCAGTGTTATAACACGAGTGTGGGTCTTAGTGCTATGAGATGCCCCTGGCTTACCTGCCTCTTTGTCAGGTTAGTGCCATGGTCCCCTCTAACCTCACACTCAGTTTGCTTCAGTGAAACTGGCCTTGTCACCACTTTTTAGTGGCTGTTTGGAGAGGTTATTTGTACACATCAATGTACACCAGCATCACACTTGTCCTTTGAGGTGGGCAATTTTTATCCCCATTTTATAGCTGATCCCAGGATGGGTTGACAATTGACCCAAGGAAGGACAATCCGATGAGCAGCAAGCAAAAGAGTCAGTCTTAGTCCTTTCCGCCAAGCCATCCAGCCACCGGGTTCCTCTGCCTCCACTTAATGAGGTCACCTGGGAACAAAACCCAGGGATAACAAAGGGGTTTTGAAATCTGCTCTGGAAAATAGGAGAGGTGAGTGGCCCAAGGGCTATGAGCTGGCAGCTGTCATTGAATCTGGCTTCTGATGTCCTCTTAGCATAGTGTTGGTGACAGATAATGCCAGTGCAATTCTCTGAAAAGGAAGGAAGAGGTGACTGAGATGCCAGCTTTACGAGCGTGTGCCATCATGGCAGTCTTCAGGTCAGGCCTGTGCCTGGTGCTTCTTCAGGGTGGGGAACTGCTACTGTTCCAGGCCTGATAGGAGCAGCAGTGTGCACTCCTACCTCCCACGATCCTTCCCCACAGCGAACAAGGAGCATCGCACTGGGCCATTCCAGCTGCAGTGGGCTCCTGGACTCCACGGGGAAGCTATGCCCTATGTTGGTGGACACGAACTAAGAGCTGCAGACACTGCAAGGGCCCCAGTTCTCATGCTGGCCTTGGGCAGCATTTGTGGAGTTGATGTGGCTGTAGACGTTAATAAAGACTCATCTCCCACAGTTCTTTTCTCCAGCTTCCCCAAAGATGGCCAATGTTCTGTTTGTTCTTCTGGGCCCCTCAATAAATCAATCAAACAAATAAACAACAACAACCCATGTCCCTGAAAATGACTCTACAATGTCTGTCTATGGTATTCTGGAGTTTAAATGAAAGTCTGGGTAGTGGGCACTTAGTGTTCAGAATATAGACATGGAGAAGGTAGTCATACAACTCTTCCATATATGCCTACACCCAAAGGGAGCTCTTGGTGTCTTTCGGGAGATATCAGGCTATCAGAATCAACTCAAGCAGGAAGGAATTATTTTGACTCATAGTTGAAAGGAGTACATCCCACTGTGGTGGAGAAGGCATGGTGGCTGGGGCTTTGTTTGTGGTAGCAGGAACTCAGTGTTGTTACATCTTGGTTGATGGAAGCAGAGATCTGGGACAAGAAGCAGGGCTGCCCTATAACTTTCCTCACTTCCTCCCGTGAGTCCTTACCTGCTGAAGGTTCCATAACCTCCCCAGACAGGGCTCCTAGCTTGGCACCACGTGCATGTACACACAAGCCTATAGGGAAGAGTTCACATTCAAACCGTAATCCTGGGTGACATGTTCTCTTCTATCAGCACCTTTATATGATACCATGAATCTGCTGGAAGACTTAAACACTTGCTGAAAGGTTGTAGCCGAGTTGTACTCTAGCAATGGTTGGAATCTAAGTTAGGCAGGAGGCATGGATCTTCAGGGGGCCTCTGCCTGACAACATGGGGAGCCCTGAGCCTCAGAGACAATGCTATCATGTCCTTTCCCCTGCAGGTATTTCCACTGTCCAGCAGATAGCTCAGAGCTAGCCTACGACCCACCAGTTGTCATGAATGCCGACACCTTGAGCTACTGCCAGAAGGAGGCCTGGTGTAAGCTGGCCTTCTACCTCCTCTCATTCTTCTACTACTTGTACTGGTGAGTCCCACTCTCCCTCTGGCTTTAACTTCAGTGGCAAGAAGAAGGGGATTTGAGGCTGGCCTCGGGAGATAGCTTTTTGGGAGGTGATCTATGACAGAACATGGCTAATTGAGTCTGATGCCAGTTGTCTGACCCTGACTTGGGAGCAAGAGTTTCTGGGAAAGAAAGATGCCTTTGTGCACATCCTTTGCAACTCAGGAAACATCTAATAACATCTCTTAGGAGGCAGCTGAGGGATGGTCACAGGCTTCTAACTAGTAGGGCTTCCAGCCCTTCAGAACTCAGTAGCTCCTCTCATCAGGGTGCCAATGAACGGAGGGGCCCAGGATCATTACCCCTTGCCCTCAGCCTGTTTGTGAAGAGTCTTGGGTACCACACTAGTGGCCTTTATGCCACCACAGTGGCAGTCATACCCCACAGAGAGGCACAGTGGGTCATTAAGTGCTTATGCTGCAATTCCTCTATGTTTCGTAACACCATCCTAATTGAGCAAATCCAGCCGACTTTGCAACTTTGATTCCGGGTCCCTCTCTTCACCTTGTCACTTGAACACCCTTGCTCAGCAGACTGCTGTGAGCTGTCATCCTTCGGTCTGTAATCTGGAGCTGCTTGTTCTGGAAATGTCTCCGGATCCTTTTTGTGCTCATTACTGGGGGCTTTTCCTGGTCACCTTGCTCTCCTGTCCCTATCTTTGCAGGGTCACACATGTCCTCAGACACCCCAGTGCTGTCTCTGCAGAGGCAAGGAAAGGTTGGAGGTGCTAACTTTTCACCCATCCCTGGGTTCAGACTGGGTATCAGGCAGGAAGGTGGTTACATTGCTGAACATTCAAAACCAAACTCTGTATGCATTGCCAGATTTGTGAGATAAATTCTACCCTTGCACACATATTTAAATTGAGGAACCTAAATCTGTGAAGGTCGAAACATTTCCCAAGGTCACAACTAATAGTCACACCAAATATTCTTCAAAGACTGAACTTCAAACTGCATACAGAACGCCTAGACAAGTCTATTAAAGCAAGGGCCAGGGACTAGAGACACATGGCTGATTACAGTAGGAATAGATCAATTGTCCAGATTCTTACACTTGCCTTGAGTAGCTTCATGATTCACCTCAACTGTGAGGTGTTGGGGGATCACAGAATTATTCTAGTGCTTTCTTCATGAAGTCAAGGGTTATTCCAACATCAGAGTTTTATCCTTCATGAATGGTCTGGATGCTTCCTGCTCTAAGTGTAGAAGACTAAGAAGCTGTAAGATGCTCCTTGGAGAAACTGAGGTGTTCAGTAGTTCACTCCAGTCTTTTTGGCTTAAGGCTTTAGCAGCCTTAAGATGGCTGCTCTCCCAGGAGGGTGCAGAGGGTGAGAAAAGGCTGTTTGAAGGCAGGGGCCACTCCTTGTAGAGTTTTCAAGTTTTGTAGGAACAGGATAGAGGATGGTGTTACAGAGCAATGGAGCCTCATGAAGAATCCAGGGAGTCAGACTCCAGAGACCAGCATCATGTAGAGATCTGAGTTTATTGCTCAGCGCATAAACTTAAATACAGTGTTTGAGCCAATCCCAAGCCCCTAAATCCTCAGCCACTTGTATCTCACCATATCTTCACTGTGCCCCAGTGAAAACCTTGGTTACTCAGAGGGTTTGGGTGTGTTTGTAATCATTGTCACCTGTTAGGACTTCTGAATCAACAGGGGGAGCAGTCACTGCCCTGGCCTCAGTGAATGTCTTAGATCTAATGTTGTCGTGTATGGCAGGTCAGGACTCGTCAAAGAGTTGCAGGAGCCTGTTGTGCCTGGTTCTCCATCTCACTTTTCCTTCACAAGGTTGGCCTCCACATCCCTACAGAGTTTCCTCTTTGGAGTGAACACAGCCTCACTTTCTCCATTAGGCTACAGGCCTCCTGAAGACAGGCTGAGTGGCCTGTCCCCAGACAGCAGCACCTCTCTTTAAAACCAGTAGAACATGGCTAGGCCTTCCCTGGCTCCTGGTCCACTATTCTGTGATCCAACTTAGTTTGGGAAACTGAAACAGGACCCTTCCTTTTGGGTTTGAGCTGTTGAGCCAAACACCAGGCCATAGAGTAAGAGTGATAACACAGTCAATGTTGGAGGCTCCAGGCCCTTAGCTGGGAATGGTCATTCTATAACTAAGTTCCCTGTAGTCCATTGAACTTTCTGTCTTCTAGTTTCAGCTGCAGTTTGCCATGGCATTCATAACATACACATAACATTGTCTTCAAGCCAGGTTATACACAGCACTCCTGAGCTTGCTGCAGCCCACACACCAGCTCAGTGTGCTTGCATGCTTCATGGAACCCAACATCAGTGTGCCTCTTGTGTCTCCTGGAAGACTCTGCTTCTGCTACCTCAGCTTTCCCAAACCCAGACCCAGAGAGTGCAGACCATTAGCCTGGCTTTGTTAAGGAAGGGAGTTTCACGCCTGCAGAGCAGCCTCTGAGCTGTGTGTGTAGCACTGGAGACTGGAGTTCTGCTGCTCTGCAATAATCACATGGCTCTCACCATGGTCTCCGTCTCAGAATGTGTTGTGGTGCAGGTGACGTTTATGGGTTGTATGTGACAGGGGTGTGACACTGGTGAGTGAGTCCAGGGTGGACAGTTTGTCTACTCGGTAGAAGGACCCTTTTTCTTTTCTTTTTCTCTTTCTCCTTCCACTTTCCATACTCCTTTCCTTTGTTTCCTTTTTCTCTTAGCTGTTTTCTATATTCTTCCTATTCTCCTCCCCTCCCCTCCCCTCCCCTCCCCTCCCCTCCCCTCCCCTCCCCTCCCTTCCCCTTCCCTCCTCTTCCCTTTCTTTCCCTTCTCTCTTCTTCCGTACCCTTCCCTACCCCTCCCTCCTCTCTTCTGTCCGCTTTCCTTGTCCTGGAGAGCAAACCTAAAACCCCATCCATGTTAGACAAGCAATCTACCACTGTGTCATATGCCCTAAGCTCTTTTCTACTTCTGATTTTGAGACCTAGTTTTGCTGAATTGCCTGGGCCACCCTTAAACCTGAACCTTCTGCCTCATCTACGGGGTCACAAGCTTGTGCCACCAGGCCTGGTTAGAAGGGTTGTGCATGTGACCCTGGCCCACGTTATTCAGTGATGCTGCATCACCGCATCCTGTTGTCCATTACTTTAGGACACACTGGTCTCTCCTCGTCTGTTTCTCCTTAGTCTATATTGTTTTGTCTTTTCTGGGTTGCTCCTCTCTAGGCTGCAGAGAACTCATCTGTTTCCTGCAACTCTATCTCGGCAGTGCCCTGCACAGCACATAGTAGGCATCCATGGTGTTTGCTGTCACAGCTTGGCCAGGGCTCAGTCCACACATTCACCTTTATTTCCCTGTACTGAGAAGTGTGCTTGGTACATAGTAAGTATTCAATTAGTATGAAATAAAAGAATCACAGTGAGTTAGACAGAGTTATTATCTTAGAGTTTCCATTACTGTGAACAGACACCATAACCAAGGCAACTCTTATAAAAAATAACATTTAATTGAGGCTGGCTTACAGGTTCTGAGGTTCATTCCATTATCATAGTGGGAAACATGGCAGCATCCAGGCAGGCATGGTGTGGGAGGAGCTGAGAGTTCTACATCTTGTTCCAAAGGCAAACAGGAGAAGACTGGCATCTTTAGGCAGCTAGGGGGAAGCTCTTTTCCCATCCCCTCAGTGACACACTTCCTCCAACAAGGCCACACCTCCCCCAACAAGGCCACATCTCCTAATACTGCTTCTCCCTGGGCCAAGCATATTCAAACCACCATAGTTTTTTTTTTCCTGTCATCCCCTTTCCCTATTTCCCCTCCCTAGAACCCCCTATCCTATACCCCTTCTTCCTTTATGCTTTTATACCATTTTGATTACATGCATGTATTAAGGTCAGTTCTAGGTTGAGGGTCTAGCAATACAATAGACACAGATAGTCGAGGAACAAGCAATACAATAAAACACAAATAGTCAAAGAAAAAACAAGCCATTAAACCCAGGTACATGAACACTCCATGATCACTGTTTCTAAAAGGCTCATCAGGATGACCAAAGTCTCTGAGCCTACTTCCCTATCCTAGCCTGAGGTCATTTTCATGTCTGAAGCCTACATCCTTGTTCTAGCCTAAAATTTAGATTCCTTTCTGAAATTATTTCATTGTTCTGGCCTAATATTTAGATTCCTCCCTGAGATTACTTCTTTTGTTGTAGCCTACAATTTAGACTCCTACCTGAAATTACTTCTTTGTTCTAGTCTAATGTTAGATTCCTGCTTGAAGTCTACTTCTTTGTCCTTGGTCAATGTCATATTCGTGCCAATCAGCCCATTTCCTTGTCCTTGGCCCATGTCAGCTTCTTGCCAAGCAGCCCCAAAGACTCCCACCTCACCCCCTTTTTTGTTTTGTTAACAAGACTGAGCCTGTCTTAGATTGTTCTGACAAGAATGCCTTCTTTACCTGTCATGGAATATGCATTATCAAAGGAAATGTATTTCTGTCTTTGGTTGGTAAGGCTTTGTCAAACCACCATAGTTATCTACAATTAGGCTGTCCACAATGGACAGAGGACTGGCTTTGGAGTTAAAATGTGGTTGATCTGTCATGAGCTGTACAGTGAGAATCCATTTGTCTAGCTCCAGACCTACGCAATGGGTCCTGGGCATGTCTGCTGTGTCTGCCTCTAGAAAGGGGACTCCAGATCTTAGAGGGGCTCACTGGCTTCCCAGCTTTTTAGGGCTAGAAGGGAAATAGTCCAGGTTCTTTTATTTGGTTTTGCTCCCTAGACACCTTGGAGTCAGGGGTGGGGTCTCTAATGTCAAAAAATTTGTTTCTTCTTCTAAATAGACAAAGTAGTAGATCGTAGTTCTGGTCAACTTGTCAGCCTTGAAGAATTAGCCTGAAGTCCTTGTCAGGCCACGGGAATGCAGGTCCCTCTACTTGGTCACTACTAATCCCCTAAAGCAGGAGGTTTGGAGACCTATGCCCAGTTAAGATTTACTTATGTCATTTGCCCCAAGGACCATGTTCATGCACCTCCACTGGTATCAGTGGCAATGATCTTCATCTTGACCCTTGGAACTGACATATCATATAGCATCATGAGGTGGGGGTGGTGGGATGGTAGGGATGCAGCCACTATGTAAGCATGTGTCTGCAGATGGTGGTATGAAGACTCTTACCCCATAGGCACCTGGTCTATAATTACAGTAAAAGTGATGAACCACGGTGATCATCCCAATGAGTGTTCTCATAAGCATCCAGAGGCAACCTACCTTTCATGGGGCCCATAGGATTCCATCCTAATAGACATTCATTTCTGTATTGTGGGCTGTAGCAAAGCCTTTGTAGGTGAATTGGAGACCACAGAGACAGGAATGAGATGAATCCATAGGCTCCAGCCTTGGAAGGGGGCTGTTGAGAACCACAGGCTTCTGCTGACATCTGTTTTCCTATTCTTTTTTGCATTCAGCATGATTTACACCTTAGTGAGCTCCTAACTCAGACCCTGCTGATGGAGAGGCTGAGGCTGGGAACCACTGCTGCTGTGGCTGGAGGAGCACCAGTCAGGGATGACGAAGAGACCCAGCTGGCAGAGACTGAATGGACAGAATGGGAGTCACACAGCATACAGGGCCATGCTACCCACTTGTGTGTTTCTTCTTTTGCTTTTCACCTCCTGCAGGGGTTGCAGAGCCCCTCTGCGCATGGCGGTGCCAGTTTGTAGCTGATGAAACATTCAACCTCTGGAGATTCGGTTATTACTTACGTCATCCACTTCGCTGAGTAGCAGAACCATGAAAGTTCACATGGAGAGCTCATCTGGGTAGTAGAAATGAGGCCAGAAGCTGGAAAGTGGCAGAATGGCTCAGGGAGATCTTCAGGGATGGCTGAGACCCATAAGGACACCATGGGCTGCCCAAGACTCTTGTCATATTTTTTCCAGAGTTGTGGCCACATGCTTTGCGCAGTGCAAGGCTAAAAGCTGTGGGGACTGCCCTGAGCCACCTCTCACATCCACTTTTATGCTTTCTCTATGTCCAGGAGCCTGAGTGGTGGCTTTCTGAGCTGGGTGTGGGCAGCATGTCAGCAGCAAGTTCTGTCTAATGTGAACTGGGGAGGGGAGAAAATGGATTTCTAAAAATGTTTGCAACCTGTCCCAGGTGTGAGTTCTTCACTGTCCCAAGATGTATTCTGCCACTGTACCAAAAATTCATCAGTCATTACACGCCAGTCAGCTGGCCGGCATGAGCCAAAGGCCAAACAAAATAAAACAAAATAAAACAAACAAAACAAACAAAACAAAACCACCTCAAAACAGTGTGCAGCCCAGAGACAGAGAGCTGCTCTCTATGTGGGTATGGACGGCAAGGAAGTGAGACAACAAACACAATTATCACTTCTATTGATGCTTCACAGCCTTTGTGCTGTTCAGTTCGATGTGAGGACATCTGGTTAATTCGAATTTTCCTCTTGGCTTTTGCTCCTTTTCTGGGTGGGAGTTGTAGGACCTGTGTAAATATAAGGCTATGTTTTAATGATGCTTAAATTGGGCACAATGATTTTAACCTGGTTCCTCAAACTTCCTTGCTTTCTACCATTACACACACACACACACACACACACACACACACACACACAAACATGGTACACATGTACCAGCTCCCATCTGAATTCTGTGACTCAGGTTTTTGAATGGTGTTTGTGTAACACATTGTGTGCTATGTTTAAAATACAGCAACAACTTCAGTGGCTCACCTCACCAATTTCAACCCATCCCAGGGCTGCATGTGTATCCATATGGTTGGCAAATTAGTAGGTAGAAAAGCAGTTTCAAAAAGAAACAGTGTTTCTAAAAAAAAAATTCTACAGAAAACAAAATCGGGAGAAAAAAATTTCAAGAAAGAAGAAAAACAAAACGCTACTTTCCCGAGGGACCAAGTGTATAAACCACAGCCTTTGCAGGGGTGTCTGGGAGAATGCTTTCCCTTGGCAGGAGCTCTTGCTACTTCCCAGTAACTTGTGGAGGCTGCATAGCCTCAGCTGGGTACCACTCCCAGGGATGGCTAGTTACATCAACAAAAGGTGGGGTCTGGGTGTCAGGTGCAAAGCTAACTTGATCACTATCTTCCAAAGTAAGGAAGGGGTCTTCTTTCCTCTCATCAGGAGTCTGTTTTATATTTCACCCTCTTCCAAAAGGGCTTAACGTAGCTTTTGACAGGAGACACCAATATCAGAGACTGTTAATGTGGAATTGGGAAATTCAAACCTACGAAGGAGGTCTGTGTGGCGTCCCAACTTTCTGAGTGATCAATTGAAAATCATCCCTTAGCAGTAAATGGTCCCAGAGAATTCTACAGGGCTTTGCATTTTATAAACCACTTTCCTAGCACATTGAACCCTTCACAAGGTCCTGTTGGTTTCTGTTTTAAAGTGGGAGAGTTTACAAGACCTGCCTATGAACCTGGTGTCTGACTTTAAGAGAACATGCCCTTTCTGTCGCCACCATAAGCCTTGACTTTTTATGAGAAAAGATTTTAAAGCAGAGAGCTTTAGAGGAAGTGCTTGGGGGCATGGATTTCTTTAAGGGGGATGTGTGTGTGTGTGAGATTCTTCCCTTAGTCCTTTGAAATCCTTAAGAACTGCTGATGTCTCTTGGCAGGTCCTACCTTTATGAAAGAAAAACATTCAAAACTTTTCCTCGCCATCAGCTGTGATTGAAAAATGAGTCCAGTGATCTCATAGGAATTAGAACAAATCCTCCGTGCCCTAGGAGCAGCTCATTTTCCTGATGGTAAAAATAAGCAAGACGGGGCTCTTGGCAGAACGCAGGTGTGTGCGAGGTGCCACGGTCAATGAGAGAAGCGCTTGCAGATGAGCACAGCTGGTCCAAGGCGGGGCTTTAAAACCATACAGCTGGACCTCTTCCCACAGGATTTTGCTTGCTTGGCTAATGTTCTTTCATTGTGTGGCTCATGGAAGGACAGCAGGAACAAGGTAGGAGAAATGCCCAAGAGCATCAAGAAAACAAAGGAAGTGTTTTTGTTGAGCAAGTTAGGACCTATGTACCAAGTGAAAGGTTTTCACGCGCAGCTTGTAACAGATCACAGGTGACTGTGGAGGTGGAGTTTAGACAGATTACTAACACCAAGCATAGGTCAGGGTACTTTAGGGGCCTAGCATGTGCCAGTACTGGTCTGGAGTATGGGCCCCATCCCCCTGCTGTGGCCCTGTGTGTCTGTGCTGCGTGTAACCTGAATGGTGCAGAGTCACGAGGTCATGTTTCCCTTTGCTAAGGTTAAAAGAAGAATGACAGGCTCTGGCCCAGCTTGCTACAAAGATGGTGTGATGTTATGTCTGCCGTGCCTGGTAACAGTGAGGACTCTACATAGGGAGCTGTGCCCTGCTCTCTACACGCTACCCAGTGCTCTGCTTCCTGCCAAGCACTCAACCGATACACACCACATTCAATCCTCACAGTGACACAATGAAGCGGTACTATGACTGTCTTTAAACTGTAGTTGAACACTTTGATACAAACCCTACAGAGGTCAAGGACCCAAGCCAAAGTTACACTTGCCAAGTTGCCAGCCTGAGTCTTTCTGCTTCTGGGACCTTGATGTTTCTGTATTCTCAAAAGAGCAATGCAAGGCAGGGAGGGCAACGGGATGTGAAGAAAAAAAAAAAGAGGGAATGGAGTGATTATGGACAGGTCAGGGGCTGAGCAGCAGGCCTCTCATGACTCACAGCGAGCGACCTGGGGTGGGGGGGCTGCAATTAGAAAGTCTGGAGCTGGAGAACCTTGTGGTGCTTCACCTTTTCTGAGACTGCTTCTCAGCTGTCACATGAGGTGCGTACCATCTCCCACAGCTGTGACAAGTCAACCGTGTCTAGGGAGCTCATAGCAGAGAGCCTGGCTCTACAGTCTTGTCCCAGGAAATCTCATTCCTGGTCTCCCTCCACTGCTCCTCCCTCCTCTGTGCCAGATGCTTATGTCCTGGAGTGGGGGTGGAGGGGAACAAACCTAGTTGTGCCTAATAGGCACACAGAGCAATGTTCATCAAGTCTCAGCTTTCTTCCTGTCCTCTCCCCTTCCTGACGGTGGGGTGGGGGAGTCCCTGTTCCAGCCGTGCAACGGGGGTAACAGCTCAGACTCAAGAAAACTACTCCCTTTGCTCCCTATTTTTAGGCTTGGTAATTGCACCAATATTGAAAAAAATTGTCATCGTTATGACAGTTTTATTCTCCCACGTAAGAGATGAATGCAGCCAGCAAAATACTTTGACAACAACTAATTGTGCTCACACTGTGCCATCATGCAGATAGATTCTATAGCCCTTTCTTTTGGGGGGGGTGGGGCTTTGGCCTGTTTGGTTCCACACTGTGCTCTGGCATGTGACTCTTATGTAGACCCTCCCCCTTTCCTCAGAGCCAAACTGGCCATCTTTTCCATTGCTTCTGCTCCAAGGTTGAGCCCAAAAGTGAAACATGGGAGAGAGGCAAGAGGGTTGGATTCCAGGTTGCTTTTATAACAGGACTCTCTCTGTGGGATGGAGAAAGGAGCCAAGCAAGGCAGGAATTCTTCCAGACACTGCCTGGTGAGCATCTCTGGGAAAGGTCGGGTTCTTGTTTGGGAAGAGGAATGTTCTTTCCATATGGAGAACCACATATGATGGCAACGTTCAGCATACTCTTCACACCCACTGACCCAGCCTCTAGTTGCTGCTTATGATCCCAAAACAGCCACAACAAATGACAACTTCCAGACCTTGGTCACTCATGCAGTTCTTCCCCCACATCCCTGGATGCCCCTGAGAGGCTTTTCTAGGCCTTGACGTTGGACTCTTGGCTACCATATGGCAGCCATGTTTTTCTTCTTTTCCAGTGAGCCATGTATTTGAAGTGGCTCATCGGGACTTACAGGGACCAACTGTTCTGACTTGTAGGGAATTTGCTAGCAGCTGTTAAGTGCAGCCACTGTTAAAACTAAAGTTATGTAAGTGTAGATTGATTACGTGGAAGACAAGAGATATGTAGTTACAAGCCTACTTCCTAATATGTGCATTTTAATGTTTCCTTTTTCGTTATGGCTGACATGTTTGTGGTAGAAATATGAATGACAAATGATCATGTGATCCTATTCATTCTTCCTAGTCTCAAGTTCACCGATGTCATTAGTACCAGAAAATTGCCCATGAAAGAAGTGTTTACATCCTAGAAATTGGCAAATGGACTTCTCCCCCACCCCCACCCCTACTCCCAATCTGAGTGCCCTTCTTAGTACACACTGGTCTTAACTCTGGCACAGTTGTGTGACCACAGCGTGGGAGTCAGTAACCAAGGCAACTATAGCTGCATCCTGGTGTAAGACTCTAGCGAGCAGAGCCTTAGTTTACTGGAGACCCCCTGAGTGAACCACGTGGAAATGCAAGAGGAATTTCTAATGTTCTAGCATGCTGGGACCATCCTGCATCCCCAAAGGAGAGGTGACCCCGTACAACTTGTTCAGCGGACATTTATACAGTCTCTAGGGGTAACAGCCATTGGGCACAATGTGATTGGCAGAAACTGATTGGTCTTTAGGGAATGAGGTGGCAGGGACCTCCCTTGTCTGTGAGTGGCTAATGATCCAGTGTCCATGTGCTCTGGGCCCCTTTCCCAGCCCCCTGTGGTCTGCAAAATGTTAATTAGCCTCTACCTTCTGGAGGGGAGGGGTGCCTAAGCTTTCTATGACCTTTCTTTTCCAGGAAGGGAGGGGTCTGGTGTAATTTTCCTCTTCATTGGCAGCTGGTGGCTTTGGGGGGGGGGTCTGGGCACCTGATGGCACTGCTTTCATGACCAGGCCTGTCAATTCTGACTGTGACAGCAGTGATGCTGCTACAGTGAAGTCGTATGGGGCTATCATCTGGCTTTCTGTGGATTTGACAGACCTGGCCTGTCATCAACTCTGACTATAACTTATAACCAGCTTATGAAAAGAACAATTTACTTTTGTCTCCTGGCTATAGAAGTTTCTGCATGTCATTAGTTGACTCTATGCCTTTGGGCATATGGTGGCACATAATGGAGGTGCCACCTGGGGACCTTGGGGAGATACTTAAAGTCCAACCTACAGGTCAGGCATGGTATCACTTGCTTAGTATCTGAGTCACAAGTAGAAGAACCATGAGTTCAAGGCCACCTAAACTACACAGTGAGAACCTGCCTTTAAATAGAAGTCACATTCAGCAGCAGGAAGGCAGCCATTTAAGGAAGACACCCAATTAAGGAAGGCAACCTTTTAAGGTGCCTGACACTGCAGGGGGAGGGACCTGGGGTGTAAGATCAGCATCATCTTCTCTGCTAAGTATGAATTCACTTTGATCTGCAGACCCTAGTTCCACTTTCCTAAGCTAACTTGGGGCTTTTGTTCTTTTGAAACGTGTCACTTCCAGGGCCTTCAGCATCCCCATGCAAGTGGGATCCATGTCTCCTTCTGGGATATTAGGGTGAATAGAATTCATATTCTGTTGGGTATTGTTGCAAAAATTTCTCCCCAGGGGGAGATGTAAGCAGTATGTACCCTCTTCCAAGGGTCTCAGCAAAGTTAACTCTGGGAAAGCAATTAATTCATTGGGGTTCCTGAAAGAGTGTAGGTAAGGGGTTACTTATAGGGGTATGAGTGCCCCACCCACAAAGTGCTTACACCTGGAAAGCCTTTATCTCTGAGGGATGAGGGCTTCACGACAGCCATGAATGGCAACCTACCCCCAGTACCCCCATCTCAGTTATGCTAGCTTAACTCAGGTGAGAGTCTTGCCCCTCCCCCAACTGTCCACCAGGGGGTGTGAGCAGTCAACAAGCCTAGCCAGGATAATCCTTTTGCAAGGGGGCTCAGCTGAATTCCCCAACAAGGCAGTTGCTTTCCTTGAAGGACAGTCATGATAGGTGTCTGTCTACCTCCCTTGGTGGTCCAAACCAGCAGAAAGAGATCTTTGTAAGGTACTTTACCCAATCTAGCACTTTGTGCATAAAATCATCCCCATTGCTGCTCCTCCTGCCCCTAACTGGTTCCAGGGCTTTGCTTTCTCCACTTGCACAGACTCTTCCATTCAGTCTTCATCCTGTAACCCCAGGTGCCTCAGGGAAGACATCTGCCTTGTGTTTCAGAGACAGGGAGGTCTCAGACATCATTATGTGCTCTGGAATTTGACTGAGACGCCAGCAAGACAGGCTTAAATGCCAGCAGAGTCCCTGTTCAAACATCCCCAGAAATGTTAACAGTCAATTCTCGTTGTTAATATTCTGAGCTTTTCTCTACCTACATAACCTTATCGCCAAAGTTACTTAAGACAGGATAGGAAAGGCTCTGTCTTAATAGATTTTTACTACTGCTATTAAATTCTATTCAGTTACAACCAATCCTTATGCCTCTCAATCTTGTCAGAAGTCTGCTAATAGGATATTTAAGTTAATGGCCGACAGAATTACCAAAGCCTCTAACAGTTGACCCAAGATGGTTTCAGAAGACTTGGACACCAGACACCTAGAAGATACAGCCTGGATTGTATGTGATGATATAGTCACTAACAAATGCAGTGGGCTAAACTGGATGCTCAGAGTCAAATGACTTAGCTAAGTCAAATCAAGGTAAGTCATTTCTCATATCACACGTATCCATTCCACAGAAAAAAGCCCTCCATTTTCTGAGCGGAAGCCAAACTGACTTCACCCAAGAGACTATGGAGACCATGGGAACTGTTGGCTAGTGGACTCTGTAATTTTTTAAAAATAATATATAACTGGTAGATTGTTGTTTACTCTTTCTCAGACTTCTGACTACATTGACAGCTAAGCTTTCACAGATATTATCTGTTACCTCATTACCTAAACTCAGTTGCCATCAATTAAATGCTTCATATTTTCTCTTCCTATGACACTGTCTTAATATTATCTGAGTTCCTATAAACTTGCCTAACTCTTTTTTTTCTTTCTTTCTTTTTCTTTTTTTTTTTTTTTTTTTTTTTTTGGTTTTTTGAGACAGGGTTTCTCTGTATAGCCCTGGCTGTCCTGGAACTCACTCTGTAGACAAGGCTAGCCTCGAACTCTCGAACTCAGAAATCTGCCTGCCTCTGCCTCCCAAGTGCTGGGATTAAAGGCGTGCGCCACCACCGCCCGGCGACTTGCCTAACTCTAATAAAACATTCCGCTATACGATCCAACAAAAGTTCATCTTAAAGACTGCTTCTGTTGTTAATTCATGCTATTATCTGTTTTGTAAACTTATAAGCTACAGAAAACCCACTCAGATCTACCTCTTATGGACCAAATAGATACCATCCAGATAAGTATATCTGCCTAAAGTTCCCACTTACTACCTATTCCAAAGGGTGGGATCCCTCTGGGTTTCAAATGTACATCTTAGAAAAATTTTCTTTCTCCCAAATGTACTTAATCTTATTCCCTACATCTTGTCAAGTCCAGGCACATCCAGAACAGCTCCAGAGAAGCAACCTCCAGATGCTCCATCTCCTGTCACACACACAGCTGCTTCTACTGGACCTGTTCCTTCTCATCTATCCTCATATTGCTCCATAGACCCTGGACAGCAGGAAACAGCAAACTCTCCTAAGACCAGACAAACATCCCCCATATCTATTCTTCTAGGTTCCCCCTAAAGACATGTCGCTCCCAATGCCAGCAGGAAGTAGCCCGAGATCACGACGACCCTATTCTTGCCTTGCTGTCACCTCTTTCTAATTTTTCTTTTTTAATTAAACCAAAACAGGGGAATGTTAGTATTCTGTCTAAACTCCACCTCCACAGTTACCTGACAACAGCCAGGTAGGCCTGCCCACTATAAAAGGGGCTGCTTGCCCCCTCTTTATTCTCTTATCTCTTAATCTCTTGCTCTAGCTTCTCCCTGTCCCCTTGCCCCTCCCCCTTCCCTTCCCCCCTCTCCATGTGGTCATGGCTGGCCTCCACCTCTCTCTCTCTCTCTCTCTCTCTCTCTGTCTCTCTCTGCCTCTACTACCCTCCTGGCTCCCCTCCCCATGCCTTGAATAAACTCTATTCTATGTTATACCTGTGTGTGACTTGTCCCTCAGTGGGAAGAGATGCCTCAGCATGGGCCCGCTGAGACATCCCCTTCCCACATACCTCTCCACACATCCACAGGACATATTCTTTATCTCTTTATCTTTTTATAAACACAACACTTGTCCTTCTCAGAAATGCTTGATACATCACAAAATATTGTCACTTCTGTGGTGGGATGATGTGTGTCTCTTCCAGTGCAAGAGAAGGAAAGGAAATGGGATCCCAATTGAATGCCAGGCCCACAGTAAACAGTAATTAGACTCAGCTCTTAGCCCAGGCTCAGGATGGTAGCTTTGGATCCTGTAGTGAAGACAGCCCAATGGTGCAAATGGCTGAGAAGAATTCTGCCTAATACTGCCCTTATGGGCAACTCTTAGGATGCTATTTTATTTTCCTATAGCTAAGTGGGAAATGATCCTTAAGTTGAAATAACTTCCTAAGCTCCGTAAAACAGATCAAGCCCTCTTTAAGGAGTGGAGGTACTCAGCAGGTGGATCAGATCCCCGGAGGATGATGTGTGGAGTCCTGTGCCCAGAGTAACCAGCTTTGTTCTTAAGGAATATTTCAAGACTGTATTAAAACAACCAAGCCCTAAGAGCCAGAACTTTCCCATCTGTGTCAAAAATCCTGGGCAAAAAATTACCATAAGACTCATCAGTGGCCCTGGCACTAAACCTGTCTAAGAAAAAGAACACAGATTGTATTTTTGCATTTAAGACCCATGTCACCTTGCTCTGGGTTACTGGGAAACTCAACATAAGTTTTCAGTGGCATAGGTGAGGAAGGGGACCCCATGCCAGACTGAGACAGCAGCGTTTGGATATTGGCACTGTCTGGGATACTTAGCCAAGACTTGAGAGTGCTGACTTCAAGTGCAGCCTCACCCTAAGGTGAATGGTCCCCTTAAGTGGACATCATTGGGCCTTGTTCTTGACCTCTCCCGCTCACTGTTTGCATATGAGCACAGCCAATCAGTATAGGGCAAGAATTAGATTAGGCCAGGAAAAGGGGTTGGGGGATAAGAAAAATGTCAGAAGCTCAGACGTACTTGAAGAAATAGGACACTGTAAACAGAACATCTGAAGACTGGGCTTAAAGGAAGTAGCAACATACAAAAGTCTGAGGACTAAAGTAGGCTGGAGTGGTGACCAGGTTGAGTGGGGAGTGTTGATAGCCACACAGCTCAAGCACTTAGCAGAGCCATCTGCCTTCCACAGAGTACCTCAGAGTCACACACACACACACACACACACACACACACACACACACACCACACACATGCTATTAAAATGTTGGAAAGAGTCCCTGGGGAGCTTTGCTTCACTAGCTCACTGGGAGGAGCTTGTGCAACTCAAGCTTTGTGCTTGAGAAGAGACAGTGAAAATGTGGTGTAGTAGTCACTGCTATCTGGAGCTCAGAGCACTGAGAACTGTGAACTGTCCAGAGCTTGCTATCTCTACTTCATGAAGCCGAGCAGAGAAGCATCTAGAGGACTGGTTTCAAAACAAAAGTTCCAAGAGGGCAGAAAACAGAAGTTGGACTTCTCTTTCCTCTTCATAAGAGAGCAGGGCTTCCTGTTGAAAGTTTTGGAAACCATTAAGAAAAGCAGGTGAATGTTGGAGGGCTGGACCACACCTACATCAGCTGTCCTAATCCCTCAGCAGGGTCCCATCACAAGCATTGAGAGGGACAATGTGAAGGACAGCTTGTAGGACCTTTCTCCAGGAATAGAGGCCTAGTGGGGACAGGCTAGAGCTAGAACTTCTGGGAGTGGACAGCAGAGCAAAGGACTAGCATGTGCTATGGAAGAAGTCCATGGGTGAAACCCAGCATCAGGAGCACCATAAAGAATGACAAGTAAGACCAACACTAGACAACAGTGCTCCTGATGTCCACACTGCCACATTTAGGGCATAAATCAATAGAAAGGGCTGATTTCTGGGTCCAAGGAGTTAGAGGCCATTTGAGGACAGATGTTTATGTGTATTAGGAGCTGGCCTTTGTCCTCATGAGGCCCAACAGGTTGAATTGGACTAAGTTTTGTATCTCTCTGAGAACCTTCGAAGGCTGATAATTCTTAGTGTCCATTAGCATTTCAGGGACCAGTGCAGAGGGATAATGCTTCAACAATGTGTGGGCCACCTGTGTCCTGCATGACAGAACATTCTGGGTTCAGTAGCACATAGCAGAGGTATATGGGAAAGACTGCTCCATCAGTGCAACCTTCTAGAATCTTCCAGTCACAGGAGCATGGAGTCTTCGACCTAAGGGACAGACATCTGGCCATTTAGACCCAGAGTGACTAATGGGAATTCTGTCATTATCTTTCAGATGCAGAAGAATTTAGGAAAGCTTGGTCCAAGGCAGATGTTGTTTATTGGCCTGAGAGAGTCTGGCTGGTGGTCAGACAATACTTTTTGAGGAGTAACATAAAGTATCTTAATTCCCCACCAAGTGGCCTGGTGTCACTCGCAGAGCTGGCTCTTGCGGGAAGTAACAAGCTCAGTGGCTCCCAGTTGGTCCACAGTGGCAGTTTGCTGACACAGAGATCCTGGAAGGGAAGACAGTGGTGAGGCAATTCTAGAGACTGACTTTAGCCTCCTCTGTAACCTTCTTTGTGCATGTTCAGCGTTTGGGGGATGGATGGGCTTGGCTGATCAATTCAATCAGGGAGGTAGGAGAAAGGGTAGGCTGGAGGTATGCAATCAGATGAAGCTTGGGTTCATTCAAACACAAGTCTCTTCACTTGCAGTGCTCCAGAACAGCCGGAGATGAGGTTAACACCTCTGAGGATTCGGAGTTAACACCAGGACAAAAGGCAGCCAGGAGTGATGAGGACCCTGGATTCATGACCAGATACATTCTTTATGCTTACTTTTCAACCAGGGCTGTGTGGTTTATTGGGCAATCTAAAAACTCTTATATGATTGAATGAATGCTGGTCTTGATGTAGGAAGGACCTGATTCCTCCTCTTGTTGGCTGTGTGAATGTTGATCACATCTCTTTGCCTTTCTGAGCCTTAGTTCACTCAGCTGTGTGTGTGTGGGGGGCACTAATGAATGGTTTTTAAAGGTTGTCATGAATAAAATTATTTACATGAAATCAATGTATAGAGTGGACTGTGCAATACAGATATGAGGAATTAATATAGTAGTCATGGCAGGAGTTTTTCTACAATGATTTTCAAACATAAATCATAAATAAGGGCTGGCAATGCAGCTCAGTGGTAGAATGCTTGGCTTGCATGGGCAAGGCTCTGGCTTCTTCCCTAGCATTGCCAAAAAACTTAATGCATAATTTTTATACTCATTTTTTTGATGGAACAAAGTAGAGATGTCAGAATCAGGATAAGGAAGAACTGGAATGTCCCAGTGTTACTGAAGCGTTAGAAGATGGCCAGATACCTGGTAGACCTGTATGGTCAAGTATACTCTTGCTTCAGGGAGGCAGCTGGGGTGGGAGATAGTCACAGTACAGCAGAGACTCGGGTGATAGCAGGTTACAAAGGCTTCTAGATCAATACATTAAATATATAATAATAAACTAGATAATTAGAAGGAATGGCTGAGGGGATTGACCAGAGAAAGACAAAAAGGTTGTCCTAGGCATATAGCCTATCCCATTGTTTGTAAGGCAATGGGGACACAGATATTTCTGACACTGTAGTTTGACATTATCCCCAAGGTAAGTGTTTTACCCATGTCTAAAAATATGAGTCCTTCAATGAGAGCCTTGTCCATGTTGATGACTTTATTGAGAATGCTATTTCTGTGGTGGATTCTGTTCAGCTGGCTTAATTCATAGCTTCATTAAGGCAGTCCCAAATCTTTCCATTATCAGTTTCCTAAGATTATTTTCACTGAGATCAATTATCTTGTGTGCAAAATTCATGAAGATTAGTCATGTTTCTAAAATTATAGCTTCTGCCACTGTGAGTTTTATGTGGAGCCACTTATTTTACTAGGTTCAAATTTCCTGAGTCAGACTTTGCAATACCAAATACTTATAGCAGTGCTAGACAATAACAGATTTATTATGGAGTGCTTCTTCAGCCTGCCGACCTTTTGTTCAAGGGTGAATTCCTTACCAATTCTATTTTTTGGTGGCAATCCATATCAAATTCTATTGTTTCCATGGTTATCACACAGAAGTAATTCTTGAGCAAATTTATAACTCACATGTCTTATCATGGGAGAGAGTTTTAAACATTGTCAAGATTATTTTATTCTAGCTGGATCTACCAGGAAGATCACTCATCATTGGATTTGGTAATGATCACTTGCTTTTATTTCATGTATTTTATTTTATGTATGGCTAGCATTAGCTGCTGTGTATAGATAGCACTATTCATTGTGTTTGTGTTTCTCAATGGCTGCTAGGCTGGGACCTGCTGCATCTTTGGCTGGTTATTATATCAGGCCAGTTGTTGGAATAGTGTAGAGATGTCAGAATCAGTGTAAGGGATGGCCAGAGTGTCCTAATGACTAAAACATTGGAAGAAGGTCAGAAACATGGTAGCTCTAGATGCCCAAAAGCCTATCCAAAAATCTACTCAGGCTCTAGAGTGGCTGCTGGGTTAGGAGAGTCACAAGTGTAGCAGACTTGGGTGAGAGTCTCATTACAAAGGTACGTGTATGGATCGAACGTCTACAGAGCACTTAGTGTGCACCAGGCAGTAGGCTGGACATTTTCTGAACTTCATCATCTCTTCGCTGTCACTCCATGGAGTAGGCACTGTCCTTACCCCATACTTAACAAATGAACTTAGATGACAGAGACTTAAATTACTCTCCTAGATGACAAGCTAGTAGTAGGTAGACTTGTGTCCAGGATTCAACTTCAGAGAGGAGGCTTTGGGCTTAAACCTGTGGCTCCTGGGTATTTATCTGACCCAGGGAGGAAGGGATAGAAAGGCTAATTTTGAAGGCTGCTATAAAAAAGGTAGAAGCTGTGAGGCTTGACTGAAAAGGGATGTTGTGTGGATTTGGGAGCTCTTTTTGTTTAATATTTTTTGTTTTTTTTGAAAATGTACATTTATACAGATATATTTTGGTCATATCCACCCACCACTGCCTCCCTATAGCTCCCCCCTACTGCTTATCACCTTTCTCCCTCCAAACTTCATGGCCACCTCTTTTAGGTTATCAATAACCGAGTCATATGCTAGGAGGCAACTTAACTAAAGAGACTTTGGCTCTTAACTAAGAGTCAAAGTCTCTTGGGAAGAAGGTACTCGACTGAAGAACTACCTTGATCAGGCTGACCCGTGCCCTTGTCTTTGAGGCATTTTTCTGAATTGCTAATTGACATAGGAAGTCCCAGCCTACTGTGGGTGGTGTCATTCCTAGACAGGTTGGTCTGGGTTATATAAGAGAGGTAGCTGAGGGAAGCTAACCAGCAAACAGCCTTCTCAGTGGTCTGCTCTTCCTGCCTCTGTGATTCTTCCTTCAGCTCCTGCCCTGACTTCCCTTGGTGATGGATTGTGAGCTGCAATTGTAAGATTAAATAAATGCTTTCTTCCTTAAGTTGCTTTTGGTCATGGTCTTTATCATTGCTACAGAAAGCAAACTAGCACACATCCTAAGTTCAATTAATGCTACCTATATGTGCATGGGTTTGGAGCATGGGAAACCACTAGTGAACATGTGAGGACTATTTCTTGAGAAAGATAAATTGTTTAGGGCAGTGGCTTTCAACAAGTAGGTTGTGACTCCTTCAGAGGTCAAACAACCCTTTCATAGGGGTTGCCTAAAACCATCAGAAAATATAGATATTTGCACTATGATTCATAACATTAGCAAATCAGTTAGAAGTAGCAATAAAAATAATTTTATTGTTGGGGAGTCACCACAACATGAGCAGCGAACCTCTCTCATATACCCAGTGGTGTAGGAATGGTCTCCTCAGTTTCAGCAGAATATGGATCCAGGGTTTGATCAGCCTCACTTGAGGCCATGGAGGCCAAGCATGATACCAGGCAAACCCCAAACTCAGTAGAGGTTTATCTGTGACTTAAGTGTGAGTTTCCAGTCGAGCAGAGACCCAGGCTCTTCCCATCTCATAGTCCTCTCTGTCCTCAAGGTCTATAGAATTCTCTCAGTTCAGCAACAGGAAGTAGAGTTAGCAGATCCTATGGCAGGGTTTGGATGAGCTGAGCATAGATAAGGTATTTCATCTCTCTCTCCCTCTCCCCCTCCCTCTTTCTTTCTCCCTCTCCCCTCTCCTTTTCCCCCTCTCCCCCACCCCTATCTCTTTCTCTCTCAGATTTCAGTTGTATGACCATGATCACTCACACAGCAGGCTGGGAAATGTAGTTCAGGTGGGATTTGGTGACTGTGTAGCAGTTCCTGCCACAGACACATTGGATTTGAATGTCATTTGGTTACTGAGATGTTTAGAAGGCAGGGGAAGGTTTTGAGAAGAAGGCTGGAATCACAGCTATGGATCATCTTCTAGATATAAATGGAAAGAAAGGGGGAAGTCAAGCAGTAAACCCAGTGCCATAATAGATTTTCTTTTAGTTTAGAAGGATTGGTTTTCCGAATGTCACCATCAGTAGTGGACATTGAAAGAGAGACTGAGCAGGAAGATATCACATACTATTCCCTTAGACTTGAACAAGTCAAGTCAATTGTTAGCTGGGCATGGAGGTTCATGCCTGAAACCCAAGCACACGGGAAGTCGAGGCATGAGGATTGCCATGAGTTTCAGGTCAGCCTAAATTACTCAGTAAGTTCCAAGCCAGCCTGGAATAAAAAGTAAAATTTTCTTTTAATCCCTTTACCCTCCCCAAATCCAGAATGAATAAGTTTTACACACACGCACACACACACACACACACACACACACACTCAAACTCACACTCTTGCTGTTTTGGTTCACATTTGAAATGTTCCCCCATAGGCACATGTGTTTAAATAGCTACTTCAGCTGATTCCACTTTGTTTGAGAGGGCCATGGGAGCTTTTGGAGGTGGGATGTGGCTGACAGAAGCAGTCACTTAGGGGTGGAACTTTGAAGGTTACACCCACTCTGACTGGCTGTTTTTGCTTCCTTGTGAGCTGCCTCTGAGAATCTCTGCCATGAGTCACCATGGGCTTATTGGCTTCTGCTGCCATATCTTCCTGCCATGATAAACTAAATTTCCACTCAACTTCTGAACCAAAATAATTTTGAGACTCTCTTAAGTTGTGAGATGTTTTGTCACAATGATTTAAAAAAGAAACCATTGCAATATATATGCATGTGCACACATATGTACATGTACCCATGAAACATGTATGTATATGCATGTGCACACAATACAAGTATACACAAACACATAAACATTTATATGCATACAATGAATGCAAGCATGCATATATGTATACAAATAAACATGCACATACAAGCACACATATATGTGTGTATACATTTGCATGCATATACATGCATGCTCAGACATGTACATGTGTATATACTCATAAACATGTACACACCTCTAATGGGTTGGCTCCTCCAGTTTGCTGTCCTTCTGAGACTCCAGAGAGAAGGGAAAGGAAGTCTAACTGGAGACCTGGGTAAGAGAAAGTCTACTATTTTAAGGATGTGAGAATCTTTGCCTAATGTTCTTCTTGTTGGTTAATTTCATTTCAAATGTAGTTGAAAAGTATTCTGATAGCCTTCATTATCTCTGTAAATAATTTATAAATTCAAATAGACTCAGCACTGAGCTGGGTTGCAGGAGGGTTTCACGGTCTGTCGAGTAATTTCCAGGACTGCACCAGAGTTGACAGCTACTGTTGGATGATCTCCTTTTTATTGGAATTCTCCACATGATTAGGAAGAAAAGCAGTCAGCTTGACTTACTCTGCAGCAGCCAGTGCCCCATGAAGCAGTCTTTGTGGCTGATGTAGAAAAAGGCTCAAACCAACGACAACCAAGTAGACCAAGTAGTTCAGATATGCAGAGCTGAGTGGCCTGTTTGGTTCCGGCATCCTGGAGCAATACTGGAAGGAAGTTACAATGCATTAATTATTTGCACAAATATCATTTGTAACCTCTGAGTTCTGCTTTCCTGGAAGCAAATGCATACATTTGTTTGTGACACCCACTCTGCAGCCTGCCCCATTCAGGGCCCCCAGGTGGATGACAGGAAAGGAGAACAGAATGCAAATGTTTATCTGGTGGGCCAGGAGGAGAGATTATGTCTTTTGTAAACCATAAGGCATTGCATTATGGACAGTGTGTAAGCCAACAGATACTACGTATTGATAAAATGTGTGATAACCTCAGGACATGAAGCCTCACACTTTAGACTCACCACAGCCTGAGTGGATAGTTACTTACATAAGATTTTTACATGCAGATTAATTGATCTGGTTTTTCATCATGTATTGTTTATTCACTAACTCATTCACTGATTCCATAAATCCTTAAAAATACTTCTGCCATGGATAAGCTTGAATATACATAGATGAAGATGGAGCTGTTGCTAGCCCCTAAGGAGCTCACATCTGTTTCTCTGCTTTAGAGTTGATAGGCCATCTTTATGCTAATATGTAAGAGTTGGCGAAAAGTCCTATCCCTTCATCAATTTCTCTTCTCCAATGAATGTGTCTCGCCTGTCTTGTAGGTTTGGGGCAGGAAGGGCAAAGGGAAGAGTCACTTCATGGGGACTTTGACCTTTACCCCTCTTCCTTCTCTTCCTCATGCCTGCTGTGTTTCTTCTCCAGAGACACAAATACCAATGTGTGCACACACTCTTCCCCCCACCACATTTGTGCCTCCACCCTGTACTGAATGGAACAGGCCCTGGAGACTAGTCTTGCCCCCTGACTTAGTGAGTTAAGTTTTCTGAGGAAACTTTTCCAAAAGGAGAAGTGGAAAGAAAATACAGACTTTCCTGTGCAGAATTTACCTGTGCTAAACCCTGAGTCTCCTGGCACACATATAGAGATGGGACAGTGGCCAAGGATAGTGACTGACAGAGGACACTGTAGCACACAAAAGCTTGGGGCCATTCTCTATAATCCTGAGGGAAGAGGAAACACTTTAGATATTAAAATTCTATTTGCATATCTTTCTTTTGCCTTTGTGTGGCTGTGAGTCGAAAGTTATGTGTGTGCGGTACTCAGGGGTGGATCCCTGGGCCTGGCCAGTGCTAGGCAAGTGTCCTACCACTGAGCCTCATCTCCAGTCCTTTTGTGACTTTCATCTTGAAACAGGCTCTATCTAAGTTGCAGTGCCTGCCACAAACTCATTATGTAGCCCCTTTAATCCTCCTGGCTCAGCCTCCCTAGTAACCAGAATTATAGGCCTGTGCCTGGGTCTCCTTAAGTATCCTCTTACTTACTCCTGCTTGCATGGACTGCAGAATGTTGCCAATCAAGGTTTACCAAAGGGACATACATTAAAACTATTGCTGTGCAGTAAGTTATACTACAACCCAGTTGTGGGAGACAGTGAACATTCATGGTGCCAGTTTCTGTGTCAAGAATCTGGACCTGCTCCCCTGGGAACTTCTGGCACAGGTCCACTCTTGAGGTCACAGATGCTGGCCAGCCATAAGCATCTGACATCTTGACTAGAATAGTATTTGCCTCCATGGTGGCCCCTTTCACAGATGTTGGCTGAGAAGCCACTGCCCCTTCATGGTGTGGTTCATCACTTCCACCAGAAAAGATCCAAGGGAGGGAGGGAGAATCATGATGCACTTTGTGATCTATCCCTGGAAGTGGGATGATTGTATGATGTCCAGGAAGAGAATGTCACTGCAGGACAAGTCTTGGAGGCTGCATGTGACAGGACAGTCAATTCTATGAACACCCAGAGAGCAAACCCCAGAGCAACCAGGAGCAGGAAGGCAAAGATGTATACTTTCTTTGGTCTCTCTCTTTCTACCAATGTTCATGGTCTAATACAGCCATGTTGTGTTTCACTCAGTACCATAACATACATTAGAATGTGGTATATCTCACAACCATGAGAATTTGTTGAGCTGCCATTCATCTACAGAGTGTGCTAATGCTCTATGCAAACAAGTTCACTCAATTGCAGCATTGTCTGCTCACCTGCCTGCCCCCTTTGCAAATGAGATTGAAGAGGTAATGTGTGACTGTTTCATGAGATAGTCATTTCAGGCATTGTTGGACTCTAAGATCCAAAACCAGGGCACACACTCCCCCAGAAACACTCACAGAGGGGTTTGCTGCAATAACATGAGGTTTATTGATGATAAGATGTTAACCAGTATACTGGAGTTCCCCTGTACGCAGACAAGAGGAACCCCGAGCCAAAGTTGGGAACAGTTTTTGTACAGAGTTCAAAAGGGAAACCACAAAGGCTGACCTTTCCAGGTCCAGTCTCTAGGTGACTCAGATTATGACAAGGAGTGTCCTGGAATGTGTCTGTGTGCTCTGGGCCTTCCCCACCCGAAGGTGGGTTCCCTCCCCTGTGGTCTGAGGGATGTTAATCAGTCTCTCCCTTTTTCCTCTGAATGTTAATCTAGCAAGTGTCCTCTGACTAAGGAATGTGCCCCTCCTGGGACAGTGGGATTCTTTCAAATTTAAGTTCAAACCAAGACCTGAAAGTCCTACAGCATCAACTAGAGTCTCAATGATCACTGCCAAACAGGGTTTTGGATGTGACCAGGAAGAGGGAGGTCTTTGGGGTTATGCCGCATTCAGCAGATTAAAGCTAGAGTCAAAAATTATGTGTGGGAGGAAAATTGATTAGCATATCTGCCAGAGTAAGCAATAACTTTTTGAAGCCTAAAACTTCACCTTAATTGCTGCCATTAATAAGCAGAAATCTACTTCTGCAGGGTGCAGCTCACAGTTAAAAGCATTTTATGTATGGTGCAAGATTTGCCTCTCTGAGCACCAGCGGTTTAAATGTGTGCTTCACGTTTTTGTATTAAAAGCTGCCATCCCGTGGCTTGCTTCACAGCTACTGGAGAAGCAGGGGTGTGTGAAAGGAGATGCAAGTGAAAGTCCCAGAGCCTGGGTGTTTGGGATGTGTCTTCTAAATGTGGGCCTCGCTCCCTGCCAGCGAAGGAGAGGACAAGGAGCCAGGAGTCTCCCTAGGAAGTGGAGCTATCTCTACTGAGTGAAGTTGTCTCCCTTTGTTATATTTTTGTCTCTTTCTGTCATTTTATATTGTGGGACCATGAAAGGATGGCTTGGTTTTTGGTGGAGCACTGGCTAGAGATGGCCGGAGACCCAACAGGTATCCCTGCAAGGGATGGCATGCATTCTACCATGCTCCCAGACTCCAGGCTCCTGACAGTCACGTAGGGCAATGTCCCTACCAGCCCCTCCACAGGTAGAGGGCGTGACTACAGGCTGCAGAGCCTCAAGAGATCTCCATATTAATGAGGTACCTAAAGGCCAGAGGGCATAGCCAATTAAGCATTCCTTCCCAGAACCTCCTCCATACAAATGGTATTTAACCTCAGGACTGCCCTGAGGGTACGGGGTACAGCTTCATCCACTTTCTGTCATGACAATAAACCTTTTAAAACCATGGGCTTCTTTGTGTCCTTGGGGCCTACCATGGAGAACTGTGGAGGTGACCTTCAACTACCAAGCTACCGTCTAATCTCCCTCCTGGAGGACTTCTCTACGTTCCTGCCATGGAGCCTTGCCAACTCAAGCAAGCTAGCCGAGCCAGCCATGACCCAGCCAAGTGAGTCGCTGTGACCAAGAGTCTCCACCCACAGGGTGCTGCTGGAACTTCTCCCTCTTGTCCCTTTTGGTTGAGGGCCGGTCTGGCCCTATGCCTCCTCCATCTCAGTCCTTCTGTGGCTCCCGGCGGTGTCTGGGACCCCAAGGACAGAGACCAGACGTTTCCATCTAGCTGATTCAGCCTGGAGGCCCCCAACCCAGGAGCTCTACCCCCCGAGGGACTTCAGGCTGAGACCTCTCTATGTCCTGGCAGAGCTTGGTGGCTTCTCATAGCCCAGCATCCACTCAGTACCAGGTAGAGTGAACTCAGTCAAATTCCTGAGCTTCTGCCTCCCTGAACCGTGACAGACACTCGGGATCCACAACTCAGCCCAACAGGACCCACACCCACTCGTGGGCACTGCAGACCCGCATTATATTTCTATCGTTTCTCAGAAAATCATGCTGGTGAGTAGGAGTAATGTGGTAATGAAGTAGGAGACAGAGGGATGTTCATTTGTTTGTTCATTCATTCATTCATTCATTCATTCATTCATCCAACTGAAGTGTGGAGCTTTATATGCAAGCTTTGTGCTGGATGATAGCCCACCCAGAACACACTTGTTGTCCTCCAATGGTATTAATGGAGTACTTTAAGCTCTCTGACACTCTGACAGCTGCTGTGAGGCATTTGTTAAAAACGTAAGTAAGATGGGCCTGTTCCTAAAAGATTTGGAAGTGTTGTTAGGAAAAGAAAATTCACACCTAAAAAGAAACAAGAGAGCCACTAAGTGTAAGATTTTGTGGTGTGATCATTGAATATGCCAGGAGCTGTTGGAGTGGCTTGTACATGAGGCACCCAGAGGGCTGGAAAGGCTTCTGAGAAGAGCCTGGTTCTGACCATCCAGGACTACTGTGAAACCTCGGGGGTGGTATGTAAGGAGCAAGGGCAGGGAGGACGGTGATGAGGAGGGGCTCTGCAGAAATCCCCCCCCCAACCACTCTGACATGGTGGTATGCAGGGAGCGTGGATAGGGAGGAGGATGATGAGGAGGAGCTCTGCAGGAAGTCCCACCACCATCACCACTCTGACTTGGCTTCACTTCATGCTGGACATTTTCTGCCTTACATCCCACCCTCCCACCCTTCGAGGAGCCCAGAGTTAAATTGGAGGAGTATGCTGAGGGCTTGGGCTCAGCCAATGTGAATGAGAACCTTGTGGCTCTGACCCTGAAGATCAAACTCCCACCTGGTCCAGACAGAAACTCCACCTGGCAAGGGAGTGAAAACCTCTGGAATCTCTGATCCAAGTGGAATGGGAGACTGTGGTGTGGGGCTCAGAGGAAGGCAAGCGTGTGAAAATTATTGTGAGTAAAGGGGTCTCAGTTCACCCCATGGAGAGTGAGGCCACGTGAGGAAGATGCTAGGGTACATGGGGGAGTGGGTCTCTTCTGTCCTGGAGACCCTGGGAAACTCCTCTGTTGGGTTGATCTTGGCAGAGTGGGCCTGGAAATTCTTCAGAGACTATCAAGCGTGGATTGTTTTCAGATTAATTAGTCTAGAAGAACGAACTGAGTGGACCTTAACACGATGGGAAGCTAGGGGATATTATGAGTGGAATTAGTTAGACCTTCTGATAAATTCATGAGCACCCTTAGTGAATAATAGCATGTAATTCTAGTGACTGTGATGGCTGGAGGGAGGCTACTGCTAGTCCCCAGGGTGTGGAGTTGGCATCAAGCACACATAGCTCTTCTCAGATCCCATGGTGGGTAAGGAGGTGGGGAAGGGTAGATCAGAAAAGCAGCAAGCCAGAAAGAAAGACGTTGGCATAGCACCACCCCTTCCTCTACAAACTGGAATTTAGGAGAGATGCTCAAAACCCCAGCCCAGTTTGCAAAGCTGAGCAGACAGTGAAGACCACAGCCCCAATGACTTGAGCAAAACTTTCATCCCCACGGACTCGAACCAAATTCAGCCTTCCTTCATCTTCACCACAGTTGAAGGAGCCAAGCTTTGTAAACACCTGGCATGATATGCAGATACCTTACTGTGCTGGCCCCAGGCTTCCAGAAATCTTGCCTCTCTTGTTTTCAGAGGATTACAGTTTCCATGTTGAGGCTGGAGAGAGGTCTTCAGCAGGATGCCAGCTACAGTTGGGAACTGCCAAGGGTCATTGCAATAAGACATCTCATTTAAGGCTGTACAGACCCCAAAGACAAGGACGGATAATCTACAACACGTGGTTATAAAACTACTCTAGTGTCTCCAGTGTGGGATTATGACATATTATATTTTTAATTTATGGGGAGTTTCTCCCTAGGGAGTTTTGCAGAGCTTGTGGTTTTTCCATTTGGCTCTCCCAGAGAGTTTAAAAACTACCAGTGCTCTACAGTCCCATGCCTCCAAGATTTTGATGAATTAATCTAGGGTGGGCCCTGGTTGCGGGTACATTTTAATTTCCCTGGGTGATTCTTATTACACGGTGGAGGTAGAGCAGATCTGTATGTTGACTGACTGCGGCTTCTTACTGCAAGTACTAGTTCATCCTTGGACTTTGATTTTCAGTAAGTATGGGGCACAGTCTAAGCATTAGTACTCCTAACTGGTCCTCAGGGGTCACCAGCTGGAAAGCAGGCCCCTACTCTGAGGCCTACAGGGCATCTTTTATACGCCTCAAGGTTTCAGCTTCCTGGTGATTTACCAGCTAGGATCCTCCTTGATTTCTCTAAGTTAGCATCTTTTCTGCTCTGGATTCTTCCTGGCTCTTCACCAATCACTTCCTTTCTTACCCATGAGTGGCTTTGGCTTTGGGCCCTAGCATCCTACTGATACCCAGGTTCTGACACTTGGCACATCCTCAGCTCTTGGCACGGTCTTCTCCTTCTGACTCTTTATACTCCTGGACAATACGAGCAGACACCTAGCCCAAGCCACTGTCCCTGACACTAGCCTCCTGTACAACCCTGCTTGGATCCTTCTAAGTGCTAAAAGGAGAAAGATGGTGATTGTATAAGCAGCAAGGATGCTGGGGCGTTTCCCAGCAACCTTTGTTAACAATGGTAAGTGTACTACTGCCAGCTAATGCCCTTCACACAAATAGTAACCTCTTATGTTTTTCTTGCATGTCTGAATACTCTCGTGTTTTTCTTGCATGTCCAGCTCTGCTAGAAATCACCTGGGACCCAGGATGATGTCTTACGCAGGTTGCCAATCTAGCAAGCTAGTAGTGGCTTTTCTCAGCTGCTTTTTAAAAAATTATTTATTTATTATGTATACAGCATTCTGCCTGCATGTATGTCTGCAGGCCAAAAGAGGGCACCAGATCTCATTATAGACGGTTATGAGCTACCATGTGGTTGCTGGGAATTGAACTCAGGACTTCTGGAAGAGCAGACAGTGCTCTTAACCACTGAGCCATCTCTCCAGCCCCCATCAGCTGCATCTTTATGATGCATAGTACTTCTCTCTGATATGAGAAGTTAGAGAAGAGAGGTCAAATACGGAGCTATGCAGGCGAACAGCCATATGCTACTTGTCATTGCTGTGAATGACCACACTGAACATGCCCGTGAATGGCAGGGGCCACCTTGCTGACCCTCATAGTTAATATATTGTGTGATGTTGGCTTGGGTGACTTCTCTTTGCACTGTGATAGGTGTGTTCTCCTCTTTGCACAGATGGGGTCTTAGTGTCACACTAGGACTTGCTATCTAGGACATCTGAAACACAAGCCAGGAGTAGTAGCAAGTGTGTGGATTCAATGCTCAGCAAAGACTCTTAGATTGCTGTGCGGTCAAAGGTTCTGGAATCATCACCAACTCTTAGGATAGCAAACAGTGAATAAAATTAACTTTTAAACCGTGTCTCCCCATTTGACATCAAGTTCTTTCTTATAGTGAGCTCAGAATCTTTGTGAGAGTGGTTTCTGAAGGATTTTCTTCTAAAAATATTTTATTACATTTAAAGAAGAAATCACAATGCAGGTTAATAAGTTTTGATTAAAACTGAAAAAGGAGTACATATGCAGACAAAGAGAGGAGTGTATATCGGGAGAATATTTGATTGTTATGTTAGCCTAAAGCAGAAACAACTCTTTCTGGCTAAAGACTGTTGGACTTAGCGTGTGCAGGGAGGACTTTGACGGGGCCCGTTCAGTTTTGTTCTAACTCATTGAGAGATAGAGTAGGAGTGAGGACAAGTAGACCAGGGCAAGCCTTTAGTCCCAGCACTTGGGAAGCAGAGACAAGCGGATCTCTGAGTTCAAGGCCAGCCTGATCTATAGAGTGAGTTCCAGGACAGCCTGGGATACACAGAAAGTTCCTGCCTAAAATAAAACAAAAGGAGGGAATCCTGGGACAGAGAAGCCAGTGCCCTGCCTCAGGCTGACCAGGATCCTAGGAAGAAATATCATTTGTTCTCTTTGGCCCCTTTTCTCAGGCTAGACAGCATGACCCATCTCCTGAGCATGGGATTAGCATCTGGTAGCCGGGGCAGGAGTGTATATCAAACTATGTCCTGAGCAGCTGGGATCTGGATGTAAGGGAGGAATGGATATGGGGCAGAAAGGAGCTTTTAAATCAGTTTTAATAGTTGATGTTGGTTGGGCTTAGTGGACATACAAAACAGGAAACAAGGTAAGCATAATTTTTAGACTTTCTCTGCAAGGCTTTCAACTATTGCGGAATGTTTACCATGCTTTACCACATTAGGGCGCCATGAAACTAAGCACTCCATATACTGCCTGCCTCTGTCTACTATTTGTCTTCAAGCTTTCAAGACCGGGGAGATTTCATGCTATCCCAGTTTCTCTGAGCTGCAGATGATTCAAAGACCAATCTATACCACAAAGCAAAGGCAAAGATGACACAGAGAGTACAAGAGCAGCCTTACTCTTGAATTTAGCTGAAGATAGGCCACATACAGTATAAAAACTGTCTGCAACCGAAATCACCAGCATACAATGGAGGGGACCCAGGCAGAACAGGAATAGCTACTATTTGCAAATATATTATTAACAGAGCAGCAGCTGGGTTCAGGGGTGTGAGAAGGCACTGAGCACTCTGACATGATGTGGCAAGTGATCTAACACAGGATCGTGCAGTTGCAGAGTGAGGGGGAGATTAAAGCCAAGCAAGGGTGGGAGCATGGAGGCAAAGCAATGGCCTCCCAAGGATGCTTTTAGAAAGTTCAGAAATGCTATTTCACACAACAAGGAGGAATTAAAGTTGCAGATGGAGTTTACGTTGTTGATTAGCTGTTCCTAAGATGGAGAAACAATTCTTGGTTCCCCCAAGGGGAACCTGAGATCATCACAAGAGTTCTTTAAGGGAGAGAATGGGGTTATTGGGGAGGCAAGGGGAAGCAAAGGTGAGAAGGCCTCCCCTGCCCTCTTGGACCTTAAGATGACAAAGGCAGGCAGTATTTGGAGATAGGAAAACACAGGAAGTGGATTTTTCTCTGGAGCTTCTAGAAGGAACCAGCCCTGTTAGCTTGAGATCCATCTAAAATTTTTTGAATGAAGAGTTCAAAGATATTAGTGTTGCTTTAAGCTACTCAGGTATTGGCAGGTTTTTTTTTTTTATTTAAAATTGTTGCCACGGAAACAGCCAGTTGGGGAGATTGCTCATGGCTTGGATTATGCTAATTGTTGCCATGGAAACAGCCGGGCTTGGATTATGGTAGTGCAGCAGAAGTACCAGGAAGTGGCTGAACTCAACTTGTGAGATAGCGTCAACAGCATTTACAAGTCAACTAAGAGAAGGGCTGAGAATGGGAACCACGAGGAAGAGACTCAGGTTCCATGAAGAGGAGAGGCAGGCAGGATGTGGAAAGACACCTGCTGATGGACGGATGGACAGATGGATGGATGGATGGATAGCTTTGCCCTTCCGTCGCCTCCTCCTCCTAGCTCCCCTCTCCACAATGACCAAGAACTCAGGTCTGGACCAAAAGTGTGCCGAATGGATTTTGAAGTTCATCTTTTTCTAGTCCTATCTTGATTAAATATTCTACACTGATGTCAAGTCACAAAGAAAAAAGTTAAATCTTGTGATTTATAGCCTCTTCCATATCCCCTGACCATGGAGAAGATCCCTCACCACCCCTCCTTGCATACACCCTCTAGATCTTCTGGCCACTACATAGGAAAGGCTAGAGCATTTTCATCAGAGAGGAAAATGAATGTAGAGTAAGAAAAAAAGAAGAAAAAGGAGTGGGGATGGAGGAGTCTGCAGGACAAGAATGGATGACCAGAGGAGCAATGGTTACAAGCTAGAAATAAGACAGGTTGGTTGGCAAGGTGTATGATCAAGACAGCAAAGGGGGGAAGGGACAGGCGGGGCTTGAAACACATTGCCATGGTTTAGAACAGGCTGTTCTGTGATAGTCTTTGAGAACATGTGTAACAAAATAGGATTGCTTTTAAGTACAGAGATTAAAAACATTTCATGCCCTACAACTTATTAATCAATACTTTCATGCTATTCTTTCTCTTACAAAATTGTAAGCATTCAGATTCTTAGCCTATTCAATTTCTCCAGACGCTGAAAATGAAATTATATTGCTTAGTTGGGAAATGGTGCAGCCTGTCAATTGCTGGTGTAAATAATCTCAGCAAGATAAAAATAAATTCTTGCACTTTCTCAATGGTATTCTGAATTATAAAGATGCCGTTTTAGTTAGATGGGACCTCCAAATGCTTGTAAAAAAAAATAAAACGTGCTATGATTCTCATTGGTTTTCTCCTTGAACCTTAGTTATCCTGGTAATGGAGTGAAATGGAGTTTGGTCTGTGTTTTCTAAATGACATCAGTGTTAGGAGTTTTAAATAAGCCAGAAGAAAATCTTAATATCTCCTTAATCTATAGGAGTAGATACAAATAAAAGCTAGGAGTTCGCTATGTCTCTTCTGTCTCATCCTGAAGATGCAACCGGGCCTTGCATGTGCCAGGCATGTGCTTTACCACCAAGCCGAATTCCCTGTCCTGGATTTCGTATTTTGAACAAAAGGCTTGAGCTTTTTCTTTACAAAATTCCCCAAAACAAACAAACAAAAATCCCCACTGTTTTGTGTGAACCATCTCTCCTAGGCTATCTGTGGAGCAGATCCTGGAGTATGTGATCAGTGGAGGAACTAGTAAATAAACAACAGTTTTCTGTAAAATGTAAAGCGTGTGGACCTGACTGGCTCCTCTTTAGCTCTTGGGGTAGATGGAAAGAAGTCATGCCAAGAGGGACTTCCACATCCTCTTCACTCTGAGCCCCAGGAAGGAGGACTGGAGGGCTCCAAAGCCAGCTAAAGGATCGCGCTTGTCTCCGGCAGGCCTGGTCATATATTCTCTCTGGGGGTTCCTCCTCAAGTAAATGGGAATCCCATGTTCTGTTCTTAACACCTCTTTGTTCTAGAGCCACTTCAGGTCACGGAATGAGTAGACGGATGGAAGTCAAGCACATGCAATTCTCTCAGAAATTACAAAGTAGCATTGCCTTTCCTGTTAGTTAGGATCCTCTACAGAATGAGTGTGTGTGTGTGTGTGTGTGTGTGTGTGTGTGTGTGTGTGTGTGTGT
>NW_021620639.1:1026374-1064750 GCF_004785775.1 Grammomys surdaster | reverse complement strand
TGTGTGTGTGTGTGTGTGTGTGTGTGTGTGTGTGTGTGTGTGTGTGTTGAGGTCACAAGGCTATATATCCCAGGTGGTCTTCAGAATACACCAGAATCCAGAAGAAGTAGGATCGAATGCCAGTGAGTGGATGGGCTTATCAGCAAGAGCTAGAGTAAGCAGGCAAAGACTAAAAACTTCTTCTGTGTTCTTTATATAGACTGCAATTGGAAAGCTTCAAGAATTTAACAACCTGGTCCTTTGCTGTACCATTGGAGACATATTAATGGCTTATCAGGAGGATTTTTCCCAATAGCTCCATGGAATGCTATCTCTGATCCTTCCTGTGGCTTTCTGCATGTTACTGATTATGTCCCAGGTATTAATCATGTCTTTTTATTTTCTAATTTTTTACCTCATCTGCTGTTCCTAGAGAGATGGCTTCTTGCAGGATAACTGATTCTTAGAGTAAAAGATCCATAGCCTCTGTACCTTTCGTGTCATGGCTGACAACCCAAGGCCCTCATGCCCAGGCTCTTCCTTCACAAAGCTTCGGGGATGGCAGGAGACAGTCTCAGACCCAGCTGAGATTACTCACCCTAACCAGGTCTAAACCCTCGACCCTTGCCCTTGCCCATTCATTTCCACAGACCAAACACAGGCCCCCACCACAGTTCCTCCTCCTCCTCCTCCCCCACCCGCCCAGGGATGTCACTGAGCCCAGAGCCCTGTCCCCGCCTCTCAAGAACAGGAGTATCTACTATCTTCTCACTGATCTTCTGTCATTACTGTACTGCATTTTGGAATATTCCAGCACAGTGCTGGACACATAAGAAGTGTGCACTTAAATATTTGTTGCATGTTAGGCAATGGGTTAGGCAAATGGACAAGTGAGAGAGCTCATGGATGCTGCTGTTACAAGATGCTGAGTCTGAGCAGGACATTATTTGAAGGAACCTCTCCTCCAAGTTTACTATCACCAGGTCAAAAGTTATGGTGAGTTTATTTCACATCTCAGGCAATGTTTGGCCTTGTCCTCTTACCAAGCTCACTTCATTCTACAGAGGTTCAGGTCCTAGGTCAGCATTCCAGGAGAAGAATGTATTCCAGCACAATAGTTCTTCCCTTAGCAGCTCCATTACTCATCTTGGAATAATGGACATCTTCCCAAAGTACCGAATAGTTTACAGTAGTCTTTGGTTGCCTGCTGGGGACTCAAATTCTTTTGTGGGTCTATAGTCCTACAAGCAGTGTCCACTTGAGTTGTACATATGTATGTATGCATTTGCATGCCTGTCCTTCGAGTCAGTATTTCTCCTTGCAGCCATGGTATGCATGTTCTTGGCTAGTCTAGAAGCCAGAAAGCCCTCTTGTTTCTATCCTACCCAGGGATGGAGTTACAAGTGTTTGCAGTGAAGCCTGGATTGTTCCATGGGTTCTAGGATCTAAACTCTGGTCCTTATGATTGTGGGTCAAATGCCTCAAACCCCTGAGCTATCTCTCCAGCTCCTCCCAGTGGTTTTCAAAACTCTGTTTCTGTTCTTCTCATCCAAGGCTGCTGGATACAACTAGAGGGCAGGAAATATTATTGCAGCATTAAAAAGAAAGAATCTGCAAATGCCAGGACCAAGTATCACCATTGCTGTAGCGAATAACCTTAAGAAATAATGATCTTATGTAAGAAACCATTAAGGAGACACATAAGGGAGGGCAGAGATGATAAAAATTCAACACCTGTTCCTAACGAACTCCTTTAAATTAGGAATACACGATAACCTGATTAAAAAATATCATACTTAAGCGTGAGCCAGCAGATGAAGCATGATGATGACGAGCACATTTTCATTAAATTGGGTATAGTCAAGGTACTCGTAACAGCCGTTATTATTTAGTTTCCTAGATAGTCTGTCCAGCTTGATAAAAATAGAATAGAAAGAAACCAAAATAATGCTACAGAGAAAAGAGCTATTAACTATTCAGATGAGATTATATCTAAAGAGTAACACTGAAAAAAATAAAAGAATTAATGAGCTCTATAAAAGTAGTTAGATACCTAAATAAAAGATCTCTCTCTCTCTCTCTCTCTCTCACACACACACACACACACACACACACACACATTGGGGGGGGGAGACCAAAGTTTATTTGGTAACTCTGAGTCTTGTTAAATAATAAAAGAATTAATAAAAGAATTAATAAATAAAAGAATTAATGAGCTCTATAAAAGTAGTTAGATACCTAAGTACTTAAATAATGATCACTAGCCTGCTTTTCTAACATTAAAAACAGGTTATAAAATTTAGTGAAACCTGAGACCAGATTACAATAGCCATAAGGCTGTGAAATGACTACAAATAACCTTAACAATGGGAATTGGACAATATATTTGTAGAAAACTACTAAATTATTACAGAGTTATAAAACAAGATTCAGTGTGTGTGTGTGTGTGTGTGTGTGTGTGTGTGTGAGAGAGAGAGAGAGAGAGAGAGAGAGAGAGAGACAGAGAGAGGCAGAGAGAGACAGAGAGAGAGAGAGAGAGAGACAGAGAGAGACAGAGAGACAGAGACAGAGAGACAGAGTGGCAAAGATAGATTTGGGAGTTTTGAGACAAGAATCTTTATCCCAGGCTTGTTTTGACCTTGAAATTCTCTTTTCTCAGCTTCTCCAGTGCTAGGCTACATAGAGAATGTCACATTTGGCTGAAGACATTAATTCTTTGAAATTCAGTTGTTCTATTTAATTGAGCAATATGTTGTGTTATTTTCTTATGGTACTAAACATCATTTCTATTTTTACCTGAGTTATGAATCTTCATAGCACTCCCTGTTTTCTTCATAGCAGTTAAGAATTATAATTTTCAAATGTTTTAATTTGGATGAATATCTGTCTTACAGCAGGTGCTAAATTAATATAAACATGCTATCACATGTAAAAAAAAATCTGATATTTGTCCATCCTCCAAGAATTTTTTTATAGTATTTTTTTTATTTTCTTTCTTTTTTTTTTAATTTCTTTTTTTTTTGAACATGAAATGCTTTTTTATAGCATGTTTTACAAGGGGAGGAGGTAAGAGGGTCCAGGTGGTGGAAAAGTACAAAATCTTCTTGGCCTGTGCCTTGAAACATGTCATGGTCTATATGGTACACTGCCTTGAATTATGATCTACCTGCTGTCTTCAGAAGATATGGTACACTGCTTGAGTTATGGTCTCCCTGCTATTCTTAAGAAGACATGGTACTCTGCTTTGAGTCTATCTGCAGTTGCTAAGCAGGATCTTGCAGTTGCCAAGCTTCAGAGGACATTGTGCAGGTGGGGAAAGGTAGGGGGTAAGGGTAAGGGCGAGGGTCCTGGCTTCTGGCATCTCCCCCTTCTCTGTTTAGTTAGAGAAGGCGTCTTATGTTCAATCCCAACTATGTGAGTTTTGAATTTGGATGTCTAATTATGGGGGGTCTTAGACAAGTTCACAACCCCAAAACACTGATGTGAGACGAGTCACATCGATGGTCGAAGGCTTTAGGCTGTCGACGGTGGGCAACGTCAAGGGACTCTGATGTGGGTGAAAGGAGGGTGAGAGCCCTGTCTTAGGCCATGTAGGCTGCACCCACTCCCAGCACCACGCACTCCTTTTCGGCTGCATTGGGTGGGCCCCTGGGAAGTGGACCTACAATAATCCCGTCATTGGGCTAACTCACAGCCATCCTAGTCTCTTGTAAATGTTCAAGTTACCAACCATTTGTCAGTTTGGGGTGTAATATTGTCATAAAGGAAGGCTCCCCAATGTTAGCGGCCATATCAAGGGCGGCCTTGGTTTAGGAAAAAGCCAATTTTTGTTGTGGTGATCAAGAGGCCAAGCTCTCTAGCGAGAGAAATGAGGGCAAAGCCAGGCATACCAGGAACCCTTCTGGAGGGCGTCATCCTCCAAGAATTTAGGATGAGTGGATATAAAGTGATTGGTCAGGAATTTGAGAAGAAATTTATTATTACACTTATTAAATTTAATATATCAAAGTACATTTTTATAAAATAAGAAGTTACACGCTTTTAAAAGACAAACAATAGAAAAAAAATAGAAGAGAAAAAGTCAGGGATGTAGGACCCCAAAGGGCTGCTATGCCCTGGCTGAACCTTTTCGTATGCTGCTGTCTACTAAGTAACATTCTGCGGTTCCTCTAGGATCAAAACATCCTGACTAAGGCATGGTGCCCCAGGAAGGGAATTTACTCTTGACATCCTATTGCCTCCCAGTTGAGTTCCTGCCTGAGTTTGTATTTTTCCTTCCCTGGCTTGCTGTATATATATTGAACCTGCTCAGTAAAGGCATTGGCATTCTCCCACAACGAATGACCAGAGTCTGAGTATTTCTTTAATCCCCCAGGCCTACGCCCGAGCTCGGTACCGCGGGCAGCGCTGGTGCTGTCAAGTGGAGGTTCCACTGAGATCGGGAAAGAGAGGAGAACCTGACGGGACGTTCCTGGAAGGAGCCGGCTGGACTGGTTCGGAGAGTGGAACGTATTGGAGAAGCAGCGCAGGATTAAACTGAAAGCAGCGCTACGAGAGTGTGAGCTTTGATCGCGCCATGGGAATTGTGAGTTCCTTTCTATGTGTATTGACACAGGATGATGCAGGTAAGGAATCCTTGTATGAGGTGGAGAATAGCTCCAGCTCTGAGGATGAGGAAGAAACTTTAGAAAAGGAAATAGCTTATTTAAAGGAAAGATTAAAGAAATGTAAGGTCAGAAAGGGAATGGATTGGAAAGGAGAGAGACCTCCTAGTAAAAACCCTTTTGTGGACTCTCTGGAGGCCACTGCTCCTCCAGCGTATGATGAATGCTCCCAGAAGGATTGGTGGGTAGTGGAACCCATCCCTAAGAAGGGGGTGATTTTTTCTAAAACAGGTTCCAACTATGCTTACCCTGTAATGGAAGTCCCTCACCCCAATGGCCCCGGGCAAATGCTTAGGCAGCATGTGCCTTTGTCCTTTAAGGAATTAAAGAGCCTTAAGGAAGCGGTTTCTTCTTACGGGGCCTTGGCACCCTTTACCTTGGCAATTCTTGAGTCCTATAGCACCTTCAATTTAACACCAGGAGATTGGCAGCAACTGTGCCGTGCGACGTTGAGTGGGGGAGACTATTTACTGTGGAGGGGAGACTATCAGGAGCAATGTGTTAGCTTGGCAACATTAAATGCACAGGCAGGGCAGCCCCAAAGAAATTTGGAAATGCTAACTGGATCAGGACAATATGCTGCTCTCCATCAGCAGATTCATTATGATCCTGCTGTTTATGCCCAAATTGCCACTGCGGCCGTTAGAGCCTGGAAGGCCTTGCCTAATAAGGTGGCTGGAGGTCAACTATCCAAGGTGGTCCAGGGACCTTCTGAGCCCTTTGAAGAATTTGTGAATAAACTACTTCAGCTAGCAGAAAAATTGTTTGGGGATGCTGATACCGCCATGCCCATAGTAAAACAGTTAGCTTTCGAAAATGCTAATAAATGGTGTAAAGAAGCAATTAGACCGCATAGATCAAAAACCTTAGATGATTATATTAGAGTTTGCAAGGAAATTGATGGAAATTTTATTATGGGACAAGTACTCGCAGCTGCTATGCAGAAGGGATCTAGCAAGAATAAAACTTGCTATGGATGTGGCCAAGCTGGACATTTTAAGAAGGATTGTCCAGGAAACAAGGGGATTACAGGTCCTGGCCTGTGTCCTCGATGCCGAAGAGGCCACCATTGGAGTAATGAATGCAGGTCAAAATCAGATGTTGACGGCCGCCCTCTCCCGGCTTCGGGAAACGGGCAGCGGGGCCCGCTCCGGGGCCCACAAACCAAAGTGTACGGAGCCATGAACACCAGTGTTACCCCTACTCCAGTTCGGTTTGTGCCTCAAACCAACCCCTTTATGTCAAAGACCTTGTCAGAGGTACCCCAGGAAGCGCAGGATTGGACCTCCACTCCTCCACCAGAGCAGTATTGACACCTCAAATGGGCCCTCAGGAATTAGGTACTGGAGTGTATGGCCCCATCCCTTCAGGGAGTGTGGGCCTTCTCCTAGGACGCAGCAGTGCCTTGTTGAAGGGAATTAGGATCCTTCTGGGAGCAATAGACTCAGATTATACTGGAGAAATTAAAATTATGGTTACTGTGGATAGGGGAGTTGTAGTTATTCCCCAGGGAGATAGAATTGCTCAGCTAGTTCTCTTGCCGCAGTTACCCACTAAACATGCTGCAATCAAGGATGCTAGAGGAGATGAAGGATTTGGGACCACAGGGACTGCTGCCTTCTGGGTTTCTACCCTCGAGGACCGCCCTACCCTTACCCTTTGGGTTGATGGAAAACCTATGAAAGGAATTCTGGATACTGGTGCAGATACTACTGTGATATCAAAAACATCTTGGCCTAGTAGCTGGCCCCTGGATAGGTCCTCTTCCACCTTACAAGGCGTGGGGACAGCTGCCGCACCCCTCAAGAGTAGTAAGATCTTAAAATGGCAAGATGAGGAAGGACATGAAGGATGGTTTCAACCATTTGTCTTGGAACATCTCCCCATTAATTTATGGGGTCGAGATGTACTTAACGACATGGGAGCTGTTCTCACAACCCAGCCAGTTCAGGGCATGATGAAAAAGCAAGGATATATTCCTGGGAAGGGATTAGGGAAATATTTACAAGGAAGACCCCATAGTGTTGCCGAAGGATGTCAGATAGTCAGACACCAAAAAGACAAAACTGGAATAGGAAATTTATATTAAGGGTCACTGTGGAGCCTCCTAAACCACTACCAATCACATGGAAATCCAACGAGCCCGTGTGGATTGAACAGTGGCCCTTATCTAAGGAAAAATTGGAGGCAGCTCATTTATTAGTACAAGAACAACTTTTGGCTGGACATATTGTCCCATCTACATCCCCCTGGAATACTCCTATATTTGTTGTTAAGAAAAAATCAGGAAGGTGGAGATTATTACAAGATTTAAGGGAAATTAATAAAACTATGATGCCAATGGGGGCTACTCAACTTGGATTGCCCACACCAGTTGCTATTCCAAAAAATTGGCACATGTTAGTGATAGATTTGAAGGATTGTTTCTTTACCATACCCTTGCATCCTCAGGATTGCGAACGCTTTGCATTTAGTATTCCCTCAGTCAACTTTAAGGAACCATCCCATAGATATCATTGGGTGGTGCTACCCCAAGGGATGGCTAATAGTCCCACCATGTGTCAAGTCTATGTGGCAACTGCTCTTCAACCATTAAGGAGAAAACATCCGTACATGTATATAATTCATTTTATGGATGATATTCTACTTGGAGCCAGGGAAGAAAAAGAGCTTTATGAGGCCTATGCCAAACTGCAAAATGACTTGCAAGCCGTTGGGTTGGTTATTGCCCCCGAGAAGGTTCAAAAGAATTTTCCATATCAATATTTAGGACATGAATTATTACAAAAGGGAATTCGACCTCAAAAGTTACAAATTAGAATAGATACTCTGAAAACTTTAAATGATTATCAAACACTGTTAGGAGACATAAATTGGCTAAGACCCTCCTTACAATTAAGCACAGGACAGTTAAAACCCCTCTTTGATATTCTTAAGGGAAATGTATCACCCACTTCCCCCAGACAATTGAATGAAGAGGCCAGGGAATGCTTGAAAATGGTACAGGAAGCTTTAGAACAAGCTCATTTAAATTATGTAGACTATTCAAGGAAACTGTTATTTGTGGTTTTTGCATCAAAACATTCTCCAACAGGTGCCTTTTGGCAGGAGGGCCCTATTCTATGGGTTCACTTACAAGCTTCACCCTCCAAGGTTGTTTTGTCTTACCCACAGGCAGTGGTTTCCTTGTTATTTAAAGCCCATAAAGTAAGCCTACAAACATTTGGTAAAGAACCAGACATGTTTATTACCCCTTATAATAAGGATCAGATCCAAATTTTATCTCAAAATTATGTTGATTGGGCTTTGTTTGTTTGTACCATTAATAGTCAATTTGATAATCACTATCCAGATAATAAGTTGTGTCAGTTTTTTAAGCTCCATCCGGTGGTTTTTCCAAAAATTATTTCCAATCAGCCCTTGAATCAGGCTCGCCTAGTATTTACTGATGGATCCTCCAATGGCAGAGCTGCAGTTGTTTCCCAAGGTAAAGTTGAGACCTTACAGTTGACCAATTGCTCTGCACAATTAGCAGAGCTAAGGGCCGTACAATTGGCACTATCTTTGTTCCCAGATGAAGCCTGCAACATATATACTGATAGTGTATATGTTTCTCAAATTATGGAACCCTTGGAGACTGCTTCTTATGTGGCACCTGTGTCTTCGATTTGTTCTTGCCTATTGCAGGTGCAAGCTCTTTTATGGCAGCGAACTTTGCCTGTGTTTGTGGGTCATATTCGGGGACATTCATTGTTGCCAGGCCCCTTGGCCCAAGGTAATAGTGAGGCTGATTTTCACACCAAACAAATTTTGCTTGCCTTAAATTTAGTCACTAATTATGATAAAGCTGTTGCTATGCATAATAAATTTCATCTTAATGCAAATTCCTTAAAATTTCATTGTAATATTACCAAAGAACAGGCTGTTCATATTGTTACTCATTGCCCTCACTGTGCTCAGTTTATATCCTCCCCTAATTTGGGAGTGAATCCCCGAGGTCTTGCACCCAATGATATTTGGCAAATGGATGTTACACATGTTCCATCGTTTGGGAAATTACACTTCGTCCATGTTACCATTGATACCTTTTCTGGTATGATTTTTGCCTCAGCTCACAGTGGGGAAAAAATAAGAGATGTTAAGAACCATTGCCTACAAACATTTGCCTATTTTGGGGTTCCCCGCCAAATAAAGACTGATAATGGCCCAGCCTATGGTAGTGTGTCCTTTAATAAATTTTGTGATGAATATAATATTACCCATAAGACCGGGGTTCCTTATAATCCACAAGGCCAGGCTATAGTGGAAAGAGCACATTTAACCTTAAAAAATTATCTTGAAAAAACAAAAAGGGAGGAGTTTACCTCACCTCATGCAAGATTATCCTTTATTTTATATATTTTAAATTTTTTACTAGTAGATAAGGATGCATTGTCTGCAGCAGACAGACATTGGAAACGATCCCAGAAGGCACTGGGCTTAGTGAAATGGAAAGAATTATCATCAGGTATATGGAAAGGCCCTGACCCTGTATTAGTCAGGGTGAGAGGTTCTGTTTGTGTTTTTCCCAAAGATGCTGAAAGTCCTGTTTGGATTCCTGAGCGTTGTGTGCGCCCTGTCACTACACAGCCTCGTCCTGTCACTACGCAGCCTCACCCAAGTGGAGACCTACTGGAGCATTGTGATGAACCACGCAATTCGGATGTCAATGGGGATAAGCAGCTTGATTTGACTGGTCATAGCTCCCACCAAGACTACTGGAAAAACTGCTGCTAATTCTAATAAACCAACAATTTCTTTATGTTAATATTAATGTTACTACTTGTGTGCAGCCTCTTTATGGAGAGTGGTTTCTAGCAGGACTCAAACTGGCCAGAAGGCTCCTTAAAGGATGGGCTAGAGGTCCTTGTCTTTTGGAGTCCTAGCCTTTGGGGCAGCCACAGCAGGATTGATATTGCCGCCTTCACAGACAGCAGATCCAGTCCCAGGCAGTTACTAAGCAGGTGCTCGTGTTGCTGGCACGAGAGAACCCTTCTGCCCAGGTTTGGTTCAGCATTTACTGAGAATAGTTAGTCAATGACGGGCAACTCCTTTGCAGTCCTTACCTACCTAAGACAGGGGCCCTGAGGCTGGCAGGGATTCCCAATGACGGGTAATTGGTATTGACGGAAGGTGACCTAAGACAGACGCTATTCGTCTATAAAATAAAAACGGGGGACCTGTAGGACCCCAAAGGGCTGCTATGCCCTGGCTGAACCTTTTCGTATGCTGCTGTCTACTAAGTAACATTCTGCGGTTCCTCTAGGATCAAAACATCCTGACTAAGGCATGGTGCCCCAGGAAGGGAATTTACTCTTGACATCCTATTGCCTCCCAGTTGAGTTCCTGTTTTTTCCTGAGTTTGTATTTTTCCTTCCCTGGCTTGCTGTATATATATTGAACCTGCTCAGTAAAGGCATTGGCATTCTCCCACAACGAATGACCAGAGTCTGAGTATTTCTTTAATCCCCCAGGCCTACGCCCGAGCTCGGTACCGCGGGCAGCGCTGGTGCTGTCACAGGGATATTTACCAACCTAAGCCTAAAACAGAGAGAAAGAGTAGCATATGGCAATTATAAGTTACAAATCCAATAGACATATATCCACACAATTAAAACCTCCCAAATGTAGGGCAATATAGCAGAAGTAATGAGATACATTGTGTGTCAAGACACTTAAGTATTTGTTCTCCTTGATGTAATGTGTTACTCTTACTGTTTGAAGAAATGTAGGGAGTTCTTTGAACAGAGGGGTTTTAGGTCAAACCCTTGGGTTTATTTTGCATTTTAAAGAAAATGAATCTCTATGGCTCTCAGTTCCCTCATCTAAGAGATGGGAATACTATTTGTCTTGAAGAGTTGTGAATTGTTGCATAATACATGCAAAAGTGTTGAGGAAAGTGAACACTCAGTTGTAATTAGCTATCACTGTTTTATATCTAAAAACCTGCTGAGCTCAGAGGCACCTATGAAATTAACTTTTTTCATAAAGGTATCAGCATAGTTTAGCATTCGAAGTAGAGTTCGGCTAGTCTAAGAGTATGTCTGCAGTCATGTAGAAGGGGGAAAAAAAGCCACATTGTAAGGGTAGTGCCGATGCTGAGGTCCTGTTCCCCAATTGGTGCTTTTTTTTTCTTTATTAAATTATGAGTTTATTGTAAGTACTGTCTACTATTTCTGTCAGTAAAACTATCAACATAGTCCATGTATAATAAATATAAAATATGTCATACTTATAGTCCATCTTATTGATAATGACAATACATAATAACACAATTACAAAGCCATCTCATGAAATGACAAGTCTTTATTCTATGCTTTAAAAAACAATTATTTCCACATAATCACTAATTTTAGTAGTTTTATTCCTTTTAATGCTTTCAGTTGTCTGAAGATACTTTCTTTTATATTTGAGTGTACAATTACATCATTTCCCCTTTTCCCTTCCTCCATCTAAAGCTCCTTTTGCTCTCTTTAAATTTCATGGCCTATTTCTTTTGTTAAATGTCATTACATGTGTACATGAATATGAATATGAATGTTTATGTATACGATGTATATATGTATGTATGTATGTATGTATAGGCAAGTATGTTTCTAAGCATGACCTGTTCAGTCTGTATAATGTTACTTTTATGTACATTTTCAGGGCTGACCATTTGGTATTACTAACTAGATAGTGTTCTCTTCCCTGGAGGAGACTATTTGTCCTATTCTCAGCATTCCTAAGTTACCTATAATTCTTTGTGTAGGGTTGAGGCCCCATGGGCTTTCCTTCATCTACTTTGGCTTGTCTATGGTTGCATTTCTTCTGATAATGTTTAGACAGTATTTTAATGATTTAATGTACATGCTACATCTAAATCGAATGGATATATGCTAGACACTTTCAAAAATGATGGCACTGAAACTAACAATGTAATATTTTTATGATCCAGTGACACTTTGAGGAATTATTTGGCAAACATCAAACCACATAAGACATGGTATTAGAACATATAGTGATTGGAAGATAAAATATGGCCCAATTGGTTCTTGATCTGTCAGTAAAGAAAGACATGGGCTAATTGCTGGGTGGAAGGTACAGGCAGGACTTCCGGGTCCCAGGAGGAAAAGGGAGACGCAAGGAAAGAGAGGAGAGTTCACCATGCTGTGGAGAGAGGCGAACCAAGCAACTGTGTGAGGTCTCAGGAGGAGCTGTAGGCTGAGGTCGCTCCTATAGGCGGGTGGTCAGAGATATCTGGCAGGGACTAGATTCAGCCGAGAGACTAAAGTTAGGACGGGTGGGAGGAGCAGAGCTGAGAGGATAAGGGCATGTTTTCCAGGCAGGAGATGGTAGTGCCCAACAATTGTGACAAGAAGGCAAGTTGAAAATGAACAACTATGTGTGTGTCTTATCCATGGATTCAAGGAACGCTGAGAAGGGGCTGGTAGCATGGTCCTTTCCCAGAGCAAAGGCAGGTAGCAAAAGCTACTTGCAGCACTACATATGTAAAGAAAAGCCTGGAACGGAAAGAACATTGCTAATGGATGTTTTTGTGAAGACTCGTTTGGCTTATTGGTACCATTATTTAACCTACCTCCAATGTTTAGATATACAGTGTGGGAAATTTTAAAAATAAATGATATAAATTTAGGGAAGAAAAAATAAGGAAAGCCTGTGCTGTTCATAATTTGAAAATTATCTGACTGATTTTAGGCAATATGACAGATGTTATGACGTCTCACCTTTTCAAAAGAGGAAAAGAAAACTCTTTTAGCTTCTCAAACTGAAGGCTTCTCTTGTGACTTCCCATATTGTTAGACTCTCTGATGGGAACCCTGAGGGGGCACAGTCTGCTTTCCATCACTGCTGAGCTTGCTGAGATAAACACAACAGTTTGATTTGGCTCAAAGTTCTAAAGGTCCATGATGGAGCGGCAGCAAAGCATTAGTTCTCTGGAGAAGCATCATGGGGGACCACACTGAAATAGAACTGCTTTTGTCAACTAGGAAGTAAAAAGAAAAAGAGGAAGAGAGTGGAATCCCACAATCCCCTTTGAGGATGGGTCCACGTTGACCTAAGAGCCTCCTTTTAAGCTCCTCCTCCACTTAAAATTGCCTCCTCTCAGTAGCACCATCCTGTTGGGCACCAAGACTTTGGCACACAGGCCTTTGGGGTACACTTATTCAAGTCCAGGCAGCCATAGTGGATGACTCAGGAGCACCGTTAGTGGGCACGTGTGCCTGGGAATCAAATGTGTAAAGCTGGCCGGCACCTTCAGTGACAGTGCTGGAAGAGAAACAAGGTCCAGGAGATGTACTGAGTAATGCAGCTGTGTGCCGTCTATACTGTGTTCCTATCCGTGTCTGTTCCTCCCCATCTCCGCAGTCTACCCTTTGCTCCTACCATCTGCCTCTCCACAGTCTGGTGCAGATCGTAAAATAGCACAGTTCTTTCAGAGGGCAGCTCAGCAATATATTTATACCCTCTAATTTAATAATCTTGTGGTTATCAATCAATCATAATGAAATGAACAGAGAGATATGAGGAAAGAAGTGTGAGACGTGTGCTGATCACAAAGCTACTTATCAAAATGAAACTAAAACTGCAAGATAAGAAGAGCTGGCCGAGTAAATTAGTATGTATGTATCTATGTAATGTATGCATTCATATAATAAACCAATGTGTAGCCATTAAAATTGTTTTGTGGGCTGGAGAGATGGCTCAGTGGCTAAGAGCACTCACTGGCTGCTCTTCCAGAGGTCATGAGTTCAATTCTCAGCAACCACATGATGGCTCACAACCATCTGTAACTGGATCCAATGCCCTCTTCTGGTGTGTCAGGGACAGCATGCTCATATACATAAAATAAATAAATCTTTAAAAAATTGTTTTTGTATTATTATAAATATACAGTGGCAAAAGTTCAGCAAATCACACTCCGTCCACACCAGGACTGCAATTAAGTAAAAGAAAGCTGCACAAAATTCCCACAGATGTGTTGTAACTATAAGTTGACAAAGAAGAAAACTGCAGTAAGCAGTGATTTAGTTGGGGCCATATAATGATGCTTTGTGCTAATGCTGGTCTGCTTGGCATTACCAAGATACATACCTGAGTTGATCAGCCTTTAAAAAGAAAAAGGTATTTGCTCACAGTGTGGGAAATTCCAGGACACAATCAATTGGTCTCCTTGCTTTGGGGCCCATTGCAAGGGCAAATCATGGCAAGAGAACATGATTGGGCAAACTGCTCACATCACACCAGGAAGTAGAAAATGGAGAATGTGAACCTACAATCTCCTTTGAAAGACACACTTGCCACTGACCCAAAGGCTTTCCGGTTGATCTGCATTAGTTAATTTTCTGTTGCTGGGGTGAAACAGTAACCAAGGCAACTTATAGAAGGAAGGGTTTATTTGGGCTTACTGTTCAATCTATCAACATCATGATGGAGATGCTGGGACCTCTATCACTGGTGCTGGAGCAACAGGTGGAGAGCTCGTATTTTAAAACCACAAGCAGGAAGTAGGATGGAACTCAGAATGGTGTGTGGCTTTTGAAACCTCAAAGCTCACCCCCTGGAATGCCCTAGAATGCACTTCTTCCAACAAGGCCACACCTTCTAAACCTACCCAAACAATTGCACCTATTGGGGATCAAGTATTCAAATACCCAAAAATGTGGGCAACATCTGATTCAAACTACTACCAAGGTGAGTGGGCAATATATATAATTTGTCTCTGAATGCTGAGATGACAGGCATGTGTCACCCTACCTGGCTACTAGGTTCCACTTCTTAAAGGCACCATTACCTCCCAATGGTTCTTTTTTTTTTTCTTTTTAAAAATAATTTATTTTTTTAATTTCTTTTTTTTTGAACATGAAATGCTTTTTTATAGCATGTTTTACAAGGGGAGGGGGTAAGAGGGGCCAGGTGGTGGAAAAGTACAAAATCTTCTTGGCCTGTGCCTTGAAACATGTCATGGTCTATACGGTACACTGCCTTGAATTATGATCTACCTGCAGTTCTTCAGAAGATATGGTACACTGCTTGAGTTATGGTCTCCCTGCTATTCTTTAGAAGATATGGTACTCTGCTTTGAGTCTATCTGCAGTTGCTAAGCAGGATCTTGCAGTTGCCAAGCTTCAGAGGACATTGTGCAGGTGGGGAAAGGTAGGGGGTGAGGGTAAGGGCGAGGGTCCTGGCTTCTGGCATCTCCCCCTTCTCTGTTTAGTTAGAGAAGGCGTCTTATGATCAATCCCAACTATGTGAATTTTGAATTTGGATGTCTAATTATGGGGGGTCTTAGACAAGTTCACAACCCCAAAACACTGATGTGAGACGAGTCACATCGATGGTCGAAGGCTTTAGGCTGTCGACGATGGGCAACGTCAAGGGACTCTGATGTGGGTGAAAGGAGGGTGAGAGCCCTGTCTTAGGCCATGTAGGCTGCACCCACTCCCAGCACCACGCACTCCTTTTCGGCTGCATTGGGTGGGCCCCTGGGAAGTGGACCTACAATAATCCCGTCATTGGGCTAACTCACAGCCATCCTAGTCTCTTGTAAATGTTCAAGTTACCAACCATTTGTCAGTTTGGGGTGTAATATTGTCATAAAGGAAGGCTCCCCAGTGTTAGCGGCCATATCAAGGGCGGCCTTGGTTTAGGAAAAAGTCAATTTTTGTTGTGGTGATCAAGAGGCCAAGCTCTCTAGCGAGAGAAACGAGGGCAAAGCCAGGCATACCAGGAACCTTTCTGGAGGGCGTGGAAGTCTAGCAGTCGACCGTAGGGGGAGGCAGGGGAGCTGGCAGCTGTGTCAGTCTCCTGTGGAGTCACTTCTGGATCCTCTTCAATTTTCAGCTGATGGTAATGAACTTCAACCGTCTTCTTGATGGCAGCATGCGGGGCGCCGCCTCGCCGAAAAGGAGAACGCCACGCTCAGGATTCTTCTGACAGCAGTTTTATTGTTACAGCTCTTTTAGTGTTACAGCTCTCTTAGATGGTAGTGAGGCGAGGGACGCCAAGCCCCAAAACCTTATGGCTTATGTAGAGCTTTAGGAGACGTGCCACACACTCATTGGCTCTTATGATGTCGCCAAATTAGCATACTGGTTTTCGCGCCTTGCGCAGGTGCACATTCAAGCAAGGCTTGCAATAAGAACCAGGAAGCAGGAAACTGGCGCCATCTTGTGATGGCGGACGCGGCTCCTAACATCTGCCCCTTTTTTATTAAATTGCTGCAACAATTTTCCAACTGTTATTTCGCCGATCAAGCCCATCGTTCTAGCAGTAAGGCGTTCAAGGCAGTTAAACAGTTGTGAGACCCTCCACACTTATCTCCCATGCAATGGGAACCCGAGCCCTGGGAAGTGTGGAGGACTACCACTCAGGATTCCTGGTGCAATGGGAACACGAGCCCTCAGGGTATCCCATTGAATGATAGTGTCTCATTGTTTAAGCATATTCAACCAAGCTTGAGGGGATGTTCCCTGCTCTAAGGCAAGCAGTGCTTGAGTGATTAAATACTTTATCTCTATGATGTTGTTTTTTAAATTTGCAGAGCAACCAGAGTGTGATCAGCACTCCCCCAAAGATCATACAGCCAAACATTTCCACCCCCACCCACTCCTTAAAAAAGGAGAAGGTGGACGTGAGCCAGGAAGTGAAGTCTTCAACATCAATCGGGTTTATTCTGGTCCCATTCAAAACAGCAATCGTGAGCAGGAGTTCTTCTTGTAGTTCCTCAGCCTGTTGTGACCAATTTCCTTGTAAAAAATTAGATAATTTAGTACTTTCTGTAAAAGACTCATTGTTATATTTCAAGGGTGTGATACACATGTGTTTAGTATGACTTACACAGCTTACTTGAAGAATATCAGCAATTTCTTCCATTTTGCTTTGTAATAGATCTATTCGCTGATTAGCAAGCAGTATCCCAGAAATCAAATGGCTATTCATTTTATGCTGTTTTACCATAGCATCTGCCGAGGCATTCACTATATTATTTATTGTTTCTGCTGCTTGAACTTGATTGGCTAGGGCAATACCCGCAGTCACCGCTGCAGCAGCTGACATTGCAACGGCCATCACAATGGCCGCTGTGATGCCAAAATCTATCTTTTCTCTAATTAAGGAGATTTTTGGAAATTTATCGGGATCGGCATCCACCGGTATAGGGACAAAGGTCGGAACCCGCACCAGCAGTGCTAAAGATGCGGACCCATTCCAGCATTCTGTCAAATGGCAGGTGACATTCGCACAATCTAATATGCTGCTTTTATTTTTAAATTCTGCTAAAATAAAAAAGAAGGGAGCCGAAACACAAACTGCTGCCCTTTTGGCTGAATAATTTGCCAACAAGTTATTATATTTAATATCATTCAATATCACTGGTGTAGTATTAGTTCTGGTTGCTGATACATTCCAAATGTCATGTTGTGACTCACCTAGAGTTGCAAAGGCTGATAAACTGGTAGCAGCCCCCGCTAAATTTGTCAACACCCATTGATAAAATGGCCATTCGTTTACCTTCCCTGTTTTATTTCCTGTCATAGCCATCCTTTTTAGAGGTGGCGATAAGGTGAAGCCTCGAGATACTTCTACCTTAGGCATCCTTTTAGATTGGCAGTGCATAAACACTGGTGGAAATGACTGATCTGGAGGGCACCATGGCCACACTCTGACATTAGTGGCATTATTGGTTTGCCAATATGATTGTTCAAGTATGGTTACCTTACTTTTTAGCAATAATGTAGTGATATTCACAGGGGACTGTTTTTTGTTTGATGTATTTCCACTGGCCTCAGATTGTCTTGCCACTATGTTATTGAGTACCTCGAGCAAGACACCAGTGCCTATTTGGGAATCTCCAAGGGGATCAATCCAGTGTCCCAATGTAGCATTGCGAAGTACGACGCATGGGGTCTCTGCCCTGTTTGTTATGGTGAAACACAAGGTATCATTTAATCTAAATTTTGATGCATTATACTTGACAGTCTCTTTGTTTAAAGGTATGGCACATGGTGCCTCCAGCTGACAGCTCGATGATGTAAACATTGGCAGTACTGTAGAGTGGGAATGTACTGGGATGGGAACTGGCCATGATCTTACCACAGCCCACAATGGTATACTTATCGCTCTCTCAAGCAGGCAGATCATCAGCAGGATCTTTAGCATTTTCTTCAGGGGTCGGTGAGTCCTCTTTCACAGTTCTGGTCAGTCTGCTTGGTATCCAGATTGGATTTTCTTGATCCTGTGGAAAAACACAGATAGCTCCCCTGGATCTCACTAAAACTGGATCCGGGCACTTCCATTGGTTAGTTAAGATATCTTTCCATTTAACATATTCTTTTTGAGGACTTGGAGCCACATGTCTGTCAGCAGCAGATTGTCCATCAGAATCCAGATTTTAAAAATTTAAGGTAAATAGGGCTAGGGAGATAGATGTCTTAGGTCCCATGTTGGGGCCTATTCCTCCCTTTTGTTTTTGTAAATAAGTTTTCAACGTGCCATTGGCACGTTCCACAATCCCTTGTGCCTGAGGATTATATGGCAAGCCTGTTATATGACGGACACCAAGCCTCAGACAAAACTGTTGAAAAGTTTTAGATGTATAAGCTGGTGCATTATCAGTCTTCAGCTGAAGGGGCTTGCCCCAAGCAGCCCAGGCTTCAAGACAGTGAGTAATAACATGTGACACTTTTTCTCCCGCAAGGGGGGTGGCATGAATGATGCCAGAGCATGTATCCACAGATACATGAATAAATTTTTGTTTTCCAAAGGCATTGCAATGTGTAACATCCATTTGCCAGGTATGAAGAGGTTGCAGACCTCTGGGATTGACCCCTATAGATGGAGAGGGTCTGAATTCTGCACAGGAGGTACATTTCAGAACAATATCTCGCGCTTCTGCATGAGTTAAATGAAACTTTAATCTTAGGGTATTAGCTGGTACATGATAGAGTTTATGGAATTCAACTGCGCCTTCTAATGGCAAGCTTACCCAATGTAGGTTTTTAGTGGCTTTATCAGCAATAGCATTAGCCTGAGACATAGGCCCAGGAAGCAATGAATGTGCTCTCATGTGTTGAATAAAAAATGGGTGACACCTATTGCGAATATGGTGTTGAATATCTTTAAATATCTCAGCAACCATGCTTTTAGGGTGGATAAAATCAGCCACTTCTAATTGTTTAACAGCTCCTACAACATAATGCGAATCTGAAATTATGTTTATAGGCTCTGAAAATCTTTGCAACACTATCGCTACAATAGCACATTCTACTAATTGGGGAGATGTTTAATCAAACTGAATTCGAGTAGGGACATTATTAACCACATAACAACCAATGCCTGTCTTAGAACCATCGGTATAAATATCCAATGCTTGATGAATAGGATGTGTCTTAGTAACTTTGGGAAATATAAATGAGTTAGAAAGAGTAAATTGTAACAAGGGATGTTTAGGATAATGATTATCAATATTTCAAGGGAATGAGCATTTTAAAATTGCCCAAGCATCTTGAGATGCACATAAAACTTGAATTTGATACATAGTATAAGGACATACAATTGTATTAGGATATTGTCCAAAATGCATCACGGACAGTTGAAGTCCCTTTAAAGCCAATTCTGCAACTAAGGCAGGATAATAGCCTAAGGTCTTCCTGGGGGAGCTATGTGGGTGAATCCATAGCAAGGGTCCCTCTTGCCACAGTACTGCAGTTGGTTGTTGAGGAGAGGGAAGAATACATAACTGGAAAGATAATTCGGGGTTAAGTCTATCTAGTTGAGCATGTTGTATGGCCATTTCTATTTTATCCAATACTTTAGACGATTCAGGGGTCAAAGTTCTCAATGAAGTAATGTTAGAATCTCCCTCAAGTATTTTAAATAAGGGTTGAAGTTCAGTTGTAGTTAATTTCAAATAGGGACGAATCCAATTGATATCCCCTAGTAACTTTTGAAAATCATTTAATGTTTTAAATTTATCTCTTCTAATAGTAACCTTCTGTGGTTTAATATACTCAGGAGTAATTATCGCTCCCAAGAAATTTCCTATCTCTCCTTCCTGAACCTTTTCAGGCGCTATAGATAGTCCTTTCTGTTTTAAGGTAGAAACTAACAGAGAGAACGCTTGGTGTAAAACTTCTTTGTTATTAGTACACAAGAGTATATCATCCATAAAATGACAAATTCTAACCTTAGGAAACTGTTTTCTAACTGGTTCAATAGCAGAAGAGACATATATTTGACACATAGTGGGACTATTGGCCATGCCTTGTGGCAGGACCCTCCATTGATATCGGTGGTCTGGTTCCTCATGATTAATACTTGGGAGAGTGAAAGCAAATCTAATTTTGTCCTTAGGATGTAAAGGTATAGAGAAAAAACAATCTTTAATATCTACTATTATAATCTCCCAATGTCTAGGCAAGGCTGTCAGCAATGGCAGACCCTTTTGAATTGATCCTAATAATTGCATCTGATTATTAATAGCTCTAAGATCATGTAATAACCTCCATTTACCTGATTTTTTCTTAATCACAAATATAGGCATATTCCATGGTGACTGAGAACTCTCCAGATGTCCTAGTTTTAGTTGCTTTTTAACTAGAGCTTTTGCAGCTGCTAGTTTTTCAGAGGTTAACGGCCATTGAGGAACCCATACAGGTTCCTCTGACAACCAAGGTATAGGCACCCTCAATGGCCCCTAGGAAAAAGACAGCCCTTTCCTGTCTTGTTTTTCTGTAATAGAAACAGGGCTGGTCCTGCCTTGTAAGGCCTTCCCCAGTCCTTTTCCAGGGACACACCCCATTTCTTTCATCATTTTTTGACTCTGTGTAGAATCATCATTGGTGAGCCTAAATTCCAATTGTTTAAGAATATCTCTTCCCCATAAATTAACTGGAAGTGGCAAGACATAAGGAACAACTGTCCCTCGTCTGCCTTCGGAATCTTCCCAGTGCAATACTCTTGCACTAACATCAGGAGCAGACTCATATCCAAGACCTTGTAAGGTTTGTGAAGAGCTAGTAACAGGCCAGTTCTTTGGCCACCAATTGGTAGAGATAATGGTAGTATCTGCTCCTGTGTCTAGGAGGCCTGTGAAAAGCCTTCCTTGAATTTTCAACTCTAAGGTGGGGCGTTTATCTAAATCTAATGAAATAAATACATTCTGTCCTCCAGAGGAGCCAAATCCCTTCATGCCTCTAGTTAAACCTTTACTAGGAAAGAATGAATGTAAACTAGGGAGGACTAATAGCTGTGCAATTCTATCACCAGGAGCTATAGAGCTAATCCCCCTTGGTGATGAGCACATGATTTTTATTTGTCCCTCATAATCTTGATCTATGACTCCGGGGTGAACAATTAATCCTCTTAGAGTCGTAGACGATCTTCCTAGCACTAGTCCTACTGTATTCTCAGGTAAGGGTCCTGAGAAATCAGAAGGTATAGGCTGACACCCCATGATGGGTGTTAGTACTGCTCTGGCGGTAGCACAGAGATCCAGTCCTGCCGAGCCTGACGTGGCTCTCCTGATTGTCTTATCCTTTGATGTTGTTGAGGGTTGTTCTGTAGGTTCTCTATCGCCCCATACATTTGTGGGCCCTGAGGGCGTGGGCCCCGTTGCCCATTTTTTGGCAGAGGGGAAATTACACGTCCTCTGTCGTCTTTAACTGATCTACACTCATTTGCCCAATGTTTTCCTTTATTACACCTAGGACACATTTCAGGCACCTTTGGATGATTGTTATTAGTAGTGCCAGGTGCTCTACATTGTCTTTGTATGTGTCCCAGCTTTCCACACCTGAAACATTTAACATTAGAGGTCCTCTGAGCCGCTAAATCAGCAGCTGCCAATCTGGCATTAGATAGAGGTCCTCCTATTTCTCTACAAGCCTTCATCCATGCATTTAGTCCTTTTCCTTTCCAAGGTGTAATAGCATTTCTGCACTCTCTAGTACACTGTTCAAAAATTAGTTGTTCTATGAGAGGCATGGCCATCTCAGGATCTCCAAAAATCCTTCCTGCCGCCTCCATCATCCTAGCCACATAGTCTGAGAATGGCTCAGTGTTCCCTTGGATAATTTTTGTCAAGTTTCCTGAAACCTGTCCTTTGTTAGGTAGGCTTTTCCATGCTTTTACAGCTGCCTTATTAATTTGCTCATATACTTCTACAGGGTAGGCCGTTTGATTGATAGCCCATTGTCCCTGTCCTGTAAGCATATCAAAGTTCCATTGTGGATGCCCCTGAGCTAAATTTTGTCTTGCCTGTGAAGCACAAAATTCTTGAAAAATAGATTTCCAATCTAGATACTGTCCCATAGTCAGGCAAGCCTTAACAGTACTATACCAGTCATCTGGTGTCATGGCACTGACCACAAGTCTTTCTATTAATGCCTGAGTAAAAGAGGCATTGATTCCATAAGTCTGTACTGATTTGGCTAGCGCTTTTAATTGTTTTAAATCTAGCTGTGAATGTTGCCTGGTTTGGTTAGCATCTTCCCATACAGGAAAGGCTACTCTTATCTTTTTTCTTTCCTTAGCTGTAATAAGAGAATTGGACGGCAGTCTTTCCTGTCTCTCTTTTGGTTTTTTCTTTTTAACTCTAACTACTTCCTCCAATGGTGGGGCAGATGGGGCATACCCCGGTGCATATGGCGAATCCAGCCCGTATCTTTCAGACTCATAACGAGCTGCTTCTTTATCTAACTCTGCCTGTTCCTCAAGATCTAACACACTATCAGAGGATGAGGTGTCGGTATCCTCTGTATCTTCTTCGTCCCCCGAGGACGTCTCCTCAGAGGCGGAGTCATTAATTCTTAAATTCTGAAACTCAGTTAACACTGAGTACAACTTTTTCTTAGGCCCTTTCTGTTCCACTTTTGTAGCTACTTCTCTTTTAATTTCTTCTTTTTTCTTCGTTCTATTCTTAGCGCTCTTTTCCTTTTCTGCTTCTGATAGGCTATCCTGGTGTTCTGCCAAAGCTTTTTGTCCCTCTCTTACCTTATCTTGGCATTTTGCATCCTCTATACAGGCTCTAACCATTTTGTACAGCAGCCATGTGCCTGGTCCTAACTTTCCCTTCTCCTTTTCATTAATCAAGTCTCCGCCAAGCTTGCCCCAGGAGCCCTTTGACAAGGACCCCGTGGATACAAACCAGGGAGCTACTCTATCCACATCTCGCAGAAAATTACACAACACTTTCTCAGGAACCTTTAAACCACGCTCACTCAACAACGCCTGCATTGCTGAGAGAAGCGGCTTCATTTGGCAGTTACCCATACTGCTAGAGGGAACGAACTTGCACAATTATCTACCTGTGACTTACAGCTCCTGAATACACGGAGGGCAAGTACACTCCTTCCCTTGTGTATGGCAGTTAAGGCAGAAGCAGAGCACAAGAACTACCATGGCCCAAACGGGGATAGCAATAGCAAAATAGACAGGATCCACCATACCTTGCAGAAAAGCATCTAGACTTCTCACGTGGCCAGTTCTGAATCCTCTGTTGAGCCAACAGGTTCCCTCCAAACTGGATAAAACGCCGAGACGTTCAGCTTTGTTCCCGGGTTTCTGTCACCAGTTGTGGGGCGCCGCCTCGCCGAAAAGGAGAACGCCACGCTCAGGATTCTTCTGACAGCAGTTTTATTGTTACAGCTCTTTTAGTGTTACAGCTCTCTTAGATGGTAGTGTTACAGCTCTCTTAGATGGTAGTGAGGCGAGGGACGCCAAGCCCCAAAAGCTTATGGCTTATATAGAGCTTTAGGAGACGTGCCACACACTCATTGGCTCTTATGATGTCGCCAAATTAGCATACTGGTTTTCGAGCCTTGCGCAGGCGCACATTCAAGCAAGGCTTGCAATAAGAACCAGGAAGCAGGAAACCGGCGCCATCTTGCGATGGCGGACGCGGCTCCTAACAGCAGCATCAACCTGGTTCCGTGGACGACAGGTTGCGGGCAACGATCTCTGTCTCGCTCAATCTTGATGTCGTGCGCACATCCTCTCAATGAGGGTCCATCCAGAGGGGTCCGTGCCTCGAGCCCCACGTATGGGTGCCACTTGACCCGACCGGCGGGTCCTAGTTATTCGTGGGGGTGAGGAGGACTGCAACCTGCTATTCTTCAGAAGATATGGTACACTGCTTGAGTTATGGTCTCCCTGCTATTCTTCAGATGATATGGTACACTGCTTTGAGTCTATCTGCAGTTGCCAAGCAGGATCTTGCAGTTGCCAAGCTTCAGGGGACCTGGGATGCTGTGTGAGTTCAAGCTCCTGGGAGTCCTTGTTTCTCTCGGTTTTCTGGGGTTGGGTATGGAGCTGCCGCCTGTGACCTGCTCTATGCTCAGGCCCAAACCGGAAGTCCAATGGTTCTTTGGTGGTGACAAAATAGGCCTTTGAAGGCCAGTCACCCAAACTATAACAGTAATTAACTCCTTTAAAACATTTACATGAGTTCAAAGAGTTTTACAGTGAAATATATATCATTTAATAAACAGCAAAACATTCGACATTGTTTAGTAAAGGAACACACTTGGTAATTGTCATGGGAATGGAAGCGTCTTTGTGCCTGGGGTCATCCATTTTCTAAGGAGAAATCTTCAGGCTCTCATATCCTTCCACAGAGCAGCATCTATTCACTTGAGACTCCTCTGGTGGGGACCAGAACCTCCGATCATTTTCTTTTCAGCCAGTGAATTAAGTTAGAATGAGCACACAAATGAGGAGGTGTGTGTTTAATGGCGGCAGAAACGACAACCAGGTGGCGCACTACCTCCTCCCTGTGGCTGGGACAGTCCGCTCGGGGTCTCTCGCTTAGTCACATATAATATCAAGTCTACTTAAATTCATTTACACCCAAGAGCCCAGGCAGGCAGGACAGGAAAGACACCCCTCCCCTTGCTTAGGAAGACTTCTTTACCTTTCAGAATAAGGATCGCAGTGGCTTCTTGAAGGGAGGATGGAAAGTTCCCAGTGGTGCCTTAGAACAAGCATGGGGTTACTGAAGCACTGGTCATCAGAGGTGCTCTGCCCATCTGTGTGGTTTAGAGGTGCTCCGCTCACCAGCATGGTGGTCACCTCTGTTTCCTTTCCCCCACCATGGGTCTTGGAGGACAAGAGGATCAGATGCCACACGAACCTTACACTCTCTGTTGTACTGTAACAGCCTCTAAATACACAGGATTCATGTGTCCTTCCTGCTAAGGTCCAGGAAACGGGGACAGGCTGCTACTGCTTCTGCTTGGGGGCCAGTTATGCTTTGCCATGCACCATTTTGTTCTTGCGTAACATTTACAACCCAGACAAATAAGAGAAGTTGTGAATGTAGTTTGAGTGTGAGCTTCACGTTTGGCAGACTTCTACTATAGGATTCTATCTATTAATATCCCGTAGCTTCCTGTTCCCGTGTCAGCAAAATGACATTTTTACTGATCATGGTAAAAATTGAACATAAAACATTTAACCTAATGGCAGTTCTACAGGGAAGAAGGTAGGCACAGGGCCTTACAAAAACCAGTTTACTTCCATCTCTGTAAGCCCAGAAATCAAATACTATCAGTTGGTTAGCTATAATAAAATCTCTTTTGATAGCTTTTATAACTTCTATGCTTTCCATTTAAAACAAAAGTTCTTTGTAACAAAATAATTTCATTTACGATTCTTATTAAGTATAGATGCTTTTCCATAGCAATATTTAAAAGGCTTGCATAAAATAGTTGTTAGTATGTAAAGTTGTACCAGTATATATACAAGCTAGCTCATTGCACAAATAAGAATCTTATTCATCTTAGTTCCATAGAGGGAAGAGGAAGCGAGACATCTATTAAGCAGCAATTTGCCACTTTACATTTATTATCTTATTTAATTATGAGCAACTTTACTAATCAGAGAATAGAGCCTTGGAAATATTAAGTAATTTATACAAGATTTAGTCTGGGTCTTTCTGCCCTGCAGGAGCTGGTCTTGAAGAGCGTCAGTTCTCCGGTTATATCTGGTAAACCCTATTTATTGATTATAGCCAATTCTTGTCTTCTTCGTTCTATCTCCATGCTGGCATCACATAAGGGTCACAAATCATCCTTGCCCAGTATGTCCATGCTTTATACAACACCCACCTGTTAGCCAGTGATGTAATGGCCTGATCCTGAGTCATGATGCTTGCATTATCTGCCTGTGGCACCTCATGGCATGCATGTTCTGTCACTTCAAAAGGGTGGTGATAGTATAATAAAATATTGAGGGATATAGTATTTTTATTACATTTATAAATCTGGGGGTATTAAGAACTAATTACGGGTAAATTTTGTTTTTAACAACACTGTTTAATATATTATATATATTAGACAATTTACATATACATACACATACACACACACACACACACATACACATACACATATACATACATATATATATTTACCAGCAATGCCTAAATTAGATGATAAGGCACATTGAAAAGCTAATTCACCTTTTAATCCTATTTAAAAAGAACCTATTTTACATACAAATAAAGCTGAAAATTCTGAAGAGTTACCTCGAAGTTTTCATTGCCAATAATTTCTGATTAAATGAAGCTGGCTATGTCTTTTTTCCCCATGCAGGGGCATGACCAAAATACAAGACTACTCTTCCAGACCAGAACCCATAGTTCAACAAAACAGTTCATCACAAATGCAAACATGCAACCCTTCTAAACAAACAAACCCCTACAATTTAAAATAAGATTCCTATTTGCTTCAAATGGCCCAAAATACATAGAACATACAAGTTATACACTGTACTTTGTGGACTGCAGAGTACGCACTAAGAAAAAAGTGTGGTAAAATACATGTCCTAACTAGGTACTCTGCGAATTTCAAATGCTACTATAAAAATGGTACTATAAAATGGTATATAATGGTACTATAAAAATACCATTAAAAAGTTTTCCAAGTGTTCTAAATCCTTGGAATCTACAACAGCCCCAGGGACACAGACAGCCAGGATGTGGGTCCCAGTCTAGGAGCACAACCCCATGCTGCAAGCAACTGCCCTTCCTGAAAGTATGTTTCTACTCTTCACGAAGGATCCTTTTTGGATTGTAGATTATTCCCTGGGCTCCAATTCAGTTGTAGTAGCCGTTACTTTGAACTTGTTCTTGATTTGGTGCTCAGCATGGTCTTTAAAGCTCTCTGTTCCTTGAGGCATGGATTCTGACCACAATGATGGCGCTGGCGTTCTGCCTGCAGCCGCTCCTGCCCTCTAGTTAAGGCTTCTAGGTACCACTGCTGCTCCTTCACCAGCTGCTGGTGCTTTTCCAGCTGGCTTCTCACAGCGTCCAACCTGGTGTACTCCTGGCTCAGTTGCTGAAACTCCTTGTGTAGCTGCTGGTTCTCCCTGTGGAGGCTGCCACAGAACTCAGAATGGGCCTGCTTGGCTGCTAGCGCCAAGGCCTTGTACTTCCTTGTAAGCCCCGTGGTGTTGACCTGCCCCAGCTCCACCAGGTGCCATTCTTCCAGCTTCTTCTCCATCAATGCCTTTTCCCGCAGGAACCAGAAGTGTGCCTCCTGGTCCTTGGCCTCAGTCTCACCTCAGACTTTCTCTTGCTCCTTCTCTAAGGTCTGTATTGTCATATCCTGCCTCTCCTTTAGCTTGTAAACTGGCTCCAGTGCGTGCAGCTGCTGCTTCAAATCCTTCTGGGTCTTTCTGCCCTGCAGGAGCTGGTCTTGAAGAGCTGCAGTTCTCCAATTATATCTGGTAAACCCTATTTATTGGTTATAGCCAATTCTTGTCTCCTTCGTTCTATCTCGATGCATTCTTGGACGTACTGCTTCCACACTGCCTCCTGTTTCTTTTCACTGTTCCTTGTTTTTATGCAGGGATTCCATGAAAAGCTGGTTTCAGCCTGCACACGGTAGTTTTCCTCTAGTAGCTGCCTGTTGTCCTTCAGCAGCCTGTCCTGCCAGCGTTTATTTTCTTGGATTTGCTGGCTCAGCTCCTTCATCCCCACCACTGTCTTCCTTTTTACTTGTTTCTCTAACCTCGTTAGCAACTTTGGCTTGAGATATGTATTTAGAATACTAAGGTGTGGTGTTGCGGGGCGGGGGGGAGTGGGGTGCACCTAGCGCTCTGGGCAAGCATGCTCTCGGAATCTCCAGGTCAAAGAGAGTGACTACAGGAGAGCAAGGCCTGGCTGGTGGTTTGTTGTTTCAGGGCACAGTGTCCTGAGCAAATGTTCCTAAGGTTTCTCCCTCTGGTGATCAAGACGACCAAGCTACACCCAGCCTGCCAGGAAGTCGCAGAACTCACTCAGGGCAGCATCAGAGTCAGTCAGTCCAGGGCTGACCTTGATCTCTGGGTGTTCACTAGGAGACCAGAGCTCTTGTTCCAAGCTGGCGAGCCCTGTCCTGGGGACCCCTCTGGCCTTGCTCTCCTGGGGCCAGTGCTTCTCCCGGTTCACGGCTCAGCGCCCCCTTCCCTTCTCCGTGCATGCTAGCAAAGGTATAGCCAGGCTCCTGTCTGCAGTGCTGGGGGTGTGAGTCTGCAGGATAAATGGCGACACCTAGGGCTGGGGTGGGTTGTTTGAGGACCCTCAAGTTTCCTTCAAGGCCCCTTGGTCTAGTAGGCTGCCTTAAGTGCGTCCTCGCGGCATGCTGGGAACTACTGATCATAGAGTGGTCACCACTGATGATAGAGCGTTGAAGGCGAAATTACTGGGTTCTTGAATCCTAGAGCCTATAAGTAACTAGAAATGCCTGCACCTTATCTCTAGAATATAACGGCGTGTGACTTTGGGCTATTTGTTTAACTGAGGCACATGCCTCCCCTCACACTTGGGATCATGGTCTATCAGCTGTACAATGCTACATTACTTCATCTGATCTTTTCAAAAATGCTAGGTGGAGAGTAAATTATTTCTCCCACTTTAGCCATTAAAGAAACCCCACAACAAACAGATGCTAATCCCCAAAGGCTACATCCTAGGGGAAAGAAAGAATAAGAATCAGAACTTCTTGGGTTAGAATGGGTAAGTTTTAATCTAGTCGTTCTTTTTTCAAAATAGTTACTGAGGAAGCCCTGCCCCTATTTTTCTTACTTGAAAGATTTTTAGCTTTTTACAAGACTTTAAGGTAGATTTTATTGTCATGATAGGAAAAGCGATTTGTCCAAGATCCTACAGAGTTACTAGAAAGTATACCCATCTTCTCATCCAACAAATGGGCAGTTAGCATAACACCCATTTTGTGGATCAGCTGGGATATACCACTCAGTATGTCTAGAATTTTAGAGATTGTTATCACCCTTCCCCACCCCACACCCAGCAAGTCTTCATTGTGTTGTGGCTGTGTAGTATGAGTGTGTATGCAGTGTGTATGTGTATATGTGCAGTGTGTGTGTACAGTGTGTATGTGTGTGTGCATGCAGTATGTATGTGTGTGCAGTAGGTGTATGTGTGGTGTGTGTATATGTGTGCAGTGTCTGTGTCTGTGTGTGTGTGCAGTGTGTGTGTGTGCATGCAGTATATATGTGTGTGCAGTAGGTATATGTGTAGTGTGTGTGTGTGTATGTGTGCAGTGTGTGTGTCTGTGTGTGTGCAGTGTGTATGTGTATGTGCATGCAGTATGTATGTGTGTGCAGTAGGTGTATGTGTAGTGTGTGTGTGCAGTGTGTGTGTCTGTGTGTGTGTGCAGTGTGTGTATGTGGGGCATCATACTCAGCCACATGTGCCTTTCTGACTATCTTTCCTTTCTGTTAAACAGTCACACTGTTTGTTGTTCAAACCAGTGCCAGAAAGTTCAGACAAGTGACAGAACAGTGTTTGGCCTCATGTTGTTCCAAGGAGGATGGGGAAAACAAACCTGCCTGACTTTTAGAGTTTGCCAACATAGTCAGCTCAGATTCCAAGTCCAGGTCTCACTACACAGTGTGAGGTGGCTGAAGTTGAGAGGGGTTTTAGGCCAGGCGGACACGAGCACCAATGACCTGGCACCAGCAAACTCCATATAGAACATCTAAGATGATTTAGGACAATCATTCAAGGTTTCTGAACCAGGCGTAAGGTTCCAGAGAATTGGTTCTGTGGCTACATGACTGCTGTTCTAAGGACCACCATCTAATTACCTTCCCTCCCCCTAACAAAGAAACCATTTGCCCAATCCTCAGAAAGCTCTGAGAGGGGATCCTTCAGATGCTAATATGGCTTAAAGACCTACCCAGCCTCTGGCTCTCGACTGTGCCCATGTCGTCTGCCTTCTCTCACTGTGAACTGGAAATGTACAGTCTGTACCAGGGGGCTTCTCTTTGCAGACCCAGTTCCTAGTGGTGCCATAGTTCAGGGAGACTGCAGAGTCTCCTGTATGCTGCTCAGTGTCTCCATCCTTGAATACAAACAAGACCTCTTAGAGTGCATGAAGATCATTGCCACAGTAATGCTGAACTCCACTCCTGGCTGAGCTCATGCCAAGCACTAAGTGTTTCCATATATTAATTTGCAGTCTTCAGCACAGGGTGGAGAAGTGGAACCTATTATCCCATTTTACAGACAAGGATGTGGAGGGTCTAAGAAATAACATCTTCATCCAAGACTATGGATAGTTGGAGCTGTCAGGTTCCCTGACCCCGACCCCATTGGCTCCCTTGGGACTGTTGTACCCTCACAGAGAGCTAAGTCAGTGATTCCCTAAGTGCCAAGAATTCTTTCAGCTATGGCTTCCCACACTGCTCCCTTAAGATTCTGATTTGGGTGTTGTAGAGAGGAAAGAGGGATCTGGGGTTAATGCAATGATTCTTGCTCTCAGAGTTTGACAAACACAGTGGTCATATCCCCTCACCCCACAGCCCAAACTGGAACTCAGCCTGTGCCGGATGTGTTGATATGAGACCACATGGCTTCTGGAGTCACTGTCCCCATGGAATCTAAATATAAGAAGACACAAAGCCCACATTGGGTAATAGCTCTGCTTCCTACAGTCCCTGCCTTGATTTCCTGGAGATTCAGGATGTGAGACACAGACGAATGCCCTTCGCTGGTATAATTGTGCTAACTCATCTGTTGGAGATGAGATTTAGCAGATGCCAGCTGTGACAAAAGCCCAAATAAACCAAATGAGCCCCAGCATGCAGCGAGTGCAAGTGAGTTCTCTGGCCGCCAGACTCACGCGTTAGCGATTAGCCGGAGACCACTGCAGACAAGGTAAGGCAGTAATGAGCCAGGATGGGCTGGGCACATCGCAGGTGCATAGGCCGTCTCCCTTAGAGCGGCTCCTGGGCCATGAACACCACACAGAGCATTGAGGCAGATGATTTTAAAAGCCTTCAACTTAAATTTAGAGAGAAAACTATGAGAAGTCCTTCATGCCGAGACAATTAAGAGGGTTAAAGGAAAACCGCAAAGTGAATCTGTGCCCAGGCTAGAGCAAACCTTCTTCTGAATTACAAAAGAAGGGGGGGTGGATTATATCTAATGTTCTGAATGGGCACACAAACATTGAAAATTTCATTCCTGGTTGTCTGGGTTGAAAATGTTTGGTCTTACAGTTACCCTGAGAGTCCTTTCTGTTGGAGTTGGTTTGCTCTAATAATTCTTCTTAATGATTCCAGTTCTTCTTATGTAGAAGATATATCTGTTAGAAGTATCTGATTCAAATGTGTATGATAAAGATACATAAATAATAAAACTGGCATTAAAAAGGAAGAAGCCCTCAGCTGGGGAGATGGCCCAGTGGGCTTGCTTCCTGTGGGAGCATGAGAATTGAGTTTGGGCCCCAGAACCTGCATAAAAGTCTGGTGTAATCACACAGCTCTGTAACCTTGGTGCTGGGGCTACACTGGGCAGGTGCAGGTGTAGACAGGCAGCTTCTGGAAGCTTGTTGAGCCCCAATCTAGCTGAAACAGTGAGCTCTGTGTTCAGTGAGAGGCCACGTCTCTAAATAAGATACACCATAATAGTGTAAAACATCTGACATCAACCTCTGGCTTCCATACCTCCACACGTGTACACATACATCACACACACACACACACACACACACACACAAAGCTCTGATCCAGAACAAACATGGCCGTTCATAGTTTCAAGGACTCAGGCTCTTGTGCATCTTCTGCCCCCTTGTTCTCCTGTCACCATGCTCACCTATCTCAAAAACGGGGAGAAAGTGGCCAAGGACACTTGACTGTCATCTTCCAAGGTCATTGCCTGGAAGTTGCTATGGGACAAGTCTGACTCCCTCTATTTGTCCAGCACATCATATGGCTACATGGCAAGGAAAGATGGAGATACACATTCATCGCTAGAGAGCGGTAATCCTGAGGAGACGATGGCTCTGAGCTCCATCTCCAAATTCACATGAGAGAAGGAGGTAACCAACCCCTGAAAGTTGTCCTCTAACCTCCACACACGTGCCACGGTATATATGTGACACACACACACACACACACACACACACACAAAGTAAATACATAGTTAAAAAGACTGGTGATCTTCTTAATAATGCAGAAGGGAGGAATGGTTGGTGAAGTCAGCAGGCAGGCTTTTTTCCATAAATCACTGCATCCTACTCAACAGAAGCAGGCCATGGGTGATTGTATTGCTATGAGACTATGGAAGGTAGGACTGGGTGACCACAGGGATCTTGGGGTAAGCCTTCCTTTTCTGTCTTCTCTGACTTGGGGCAGATGAGGATAAAATGTTCTTCCCTAACCTCATTTAGTCATTGTACCCCGATGCCACCCTCCCCACCCCCTGCCAGGTATCATGGAAAAGCTGTGCTCAGTGCTCAGTGAGATTGTAAGTCCTTCCTGGATCCCACAAACATGTTACTCACTGATTCAGGAAGGAAGCACACACTTGCACACTGTCAGGAATGTTCCAGAAGGTAGGTATTTCCTGGTACCCCAACCAGTAGCTCTATTGGTGATTCTGCTGTTGGGTTCTACCCACATGAACATTTCCCATCATGCTATGGATTTTACACTCCCAATGAGAGACATTGTTCCATCCATCATCTTTGGTCCAGAGTTCAAATTTGATCATCTAACTACTGTCAGTGGCATTAAGAAGGCACTATGATGGGAATACATTCAGTATGTATATATGTATGTCAGTCAATACATTCAGTAGGGATTTTCTCCATGTCCTTTGGGAAGAGGGTGGACTTATCAGACCCATTTTTCAGATGAGGAGACAAAGGCTTGAGGCAGCCACTTGCTCAATGTGAACCCATAAAAAGTGATACAGTCAGGTTTTAGGTGTCAGACCCTTCTCACTCCAGAGAGGGCTCACACTCCCTACCCTGTGCCCTCTGAGCTTCCTAGGAACTTCTCACTCCAGAGAGGGCTCACACTCCCTACCCTGTGCCCTCTGAGCTTCCTAGGAACTTCTCACTCCAAAGAGGGCTCACACTCCCTACCCTGTGCCCTCTGAGCTTCCTAGGAACTTCCCAGAAAACCCATCAGGCCAACACACTTCTTGATGCTCCTCACAGCTAGGTGAAGTCAGAGCTTGTGACAGAGCATGTGACTGTGAGCACTGCCAAGAGCAGCGAGCTTCCTTTTGCTCTGCCTATGGGAATTGAGCAAGGCAGAGGACTTCCGTGCCACATGGATCCTGGGGAATTGCTCCAAATCAGGGTCTGCCAAGTGGCAGCCTACAAGCAGCGACAAGGTCTTTCACTTTAGAACCCTGCCACTCTCTGTGCGTTTACAGTTACCAGTGGTGCTAAGGAGCTAGCAAGGGTGCCAAGTAAGAACTTATCTATTCCCTTCTCCAGAAGCTGAGCTAGCACCCCTCAATGAACAGTGTCTTCCCATAGGGATGAATTGCAAAACTCAGCATCCTAGTGAGTGGCCTGCCAGGGCATCGTTACTAACGCTTGTCTTGTGGAGCCCGGGTAAAGGTCTTATTCTCAGACACAGTCCCCAAGTCTCGGTCCCTGGGTCCACCAACCACCCAGCTACCTAGGAATATTTTTCTGGAGCTGTCAAAAAGGGTTGGCTTGGAAAATCACATGGAACTTTGTTTGCTTTTCTGTATTTTAATTTTTGACATCTGGGTTATGTAGCCATTGGTGCATTGTCTCAACACCACCTTTGGGTGGCTCCACCAAATTTAGACCAGCGCAGTGGATTCCATCAGAATGAGAGCTTTTGATGATGGTTCTTTCATCTGGATCAATTTCCCTGCAAGTTTCAGATTGTTTAGAAGGGGGAAAAATTCATTGCTCAGGAGAGAAGACATTTCATCCTGGAATATGACTCTGATTCTCCACTGTTTGCGTAGTGGCCTCTGTAATGTAATAAGCAAAATATTGAGTATCACATACTCCTATGATTTATGGGTGTCAGATTGAGCAAATAAAAATACATAACATTAGCTCAATTTGAATTTCAAATCAGTGTTTATTTTTAATAAAGCCATATCATATGCAATGTTTAGCATATAACCTCCTTTAAAACTACTTGATATTTATAAAATTCAAGGTTCAGCCAAACAAGGAATAGCTCAGTAGCAGAATAGTTGCATAGCAGGTGTGAGACTCTGGGTCCCCCCCCCCCACACACACACACACAGAGAGAGAGAGAGAGAGAGAGAGAGAGAGAGAGAGAGAGAGAGAGCTAGCTCTCAAATCTAAACAGGACTTCCATATTTTATCTAGCACCCTGACTTATGATTAGAAACAACACCAAGACCCAAACGGCTGCTTTTGTTTTCTTAACACGTTTTTTTAAGCCATGTTCTATATGCATAAAACTGAGGCGGTCAAATAGTTCCACATGGCTTGCTTTAAAATTTCACTTCTTATATTTCCTTGCTTTATTTCCCAGTCCCAAAGCAGTCATTCTTAGCTTCTCTAACTTATTTTTTTCTGGCAAGGGGGTGTTTAGCTCGAGTTTTCTAAGTGTCATGCTTGGGCAGTGATGTTCACTCTGAGCTTCAGATATTCTGTGTTGATTTCCTTCTGCAGAGCTGGAGAAGAGTTTGAACCATTTTTGCTTTGGCCTCCCTCCCCTACAACCTCTGAATATATTTGTAGAATATTGATCTGTTCTAAACCTGAGGCTGACATTGTTATTGTCATGTTTCCAGCTGAGCTGTTCATAGTTCCTTTGGGATATAACTTTTTGTGGGATTTTGCTTTTAAGCTGAACGTTCTGTTTTGCTTGCTTTTTAAGGAGTTTTTTTTGTGTTGTTTTGTTTGTATTTTTTGGATTGACTTGTCTATAAACTCTCTCCCAGTTGTGTATCTCATTGAATATTCAAAATACATAGGCTCCTCTTTCTTACTGCCTCCAGTTTCAGTCTGTTGATCTGTTGGCCACCTGCATCTGCGTCTTCTTCACCGTACCCATCAGCTTTCTATTACTGTGACAAATACGTGAGATAAATTTTACTTAAAAAGTGGGAAGTTTTGTTTGGTTTCACACTTGTAGAAGTTTTTGGTCCCTGATAATTGGCTCTATTCCAGCCAATTATCATATGTGCCAGTATACCATGGGGGTGGGGGGATGGGGAGATAGGGGTGGGAATGTGGGGATGGGGGAGTACGGGATGGGGGGCTAGGGGGTGGGAGGGAGGGGATATGGGGGTGGGGGAGTAGGGGGTGGGAGGGTAGGAATGTGGGGGGTGAGACGCATGATGGAGCAGACTGTTCACTTCATAGTTCAGTGACAAAGAAGGTGAAAAAGGAGAGGTCAAAGCCCAGTAGTTCCATTTAGAACCTCCCATTAAACTCCACACCCAGGTTCTCCCATCTCCCACCAGAGTCTCAAACTGGGGATCACGCCTTTAATCCATGGGCCATTAGGACCCCTTTAAGGCTCACGTCGTAACAACCAGCATTCATTCTTGTAGCCTTTCTTCCTAGCCCACCTGTCCTCCGGAGCACGGCCCTGTTTTGGGCTCTTGCTCCCGTTTTTTCTCCCTAGCCCACCTGTCCTCCGGAGCACGGCCCCGTTTTGGGCTCTTGCTCCCGTTTTTTCTCCCTAGCCCACCTGTCCTCTGGAGCATGGCCCCGTTCTGGGCTCTTGCTCCCGTCTTTTCTCCCTAGCCCACCTGTCCTCCGGAGCACGGCCCTGTTCTGGGCTCTTGCTCCCGTCTTTACGTAGTGTATCTTCTGCTACGGCTCAGATCACTCCTTGTTGAGATAAGAATGAACTAACTGATGAAAACCGGCTGTGTGCGGACTGAGGCTGTAGCCCTGCCATGGGCTCTCACCTTGTCCTGCACATCACCAACCCTTCTCGTCTCCCAGAGCTGCTGTCAAGTCAAGATGCCATCATCTTCTCTGTGCAATGACAGAGCAAACAGCACTCGTGAGGGTGGCAAGCAGGACACCTGAAGGTCTGGAGAGACCCTCAGCCCCTCCTGTCTTCCTGAGACCCTGTGGAATCTCACCTCATTACAGAACCAGCATGTTTAGACCTGACTGACTTCCACTATTCCAAACAAAACCATCTGAATGAAGAACCACTGAAGTGTCATTAGAAGCAGCAGACACAAGATGCTTTAGCAAGCTGCTCCAGCGTTATGAGTAACAGAGGCAAGAGGATGCTCGCTTTTGAAATTTGTTTTCTCATCTCCTTCTTCGGGGTGATTAAATAAAGTGCTTAGTGATTTAGTGGATTGATTCACTCCTAACGAGTGTGGATTGCTGTAAAGAGGATGCATTCATTCTCTCTGTCCAGATTGTAGTTTGGCAGAGGATGCTTTTTTGCTTCCTGAATCAAAGCCTCAATTTTTTTTCATTCATTTTTTTCTGTACTCAAAAAAATAATCTGGTACAGAATGGGAGTCTGACTGCAACATTTTTTTCTGGCATACCACAAGTGTTCCCTAGACATCACCAGGTCTGGCCAGAAACATTTGCTGCAGCTGTCATCGAATGAGTGAGTGAATGAATGAATGAATGAATGAAATGTGGTTTGTCTTCAAGGTGACTATCAATCTCTCTCTCCATTTTTCTGTCTCTGTATATGTGTCTGTCGGTCTCTTCTGTTCCCTCCCTCTCTCTCGTTCCCTCCCTTTACTTAAATAATATAATTTATTCTGTACTTTCATAATAAGAGTGAGGACTGGTTCAGCCTGTTTCAGGGATGGAGAGAATGACAGAGAATTCACACATGGCTTGAAGGGAACAGAAGCAAGAAGAATTTCCTCTGAACAGCATGGTCGATGTGAACCTGAGGTTGTATAACTGAGAAACAGTGAGAAGGGAGCTGAAGACATGTGGTCATGACGAATACAAAAACATTCTACGTAGTCAAGGAGAAATTAAGTTGTTATTGTGGGTTTTTAAAAAGGATTCTAAGAAAGTATGTGTATGTATGTGTGTGCCTGCATGAGTGAATATATACACCAAGCGCATGGAGGTGCCTAAGGAGGCCAGGAGAGGGTGCTGGAGTCCCTGGAGCTGGATTTACAAGTGGTCATTAGCCACCTGACATGGGTGCTGGGAACTGAACCTGGGTCCTCTGCAGGAGCAGTGAGTGCTCTTAACTTGTGAGCCATCTCTCCAGACCTGAAAATTAAAAAAAAAAAAAGTAATATAGTTGCTCATATGGTCTATTTCTCTGTCCTACTTTGAGGACAGAGTTCTATATGAAGTTAGTATCATTTGAGAAAGCACAGTCTGGAAGGCTCTGGCGTGGATTGGTAATATAATGTTTAAAGGTGACAATTGCTAGGGGAAGGATGCTTTTGCTTTGCTAAGTTTCCAAAACTGGGTCTTTCTGTTCCAGACAACTAGATAAAGTGCTTATGATTTCTGACAAAAGAGAAGGGGAAATTGGAAATTAAGTGAGGAAAGAAGTGAAGGAAAGATATATGATATCAAATGTCAGGTGACAGAGACTATTTAGCCATATATTCTTCAAAACAGCAGCAAATCCAATAAAGACCAAGAAACTGAGAATGATGGGTATGAATGTGCCTGGAGAAAGATGGAGAAGCCGGCCATCAGGAAGCCATTTGGAAATCTCAGGGGCTTACCAGCATTCTCTCTGTCTGGTCAGGCACATCCTTTCCATCTGACAGTACAGCACCCGTTCTTGGAGGCTTGTCTGAAATACCCTCCTCTTCCGGGGAACCTGCTCTCAGGATGCTGGGTGGATTGTGATACACATAGCTGCTAACCTCCTGTTGTTGTAATGGTTTACAGAGTCTGTTGGCACTGCTTTAGAAACCATGCTGTTTCTGTAGCCCTTGCAAATGCCTTGATGCTTGAAAACAGTATATATTTTATAAATAATTGTTGGATGGCTTGTTAAATGGTTTTTATTGTTTAATAATCTTATCAGCTTTCTTTTGAGTTGTAATTTTTAAAGAGCATGACACACATTATCTCGTTTGCTCGACAGACCCCATTATAAGCAGGCAGAGCAAGTGATAGCATTTAATAGAGTTGGGAAAGAAACTTCAGTCATTTTCTTTTACGGCTTTTCAGAAGGAGTGATTCAACTCAACATCATTGACTGTTGTCCAATGAGGAAAAAAAAAAGAGTAGAATGTCAGAATCCCTTTTGTGAGATTCTAGAAAAAAATCCTAGGTTACATTTTTATTTCTTCTAATTATCTTTAATTATGAGCAGATGGTCTTGCTTCCTGAGTTACAAACTATAAAGCCCATGTACAATAGATGGGACTATCTCTCAAAGTTATAAACCAAACCCACTAACAGTAGCATGATAGTACAGACCCACTACAGTAACATGATAGCATAAACCCACT
>NW_021620639.1:1019736-1026364 GCF_004785775.1 Grammomys surdaster | reverse complement strand
AGTAACATGATAGCATAAACCCACTACAGAAACATGATAGCATAAACATGTTAACAGTAACATGAAATTGGCAAATGCATCTGTGTTCTTGTTTCTACAGTGGGCTACTTCCATTGTTAAGAGAGACTCCAATTATGTCATTATCCTGTCAACATGCTTGACAAGAGTCAGGGCTAATGCTGGAAGAGGGTCTGTACTGGGATCTAATGCTGCTGCCTCTGCTTTGGTGTGTCAAAAGCTGTTGCAAAACTAAAATTCCAGGAGGAAAATGGGGGAAAACAAAATAGCATTTAAACTGAGAGCTGCTCTGCTTTTCAGTGGATACTCTTATCCCCTCTCTGGACAGGAGGTCTGATGCTTTGCTAAGGAGCCACCTCTCACTCCACATAGTTCTAGTTGGTGGATGGAGCTCCCAGAATAGGCAGTTGTGCTGGACAAATTCTCAGGTACCCATGTGACCTCTGCCTGGCCAGTGAGTACCCTCACTCTCTCCAGCCACAGTGATTGGTTCTGGGCTGCATGTAAAACTTCCATTTCTCTAACTGTTGGAGCGGAGAGGTAGTGCCTCTGGTAAGGTTGCTAAACGGTGAATATGAACCAGATGAGGGAGGAGGTCAACATTGGTTCTGTCTGAATAAGGAGATTCAGGAGAAGGATAGCTGACTGTGGTCTGGATGGCCTAGTTTGAGTCCCTAAGTTCAGTCCTATCTAACACTGGTTCTACTCCTTGGAACTGTTTCAGTTTTATAAGCTGATACTTAGGCAATAAGCTAGCAAGTCTCTCTTTCAAGTCAATTGGAGTTCTACTTCTGTTTCTTATTTGCTTTAGTGAGTCAGAATCCTGACCAAAGCATGCAGCTTGGGGTGGTGTGGGAGAAGGCTATTTGAGACTTGGAAAAGGGTGGCTGAGAAGTTGTTTTGGTTTTGATGTCGCAGTGTCCAGGAGTGAAACAGGAAAGGAAGAGAGATTAGAATCCGGCACTCGGCTTAAAAGGATGATGTGGGTGGCAAGCTCGGAGGCAGCAGCAATTGATAGTTTAACAATTCACCGAGACACTGTTTGCTGCCTCTGCAGGTAGGCATGATGCTTCCAGGGGTGTGCAGACATGGTTTATGAAGACAGGTGCCTGCTGCCGTCAATTGGAAATCAGACGCAAAGCATAATTGCTGTTGCTTTGCTTGTATCCGAGGAGCATTTTGCTCCAGTCAGGGTATAAGGCGTGTCACTGGAATATGAACACAGGTTTACATTGTGCAAAACCTCATGACTCACTTCCCTGTGCCTTTCATATGTAAGAGGGGTGGAGAGAAGCAGAGCTAGCAAGCAACAACCACCAAACTAAACTCTCCTAACCGATCTTTAGCCTGGGGTCCATGGCTGATGCTTATGCTTTAGACTCTCAAGCCTCTTGGAATTACATGCAGAATTGCAGTCAATCTGTCTGCAGAGAGGGTCCTGTTTGGAGAACAAACTGAGCTTATCGGTCCTGAGGTAGCCAGCTGAGCCACATAACTGCTGCCTTGAGTAATTTAAGGCATGAGAGTAAACAGCTTCGCATCAGTCTCTGAGAAAGACAGCACTAGGGAGCGGAGCCCCAGAATCTGAGAGGCTGCCACAAGGAAGAACAAGATCCCAAGACACGTGGCCTCAGAGACAGACTGCACTGCTCTCTGGGTCACAGCATCATGGCTTGGTTCAGGGGGTGTGTGATGCTATGAAGTCTTACTGCATCCCCTCTTGCCATCTGTGATAGGCGTCTAGATGTTTGCAGGGCCCTGTACCCTCTGTTGTTGTTTAATAAGCTGTGGTTGGTGTCAATTATTTGTAAGTGAGAGTCTGAAAGGACTCTTACAGCAAAAGAAGCTGCATTAGTTGTTCTGAGTTCCTTTCAGCAGTGAGTATCGATGATTCTTTGATTGATAGGAGAATTTTATGGTTTATTATCAAGAATGTTTTAAGATGTCAAAATGATGCAGAGTAAAGCACATTATAATCTAGTTCTAAAGCTCTGTGATGTTTGTCAGTTTAGAAACTGCACTGGAACAGTTTGAATGGAGAAATTTTAAAGGTGCCTTCATTGTTAATGTGAGCCACTAATGCTATGTTTTAAAATAATTTCAGACTTAAATCGCACAGCACAAAGAATTCTCTCGTGTGTCTTCCACTTAGATTTCTACCCTCATTTAACCGTCCTTTCTGTGTTCACATGTACTTCACACGTGCCTGGACACACAGCTACTTCTGAAATGCTTGGGCATGAGTATTGACCTCAGCTGAATTCAAGTGCACACCTTCCTGAAGCAGACCACAGGGTGCACACCAGCCTTGCTTACCCTTTACTTACCGTAAGTGTCATTGCCCACTGTAAGCGAGATGGCTTTCTATTTCTTGCAACTCCTGTCCTTATCTGGTCAGTCTAAGGCAGCGCTAACATTGGAAACAACTTCAGGAGTATGGCCACCGCTGATAGTCTATTCTCTGATAGTTCTCAACCTTCCTAACACTGCAACCTTTTAATACAGCTCCTCATGTTGAGGTGACCCCAAACCCTAAAATTATTTCCTTGCTACTTCGTACCTGTAATTTTGCTTCTGTTGTGAATTGTAATATAAATATCTGATATGCAACCTCTGTGAGGGTTGAGACCCACAGGCTGAGAAGCTACTGGTCTACTACCTATTTGCATTTCTTTAAAACAGATAATCTTGTTTGCTTTGCACTCTGCTCTTTAAACTGTAGTCATTCTTTTAGCCATTTGTCTCTGTTTCTATCCCATTTTGGGGTGCCTTCCCCATCACAAACTGCCTCTTGCCCTTGACAATTTCACTTATAATTATGGTGGTGGTGATGGTGATGGTGATGGTGGTGGTGATGATGGTGGTGGTGATGGTGGTGGTGATGATGGTGGAGGTGGTGGTGATGGTGGTGGTGGTGATAATGGTGGTGGCGATGGTGATGGTGGCGGTGGTGATGGTGGTGGTGGCGGTGGCGATGGTGGTGGTGATGGTGGTGGTGGTGGTGGTGGTGGTGATGGTGGTGGTGGTGATGATGGTGATGATGATGGTGGTGGTGGTGATGGTGGTGGTGGTGGTGGTGGTGGTGATGGTGGTGGTGGTGATGGTGGTGGTGGTGGTGATGGTGATGGCGATGGTGATGGTGGTGATGGTGGTGATGGTGGTGGTGGTGATGGTGGTGGTGGTGGTGGTGATGGTGGTGATGGTGATGGTGGTGGTGGTGATGATGGTGATGATGGTGGTGGTGATGATTATGATGATGAAATGCTCTGAAATTCCAAACTACACAAACAGTAGACTCAGTAAAGGATCTTTCTTCCCTACAGTCTTTCTTCCCACCTGACAGCTCAGGTGTTCCACCCCAACACACCCACCTTGTTAATCAATTGTTTTTCCAGGTGTCCTTCCTGTAGCTTCTCTTGCAGGGAAGGCTGAGTCTGGGGCCTTTCTCATCCATAAAAGGCTCCACTTTATATACTTTGTTGCCCTTTGCCTTTTTTCTCCTCTGGCACTATGTATGACCTTGGAAGTGCGCTTGTCCATTTTTGTAAGATGTTCCCTAGTCTTTTTTTATAGTTGTGTGCTGTTCCATTGTCTTCTTTGTATGGCTCCTGTCTCACCCAGGGCATTGAGGTGGCTACTGAGCCTGCTGCTCCCTGCAGGGCTCCCTACCCACAGGCTAGCTACACTCAACTGTCACCTCTCAGTCTGTTCTTACCCAGAAAGGCCTTGGCACAGAGGAGGTCCTATTGGACCTCTGGTGGCTTCAGGGCTTGTCAGCCTAATGCAGGCCAGGACAAGATGGCCAGTGTGAACAGTGGCACACAGATGCAAAGACAAGGGGCTGAGGATTGGGAGTGTAGAAAAGCAGAGGCCACAGGGAAAGGCAAGAGGAAGGGAGGGGAGGGGGGAAGAGAAAAGGGAGGCTCAGAAACTAGAGAGACTGCCCCCTTGGAATAAGCCCAGCAGATATAAACCTGGAGGTTGAGGCTGTTTGCACACTGTACTGTGGAATCTGTGTGCCTGACAGCATGTGCTCAGGTCACCTAAACTGTAGCTCTGCTCTTCTACCAGTAGGGACACAATGGTCTGCTCTGGCAGGTGTCTGGGAACAAACCTGGCCAACCTGAGCCCCTTCTGGAAAGAAGAATGTCCTTGTTGCTTCTGACCCACCCTGGAGAGCTGGCATTGTGCTCATGTGGATGTCCTGCTTTGCTGGATGCTGAGCAGGGCAGCAAGTTCCCATGTCCTGTCCCCACCGGCTGAAGAGCAAGCGGCAGCTCCCTACATGAGCAGGTAGACTCATTCTCCAGGCCACCTCGCTAGAATGTGAGAGACAGCAGCCTTCTCTATCAGCTGTGGTACTTTCTGAGGATCACAGAAATACTCTCTTTTACACTTCTTTTAAAATCAAAAGGAAAGGTCAAATGTGGTAGTGCACGACTGTATCTTAGTAGCACTTGGGGGTGGAGGCAGGAGGCTAATTCATAGTGAGACTTAGTCTCAGAAATAACAGGAGGAAATATCAGTATTATATTTATAATATCAGTAAATATATATATAATTATGTATTATATATAATGTAAATAAATTTATAATAATAAATGTATTACAATAAGCCCTGGGACATATTTATCTTTGTATAATCACAGTGGTTAAGTATAGCGGTTACAATGTTTGCTTGGAGGCCAACAGAGACAAAGGACTGCAGTGACAGAGCTGGGACCAGAGGGTCTTCCTGTGTGCAGTGTTCTTCTGCCCTAAACCAGGTGAGCATAGAGATGTTGGAGCTGGAGATGGCTCTCTCTCTCTCTCTCTCTCTCTCTCTCTCTCTCACACACACACACACCTCTCTTTAATCTGTGTGTCTCTCTTCTTTTCCTCTCTCCCCTCCTCTGTCCTCCTCTCACTCTCTTCATTACCCTTTCTCCATCTCTCCATCTCCATAATCCCCTCTCTCATCTTTATCTATATATGTGTGTCTCCTTCCTCTTCTCTTCCTTCCGTCTCTTCCTCTCTCTGTCTTTCTCTCCCCTCCTCTTCTCCTCTCTCTCCCTGTACCACTCTGCTGTCATCTCCTCCCTTGTTCCCTCCATCCTGTCTTAGAAATAGCTACATTAAAGTTGTACTGCTTTGGCTAGTAGAATTCAAGAACACTGAATGAAGAATTCACCTTAGATTGTGAGAACTTACTGGAATGTTTTTCAAATCTCTTGCCTTTCCCCTAGTGCTCTGTTATTGAAACATCTTTCTTCGACAATACCAAAGACCAGGCACTGATTTGCTGCAAAGTCCAAATCACCATGTCAGGCAGAGGCTGGGGGTTCTGACCAGGCTCTAAGCAGCCCTGTTGGGTGGGGAAGTCTGAAGGGTAATTATGAACATGAGCTCACATGGCTGGATGCAGTTCCCCGCATCTCTTTTATTTCTGTGACAAAGTAAACCTGAAGTTAGCTCTATGTGGAGGCGTCCTTTCCCCTGTCTCCGTGCCTATGGAAACGAGATATGATAGCTGTCTTGGGCTGGCCCACAAGTATGCCATTTTTTTTTCACATTCCTCCTGGGTGATCCCCACACATGGGATGATGTTTGAGGGCCTTGGGAGATGGGACTTTTCTTGCCTCTGAAAACTAGGGTTTGGAGGAAACACTTACACTGAATATTCTACAAGGCAAAATGAGTGATTAGAATTCTCTGTCTTGATTGTAGAAGGTTAGAATGTGGCAGACCCAGAGCCAGATTATCTTGGCTGTCCTTAGCCTCCTTATAGACCCTCCCGTGTCTGACCAGATTATCTCCTTGATTATCAGTCAAACTTTTGTAATGTATTCTTAGCAGGTCATTAATTGCTGCCAATTCCAAAAGCTAGGCGTGTCACCAGTTAGCATCTGAGTCTACAGCAGATGTTTTCTCTGTTTAGCTATAACTCACCTACCTGTGGCCTCCACCAATCTATTTGGTAACCAGCCTTGATTTATTACTTCCTTTTGTTCTGTAACCACTGAGAACTCATGTAATCACTTGAGTGGTGGAATATTGTAATTAGCATCCTGAATGCATGTCTCACATGGCAGTCATCTATTTGGCTCAAGAATAAGCTATTTTTGATCTACTTGAAGTGAAAACTGTGTTTTACAGTTGTTCCCCTCAGTATTAAATCAGTAGTTTTTTCCCTAAAGATTATTCCCCACCCTCACTGAGATGATGATAAATTGCAGTGTTTAAGAGAAACTTCAGGTGAAAACTTTTTATTTTTAGAAACTTCTCAAAGTAAGATGCATGAACTCAGTGGAAGGTGGGTATATGAATTCTCATCAGTATTAGGAAACAGAGTAACGATCGTAAGGAACTCAGTAGAGTTAGAAAGAGGTCTGGACTTCTTGGAAAACTACTAAACAGTTTCTGGGACACACAAAGGAAGTGCTTGTTGTGTTTAATTAAAAACAATGTTTTTACATTGCTGGGTCTGCAACAGACCTGTGTCAGGTACCATGGGCCAGCAAAATAGTTAAATGGTCACCAAAGGCACACATAGTAAATCATAATGTGCTCGTGTGTGTGTGGGGGGGGGGCTGTGACCCTGCTTTCCCTCATGGAGGGGGGCTGTGACCCT
>NW_021620639.1:1007912-1019726 GCF_004785775.1 Grammomys surdaster | reverse complement strand
GGGGGGCTGTGACCCTGCTTTCCCTCATGGAGGAGGGCTGTGACCCTGCTTTCCCTCATGGATGGGGCTGTGACCCTGCTTTCCCTCATGGAGGGGGGCTGTGACCCTGCTTTCCCTCATGGAGGGGGGCTGTGACCCTGCTTTCCCTCATGGAGGGGGGGCTGTGACCCTGCTTTCCCTCATGGAGGAGGGCTGTGACCCTACTTTCCCTCATGGAGGGGGGCTGTGACCCTGCTTTCCCTCATGGAGGAGGGCTGTGACCCTGCTTTCCCTCATGGATGGGGCTGTGACTCTGCTTTCCCTCATGGATGGGGCTGTGACCCTGCTTTCCCTCATGGATGGGGGGCTGTGACCCTGCTCTCCCTCATGGATGGGGGGCTGTGACCCTGCTTTCCCTCATGGATGGGGGGCTGTGACCCTGCTTTCCCTCATGGATGGGGCTGTGACTCTGCTCTCCCTCATGGAGGAGGGCTGTGACCCTGCTTTCCCTCATGGATGGGGGGCTGTGACCCTGCTTTCCTTCATGGATGGGGCTGTGACTCTGCTCTCCCTCATGGAGGAGGGCTGTGACCCTGCTTTCCCTCATGGAGGGGGTCTGTGACTCTGCTTTCCCTCATGGAGGGGGGCTGTGACCCTGCTTTCCCTCATGGATGGGGCTGTGACTCTGCTTTCCCTCATGGATGGGGGGCTGTGACCCTGCTTTCCCTCATGGATGGGGCTGTGACTCTGCTTTCCCTCATGGATGGGGGGCTGTGACCCTGCTCTCCCTCATGGAGGAGGGCTGTGACCCTGCTTTCCCTCTCAGGGCTTTTTTTCATCATTGCCATTCTTCTACATGAGAAGTGTGGTTAGGGCTCCTTACATAGAGTGTATGTGCACAGAAGTGTATGTGTGTGTGTGTGTGTCAGCCAGTTTCAGTGTTTGTGTGTCAGTGTGTGTGTATGTCAGCCAGTGTTGTTGGGTCAGTGTGTATCACTCAGTGTGTGCATGTGTGTGTGTCAGTGTGTGTCTGTGTCTATGTCAGTAGTGTGTGTGTCTGTGTCAGTGTATATCAGTGTGTGTGTATATGTCAGTGTGTGCCAGTGTCTGTGTGTGTGTCTGTGTGTCAGTGTGTGTGTGTGTCAGCCAGTGTTAGTGTGTCAGTGTGTATCTGTGTCAGTATATGTCTGTGTGTCAGTGTATGTATGTGTGTGAGCCAGTGTCAGTGTGTGTGTGTCTGTGTTAGTAGTTTGTGTGTGTGTCAGTGTATGTCTATATTAGTAGTGTGTGTGTCAGTGTGTGTGTGTGGATATGGGCACATGTGAGTTTAGATGCTTGAGGAATTCAGAGGATGTTGGATCCTCTGGAGCTGGAGCTGTAGGTAGTGGTGAGCCGTCATGTGGATACTAGAAGCAAACCTCAGGTTTTCTTCAAGACCAGCCAGTGTTCTCAGTGGCTCAGCCATCTCTCCAGCCCCTCTTGTGAAGTGACTTACAGAGATGTAATGTCTGATAAGAAAATGCAGCTGTGGCCGTGAGAGATGGCCTTCTGGAAAGTTCTGAAGCCCCCACAAGGATTCCCTACCTAGCATGTCTCTGTAACTCTCTCCGTAGCCCTAAATACCCTGCACTCTAAGATGGGGCTTAGAGACAGGAAAGGCTCTGCTAGCTGAAAGGCTAGCCTTAAGTAAACACGTTCCTACTTGTTTCTTTGTCAGTTGAGTTCCCCGGCTGGAGCTTGCACCCAGCTGGGCTGTGGGCAGTCTGGTGGGAGAGGGCCCACAGCAGACTCACTCCTCAGTGGAAGGTATTGGTGGTACATGTGCTTACCCAGGTGAATTTTAAAAATCTATTTTGCGTAGACTTATAAAAGATTGCAAAAGTTAACATATGTAGCATCCCTCTCCCAGTGTTCTCCAAATAGGCTTCCGTGTCATACTTATGAAAACCAGAACACTCACATCAACGGGACACTATTAATCAGTCCATGAGACTCATTTATATTTTGCAAATCGCATGCAGCACCTGTGTGTGTGTGTGTGTGTGTGTGTGTGTGTGTGTGTGAGTGTGTGTGCATGTGTGTGTGCATGTGTGTGTACATGTGTGTGTGTGTGTGAGTGTGTGTGTGTGTGTGTTCACCACAGTCTAGGATCCTACACTGCATTAAGTTGTCCTGGCTTCTTGGTATCGTCCAATCTGCATCTCAAGGCAGTCTGATATGATCGGCTTAGAGTAGCCTGGGAGGCGTGTCATTTAAAAGCTTCACAAAGGCATGCTCCCCTCTAGGATGTCCCTCCTATGACGTGTAGACAAATAATATTAATACTGGGAAGACTGTGATTTCTATGTAGTTAATATTTATCAAGTGCTGCCTGTGTGGGAGATGCTTTTTAACGGGGCAGAATTTTTAACCTGTTTGTCAAAGGTTTTATTTATTTTGTTTTTAATGACATGACTTACAGGTTTGGGTGTGGGTTCATTTGCATGCATGCAGGTGTCTGTGGAAGCTAACACACTGCAATCACCCTGGAACTGGAGTTGCAGGGGTTTGTGAGCTGCCCGACATGGCTGCTGGGAACTGAACTCTGGTCCTCTTCAAGAGCAGTGAGCACACACTTTTAACCATCAACCAAGCCTTCTCTCGAGCCCTCAATCCACTTTTAACCCTCTCGCAAACCTTCTGAGTTAGGTTTTTGTATCGGTCATTTCAGGAAGGGAAAGCGGGCACAGAGCCGAAGTCATTTGTCTGAGGTTACGTAGCTACTGGATGCTGGGGCTGATATTTGAACTCTGTCCAGCTCCAGACTCATGCACTGTTTGGGGATGAGTGCAGGTGTGAAGCTGTGGGAGTAGAATCCAGTCTAGGATGTGCTTGCTGCATACAGTGAGCCATTTTCCATCTGGTACCTCCCCAATAGTGAAGCGGCTTCCTCTGATGGGCGTGGCCTTTGTTCAGAGGTAGCAAAAAATTAAGACAGGAGACACAAGGAACACAGTTTGGCTGTCTGCAACAAATGCTGGCTGCATTTGTGGAAGAAAAGTCCTACCTCTGGCCCACAGGGCTAGCAGATGCTTCTTCGAGCTCCAAGTTCAATAGTCTCAAACCTTCTCCAGGATAAAGGATGTGGGAGGACGTCCTTCAAACTAGAATGGGCAGTGTAGAGAGGTGGAGGAGAGAAAGCCTTCTTGTCCCCAGAGACAGAGGGGTACACAGGGAAAGGTATGGAGGGAAACCTTACTCGGAGCCTGGCCTATGTACCATAGGTACAGCGGCGGTTTGGGGGTGGGGGACCAAGGCTGGAGCTTTGTAAAAATTAATCTTTAGGGGAGAGAAGCTCCAAGCAGGAAGTGGGAACAGAGAGCTGTACAGTCTAGGTTGTATGCCAAACATGGAAGGTCCAATATCAAGTAGACACTCAAATTGCTTGTCAGTGAGGAAGACAGGAAAATCTGTATAAAACTAGACTGTGGATATTATTCCCTCCTAGGATTTACTTCCAAGGAGATGGACCATGTCACTGACCTGTAAGTCCTAGTTCACAGCCTGCTCCAGAGTATGCCCAGAGTCAGTGATTCATAGTACATGGTTGACTGGGAGAAGCAGAGGGCTTCAGGAGGAGAGGTGGGGAGGGCATGGGATAAGATGAGAGGCAGGCCCCAGACGGTAGGCCCCAGATGGCAGGCCCCTGACGGCAGGCCCCTGACAGCAGGCCCACGTTACCTCTGGGGCCCTGAAGCTCCATTCCCAGGAAGCTCTGGCTAACTGTATACATCATACTCTGAGCAAACCTGAGAGGTTTGTGGCTGGCTGAGAGCTCCACAGCTGCCCTGTTCTACACCGCCCCCCTCCCTGGGAAGAAATGAGCATCGTGTCCAGGAACCTGGCAGAGTTCTCCCATGGAGAGTGTCAAGGAAAAGAGAGAGGCTGTCAAAGAGTCTCCTCAGCAATCTGGCCATTGTAGTGAATGTACCACGGTGACTGGAAATGAGGTTTATGAGAAAGAACCAAATACATATTTAGAAATGGTTTATTAAAATCATATATTTAATAATCTTATTCATAAAAGTTGAACTTGTTAGTCATTGACCATAATAAAATTAATAAAGACTGCCTTCCTACAAACTCATTTTGAAATTCTGAACACAGGAAAGAGTGGGCTCAAGAACCCTTAGAGATGAGCTCTGGTGAGTAGACCCAAGACCTACTCAGAATACAGAATGTAGCCCAGCACTAAAGTGGGTTGAGACTCCTCAGGACAAAGATGGAAGGTGGGAGGCTACGTGGTTGACGTGGCAAGAATGAAATCAAGACGGAAAGCTTAGGACTTGGAAGGCTCTCTAGTGTCCAGTCAGGCTGTGCAGACAAGGGGAGGACCACCATGGGAGGACCACCAGAGTCATCCACAGCTCCTGAGAAGGGAAGACACTCACATGGGGGTTCTGCTGTGACTCTGAGCTGCTGCTTTTTTGGTCAGGTGAATTTGATGTATGTGGGAGAGAGAGAGAGATGTTAAAGTGCCCCGCAAAAGCTCAGGCCATAATGAGATGGAGCCGGAAGTGGCTCTGGGGTGGGGAGTGGATGTGACTTTAAATAAATATGAAGATCTGCACAAGCGAACTGAACAGGAAGGAGTCTGGGCCTGGGGTGGGGTGGGGAGGTGGTGCTCTGACCTGGAAAGAAAGTGACTTCATTAGTACACTGCAGAAGTCAAATGAACGACGCTGGAGGGGTACAGATAAATGTGCATGTGATACACTTTGAATTCGAGCCCCAGCTGTCAAATGCTTGCTAGATACTTTGTCAATTTCAAAGACAAATCAACCCTTGATCCCATCAAGAGGCAGAGGCAGATCGATTTCTATGAGTTGAAAGCCATCCTAGTCTGTATAGTGACTTCTAGGATAGACAGAGCTATATAGTGAGACCATTGGGGAGAGAGGAGTGGGGAGAAGGAGAGAGAAGGTATGCATGCACATACCCTCTATCCATGGGAAACTCCCGGTCCGAGGAGAAAATTAGGGCAGTCTTAAATAACAGTGATCTAAGGCAGAAAGTAGAAGCTGGGGTATGAGACAGGTAGTGGTAATGGGTTCCAAGAATGCAGAGCACGGATAAAGGCCCCATCAGGCACAGGGATTAGGGGAGGCCGCATGGAGCAATTGAGTTAGATCCTGGAAAATAGGTAGGATTTAGACAGGCTGGCAAGAGGGCACTCGGAGACTCTGTCAGAGGATCTCATTGGCTCACTTCAAAGGGAAGTTTACATGAAGGAAGTCACAGGACGATGACGTTAAACCAGGCTGGGGCAGGATGGAAAAATATAAATGTAACACACAGCCATTGAAGGCTCTTGAACTAGACACCATTATTTCCAGAGGGCAGGTTGGAAGGAGGAGACAGAAAGTCCAATCCTTGATTTCCTGTGGCAGGACAGGAGGCCTCACCAGGGTGGACGAGATGCTGAAGTGGGAACAGTCAGTAAGATGTGTTAGTAAGCTGAGGACATCCGTGTGAGCCAGACAGCCCTCTTCCAATTTCATACCGAACCTTTGAGGCAGAGAAAAGTTTTGGCTTTATTTTTTTTAAGGCAAATTCTATGGTACTGGCCAATCATTAATCTTTTGCTTAGGTTAATTAGCTTGCATTTCCTTGCTGTCCAAAGTGTTCCTTCTGTGCTGGGGAGGGAGCCCATGGCCACTGGGCTCCAAGGTCACCGAATCCCAAGCTTTCCTTTCCTCCAGGGCAGCTTTGAGACATGATAAAGTGCTACTCCTTTCTCAGCCACTTTGCCAGCTGAAAGGTGCAGAACCCCTCCATCTAGTTACTCTACCTGAAGGCTGCAACTGAAGCATGAGATCTTCTCTGTTCCTGTTCTAGCTCCCAAGTAATTGACACAAAGACCTATTAAGTTTATTAATAAGCTGCAAGCATAGGCTGAGCAGGTTCTGAACTATTCTTAGGCTCTGGTTCTGAGCTATTTTAACCCCCTAAGGCTGCTAATACCCAGACCAATGTTCTGTGATATGTCAATCTGGTGTTGCCCAGGCTTGCCCTGCGTCTCTGCACTATCATCTTGACCTAATGGCGAATCATCCTGGTCTCTCTGTGTTGTGTGTCTACCTTCTTTCCTCCTAGTCCTTCTCTTACTTCTCTCTCCCTGGTCCCCTGGCTGGGATTGGAAATTCAGCCTTCTCATCTCCTCTGCCCAGTCATAGGCTGATCAGCTCTTTATTAACCAATCAGAAATACTTGGGGAACATTTCTTAAACAACACTGACACAGGAGCTGGTTCAGTAATCATAACAATGCTAGCATCTGGACCAGACCTCTGGGTACAGAAATCAACAACTGAACTGTGTACAAGATGAACTCTCAACATCTGCCATTTTATCCAGTAAGAGCCTTTTCCTGGAACAACAGACTTTGCTTTTCAGTGATCTCAAAGAGGGCTGGGCTGTCACCCTGTCAACTACAAATGGATGTGTGCACAGGTAGATGAGAAGGATTTATTTTGAAAAACCTTGAAAGAGTATCCTGCCAGTCTAAGATCCTGTTCACCCTGTTGCTAAAATAATAAGAAACTAATGTTATCCCCAACAAATAATCATTTTTGTGAAATCACAAGAATTTTCTCTCTTTTCTGCATACATTAAGAGCTTTTGTTGTAATTTTGAACATACATGTCAAAGAGAAAGCAAAGTGAGGTTTGAGACTAGAGCTTGTCTTGTGTATTATCCTGACAGTGAGAGAGAAAAAGAAGAAAATCTCCACTGAGAGATTTTTACAACATTAATAGTATCCCTGTGGCTTGATTGTCCCCTGGTCCCAGAAAAATACACACACACACACACACACATTCACACACATATACATACATATGCACATGTGTGCACACACATGCATACATGTGTTCCCAGCCATCACTGTGTGCCCTATCTCCCTAACCAAGAGATGGAGTCTGAGCTTCCTCCTGTTGCAGCTGGAGATGGGTCACATTACGTTTGCTCCAGTTATCAGAGTGTTGTAGACTAAGGAACTTCCAAGGCTGGTGAGTTTTGCACTCATCTCTATCTTGTTATCGACAGGTGGGAAGTGTGTGATGCTGGACAGATGCAGACGGGAGACACCAAAGCAGGACTGATCTCCAGGGACTCAGGCTGCATTGTCTCTGAGAGATGACAGCATATGCTAAGAGCGTGTGTGTGTGTGTGTGTGTGTGTGTGTGTGTGTGTGTGTGTGTGTGAGAGAGAGAGAGAGAGAGAGAGATCACAAGGTGAGAAAGAAAGCCAGAGAGCGTGAGGCAAAGAAGCCAGATTTACCTTGTAACAACTATCATAAGTAACCAGTTCAGGCTTAGAGACCTAACCTGCCCCTTCAGGATGCACATTAGTCTCTTCCAAGGGTGACACCCCTAATAACCTAATTACCCTCACTAGGACCCACTTCTTTAAAGGTTCCATCACCTCTTAATACCAATAAACAGGGGACCAAGCTTCTAATACACAAACCTTTAGGTTGCAAACCATATCCAAGCTGTAACCTGTTGTGGTAGATATTTAAAAATGGCGGCACCCGTTCTGGCTTGTAGTTACGGAGCCATCAAGTTCCCCACTAGCCTAGGCCTGAGGCCACGAGGGCCACAAGGGTGGCTGCATTGCTGCTCAGCTCAGGCCACCCACTCAGGCGACCAGAGACACTGGCCCTGCCACTCATGAAACGCCAGCGTGGGAGATGGCTCTACCAACTTTCCACGCTGTCTCCACAAGGCTGGGCTGAGCCCAGACCATCCCGCCATCCATGCATACCCAGTAGAAATGAGACTCTAATGCTTAAAGATTAATCAAAGGTTTATATGTTTGGTAATGCTCAATAACAAGATGCCCACACAATCAGAGCTGTAATACAATACCCAACCTAGATATATCAACTACCTTTGACTGCTAGAGACATGTGCACGTCCACTTCCATGTTCCCCTCTCTTGTCCTCTCTCCTTGCTCCTCTTCTTCCTCTCTTACTCCTCCCACCTTAGCTCCTTCCAATTTGGGGGGAGAATATGCCACTACAATAACCAGGATTAAAAGCAGAAACACCCACTTAGACTGGAAGCACAGACACTGAAGCTACTATATTAGTAGCAGCCCTTCTAGCAGAGAAAGCTTGGGAAGGAGCTGATGAAAAAAGACACTGAGTCTGAGGTGGGAGCCAGGTAACCTCTGTCAAGTGATGCCTCCTGTCTCTGAGCCTCAGCTTCCTCATGTGTGGGTGGAGAATATGTACTTGCAGTTCACTGATCTCCACATCTTGTGCATTCCACCGTCATTATCTTTAGTTGGGTTATCCCTAGACTGACTCCCCTGAAGATAGACTTTTTATCTTTTATCCCTAGCACTGAGTGCTGGGTTAGCTTGCTGCAAAGGGCATGCTTTCCCTCTTCTTTCTATTTGCACACCCACCCCACAGCCCTAAGGTCCATTATGCCATCCAGGGTTGGCCATGGCTCTGGAAACAGACTTGATGTTTGCCTCTTATCATGCTAAGCTCATCTCAGCAGGGTCCCATTTGACTAAAAAGCTATGAAGCTAGAACTTCTGGTACTTGGTAGCCACTGGATCTTTTACAGCTAAAAGGCTTTGTAGGTTCTCTAAAGTGTGAGGCGCGCGCGTGTAGTCGTCTCGCCGGCAAAAACATACACACACACACACCAGAATCCTTCCGTAGAAACACGTTTATTTCCCTAAACCAAAATGGTGGCAGAAGACGACCCCCAGCCCTGGGAAAAGCCCTATATATACCCTAGAGCGGCGTAATCACCTCTGATTGGCTGTATACTCGTTGCGCGCCAAACGCCGTGGGATGGGCTTAGCCTTGGCGGGCTTTTACCATGGCACATGCGCACTTTATTTGTTTACTAGGAAGAATTATGGCTGACAGCGCCACCTAGCGATGGCGGACTTTGTCAGCACCTGCCGCGGCTCCCAACACTAAAGGCCTTTGGAAAAGGCCCTCTGTATGCATGTGGATGGTTTGCCCCAGAAGGTCAATGGCTTGCATCTAGAAAAGAGATGAACATTATTTTCCATTTATATTTTAATTTAAAAACACTTATCATTGATCCTGAAGCCCAGGCCGCCTTTCTTCTGCTTGCCAACTCCACTTATATACCCAAGGTCCGAAATAATAAAACCAAGGCCATCGTGTGGTCAAACCAAAGATTAACTATTTGTAGTATCTAGGTGGTTGACCTGTTCATATGTGTGGTCCTTCCTCACAGAAGCAGAATCCTCAGACAATATGAAAGAACAGAAGAGTAAAGGATGCATTTTTGTATTGTGAGTGGTCATGATTTCATGAGGCTGATCTACCTAGTGAAGAATGTGTGCTGCCCTTTGACAGGGATCAGGGCCCAGCCTCCAGGTCTTTGGGCTCTTGATGTTTTATTCTTTCCTGGGTCAAAAAATAATACACAAACTCAAAGCTGTTCAAGAGAACATTTATCTTACAGATGGAGAACTGACCAATGATGTAGAAGAACTTCTCAGGCCTACTGACAGCTTTCCTCCCCAGTTCTTATCCAAAACAGTATTTATACACACTGAATCAACTGGCAGGGTTAACAGTATCTCCTGCAAATTATAAATGCTCCCACATGCTTCTTACCTGTGACTGCTACAGGATGCCATCGCATGGATCCAGGCACTAGCCATTGCAGTGTCTCCTCTTGTGTGTCCCCTCTCCCTGCTTCCCCACCCCACCCTCCTCTTTTAGTTCACATAGGAAACAGGAAGTCTGATCATTAGGTAAAGCCTTCATGGAACCGTAACATTTGCTACTACATAATTCATGTGGACAGCAAGGTCAACAGGGCTTTAAAGGTTTATTTTGGGAGGGTGGTTTTCTGCAATTCAAATGCAGGAGTAAATGTCAACTCTAATAAAATAAAAATTCTTACAGCAGAGACTGTGTTTCTAACTATAAATCAGGTGGAGGGTAGGCTGGCTTCTCCAAGCTTACCACAACTTACTTCCTGCCTCACGAATGGCTCAATTCCTTCTGAAAGGCAAACACACACTGAGATAAGAAGAACAAACTGGTAAGCCAGCAGGAGAAGTAATTTAAAACAGATCTGGTGTCTTTCTCCATAAAATGAGTAGGTTTCAGGTGTGTCTTGTAATAAAAACTAGCAATACTGAGGGTCACATAACCACAGCATTTTGGTCAGGGATTACATGAAGTATTCCATTGTTGCAATGTCACTGTGAGGCTGGCACGGAAAGGCAGTGTATGGAAGGAGTTCTGGGAAGGCTACAGTGTTCTGTAGTTTTGTGATGATGTCTGAGTTCTATCCAGCACAGGGCAATATATGATATATATATATATCAGTCTCCCTCTGTTTGTCTTGCCATATAGCTTTATAATTCTTTGTTCCATGATTGGGCTGGCTAAACTCAGGCCTGCTAAGTGTGCTCTGTGGCCTGATGCCAGACAACTGGATGGTTCAGGGACTAAGGAGCTTATTGTGAGTTTTCACATTAACTCCAGCCGAGTATGTCCAGTCTGCTGGAAACACCACCATGCACATGGACAGAGATCAGTTGCAGTGTGCTCATCCAGGAGGCTTCTCTGCACTAGTGGGAATGAGACATCGCTCCCATAGTCAGTGTGAGGAGTACTCCGTGCATGTTGCTGAGCCAAAGAGAATAGACCACACTGGTCTATTTATACATACAGAATAGGAAACCATAAGGCTGTATCTTAGGTAGCATTTTACTGCTGAGAACAGACACCATGACCAAGGCAACTCTTACAAGGACAGCATTTAATTGGGGCTGGCTTACAGGTTCAGAGGTTCAGTCCATTATTATCAAGGCAGGCATGGCAGTGCCCAGGCAGACATGGTGCAGGAGGAGCTGAGAGTTCTACATCTTGTTCTTAAGGCAAACAGGAGAAGACTGGCTCCCATGTGGTTAGGAGGAGGGTCTTAAAGCCCATGCCATAGTGACACACCTCCTCCAACAAGGCCACATCTTCAAATAGTGCCATTTCTGTGCCACTCCTTGGGCCAAGCATATTCAAACACCGCAAGTTGATTCTCCTTGTTAGAAATGAGGCCATTGTGAGGGGAGCATCCTGAGTGCTATGAACATTTCATTCCTGGATTTGGGTGCTAATCACCCAGCTTGTAAAAGTCCATTGAGCTGTCTACTGTGGTATGTGCTTATGCATACATGTATGTTTGCATGTTTGTGTGTGTGTGCATGTAAATAGACACATGTGTTTGACAAAGTTGACATCGGGTGTCTTTCTTGATAGCTCACCACTTAATGTAGTCAGATAGGATTTCTCAACTGAACTGAGCGTGCCAATTCTGGATTCTGGCTAGTGTAGCTAGCCAACTTGTCCAAGGGATCCCTAGTCTTTGTTTCGCCAGTGTTGGGGTTACAGGTGAACACCACATATGCGGTTACAGGTGAACACCACATATGCCAACCTTTCATATATTTTCTCAAACTCAGTCTTCATGTCACTGTTACAAGTGCCTTAGCCACCGAGCCATCTCTCCAGCCTATAATATTATTACTATTATTAATTACTATTATTGATGATACTATATCTCAGGTAGCACAAGCTGGCCTCACACTCACTACATAGCTGAAGCTGGCCTTGAGCTCCTGATCTTCCTGCCTCCACCTACAAACACTGGGATTATAAGCATGTGATATGAAGCCTGGCTCTTAAAATTATTTAATATTCTTTTGCAGGTTGTATGTATGTATGTGTGTATGTGAATGTGTGTGTTATGTGTGTGTATGTGTGTGTTGTATATGTGTGTATAT
>NW_021620639.1:975010-1007902 GCF_004785775.1 Grammomys surdaster | reverse complement strand
TGTGTGTGTATATGTGTGTGTGTGTTATGTGTGTGTATGTGTGTATGGTGTATATGTGTGTATATATGTGTGCATGTTCTACCTCAGTCACTTAGATATTCATTTCTTTATCTATTTGTAAGTAAAAATCCAAAGCTCCCCTGCTTGGTTCTTTTTAAACAGTAACTTTTATAAGTGGACTTAGCAAATTACAACCTATGTACATCTAGAGCCCCAAGAGCATCAGTCAGGAGCAAACACAACCCAACAGCATGTACATCTAGAGCCCCCAGAGCATCAGTCAGGAGCAAACACAACCCAACAACATGTACATCTAGAGCCCCAAGAGGATCAGTCAGGAGCAAACACAACCCAACAGCATGTACATCTAGAGCCCCAAGAGGATCAGTCAGGAGCAAACACAACCCAACAGCATGTACATCTAGAGCCCCCAGAAGACCAGTCAGGAGCAAACACAACCCAACAGCAAACAACCAAGAGTAAGGACGATGCACTTGTCCTAGCGCCCCACCCTGCCCTGGCTCTATTTCTGAGCCTCCAGTGTGTTTGATCTTGGCTGCCTCTTCCTCCACTTCTCAGCCCTAGTTAAGCCCTGGGCCCTGGAGCTAGCCCTGCCTCTCTCCAGTCCTACTTCAATACTTTCTGCCTCTTGTAGTTTGACACTCTTGCCACTGTGAAATGCTGCTTTAAAAAAAAAATCAGAGTTAGATGTGCTAAACTCAGTGCACCGAGCTACTAGAAGGAAACATCCTGAAGGTTGGAGTCGGGAAGCAGAGGCAGCAATGTGACTCCACATTGTTAAGGGAAGTGCCACCGAGGGTTTAACGGCTTCTTGTGAGTGTGAACATGGAGCTTGTGTCCTGTGGCCTTGGGTGCAGGACACTTACCAGTAGTACACTGAGCATTTGAAAAGTCACCAGGGAAGGAAAGGGATTGAAGGGACAGGATGGAGTCAGTCTCTAGCATGGAGGGAACCCAGTTCAGCACTCTAAGAATGAGGTTAAGTGTGCTGAATACCCCTGTGACTGGATAGGAGCAGGTGCCAGCTAATCATTGCCATTGAACTAAGGCTGGCTTGTTATGTCTGTCCAATAACAGCAATCCACAGCAACCCACAGCAGAAATGTGGTTTTCACACTCCTCCCCAGCAAGTTCCTGGGCTGAGTTATCCACTGCGCACAGCTCACACCACTTGCCTGTGGTATTGGCCCTCTGCCTTCTTTTCCAGGTTGACACCTATTGCTTTTCTGCCTGGGACTTGGTTTCCTCTGGGAAGGCCGTCCTTTTCCCTGACATACTCAGTTAACTATAAGCTTTAGTATTCATGTAACTACCTCTGGTCACACTGATGTGTTCAGGGTGGGTACCTGACCAATGAAGGACTAGTTCCAAACTTCTGAACATGGGCCATTCCTGAATCACACCTCCCACTGTGGGGCTGGCCCATCCAAAAAGGAGCACCAGGCCAAAAGGAGAAAATGGCAGTCCTCCAGGACAAGAACTAGAAAAGGGAAGTGAGTTTTCAGGAGTTGAAGCTGCCATAGTTAATGGGGGGCCCTTAGCAGCCAGACAGCCAACACAGAAATGCCATTGAGAGAGAAAGAGAAGGTGGGGGAAGAGGACAAAACAAAACAAAAAACCCGCAAACAAAACTGGGCGTAGAGCCAGAAGAAAGCAGAACTGGAAGTCAGCAGTCTGGGCAGTGTCCGAGTTCTTGGCTGTGTTCCTGATGCCCTGATCTATCCATCCATGGAGTCACCAGGAAGTCCAGCAACCTCAGCACAAAGTCCTGGTACTTGTGACTAAGAGCCCATTTCCTCTAAAATCGACAAGCTGATTTTGGTTCTTCACATACAAGGTCCAGAGCTATATGCAAGGTCAACTGGTCCTCCACTAAATTCAAAACCCCAATGAACATTGGCCAATTCCTGTAGCATAATAAATCCTCCTAAAGTAGCCCAGTCTTAAGCTATCAAAGATTTAAGAACTAGAAATTTCCAAGAACACAGCAATCACTGTAACGAAGAACCAGCAGGAGCACAAGAGCCAGCAGAGCATACCTCTGCCCTGCCACACCCCCTGCATCCATCCCCCACTAGAACTTCTCAGGCCTTGGCCCTGTCTTAGCCCATTCAACCCTTTCTTCTCCTAGTGCCTAGTGTAATTTAAATTGCAAATGCCCCCCAAAGGCCCATGTCCAGAAGTTTGGTCCCTAGCTGCGTTACCTCTTAGGTAACACCTAAGGTATGATGAAACACCAGATGAAAAGAACCTGGGGCAGAAAGTGTCTCTTTGGCTTACATATCCTTGGAACACAGTCCACTGAAGAAACCCAAGGCAGGAACTCAAACTGGGCAGGAACTGGAGGCAGGAGCTAATGCAGGGGCCACAGAAGGGAACTCTTTATTGGCTTGGTCATCATGGCTTGAATGTTCAGCCTGCTTTCCTATAGGACCCAGGACCACCAGTCCAGGGGTCCCACCCTCTCACATCAAACACTAATTAAGAAAGTGTCCAACAAACATGTCTACAGCCAGATCTTATGGAAGCCTTTTCTCTCTCTCTTTTCTTTTTTTTTTGGTTTTTCAAGACAGGGTTTCTCTGTATAGTCCTGTATAGCCCTGGCTGTCCTGGAACTCACTCTGTAGACCAGGCTGGCCTTGAACTCAGAAATCCGCCTGCCTCTGCCTCCCAAGTGCTGGGATTAAAGGCGTGCGCCACCACTGCCCAGCTGCCTTTTCTCAAGCTAAGGCTTCCTCCTCTCTGATGACTCCAGCTTGTCTCAAGTTCATATAAAAAGCAGTCATCACAGTAACCCATGGAACCTCTGGGACGGGGAGTCTAACGGGAAGAATTTAGGTTACTGGAGATGTGTCTCTGAAGGGATTGGGACACCACCCCCTTCCTACCATCTTTTGCTTCCTATCATGAGATGAACAGGTCTGAGCCATATGCCCCTGTCACATGTGCTGTGCCACCATAGACCCAGAGACACAGGACCAAGGGCCATGGTCTGAATTTTCTGAAACTGAGACAGAGAGAAACTTTTCTTGCTTTTCAATGGAAGATCCCAACTATTTGTCACAGTGATGGAAAACTGAGTAAGATTGTCATCCCTTTCTCCCTTCATCTGCTTCTCAAGGCTCATTTCCATCACTACCTCATCCTAGAAACTGCCTCCAGCCTTTCACATCCCCCCTGGTTCCTTCTGTCTGCTCCCATTCTTACTCGCACCACACTAAGCTGGACTTAGGTGAAGACTGGGCACTTCCAGGACACCAAGTTCTATCGTAATCATCCCAAAGACAATCAACACACTTCTGCCCAGGGCCGAATGAGAAGATGGGGTGGGGGGACTCTGGGTACTGTTTGGTAATGGAGTCTGAATGGCCTTAGGAGGTGAACAGGTAGGTTAGGGGCTCAGTTAACCATAGCCCTGTAGCACACTTCAGGGCCAGGCAGCTCTACTGAAGGAGATGGGGCACAGAAGATTTCAGAAAATGTTGTCAGAGTGAGTGTGGTTCCTGATCATAATTCTGGCCAGGATCATAATTTGAGCAGCACAGAACTGTTGAGTAGTCAGATTCCAGGTACCAAGGCAGCCTTTAGGACTGACTATACATGAGAAGCAGCAGCAATGTTCGTCAGACCCACCCACGGGGGTGCCCATCACTGGTCTCTGGTCTGTGAGCCAAGCCACAGCCCTACTTCCTAAAGCCTTCAGGCTTCTTATCTGCAGCATCTCATTGCCAATCCATCATTCACTGATTATTACTAATTAGGAAACTTGTTTGTGCATATTTAATTGTTTTACAAACATTATTTTATCTTAGGAACTCCTTTTAAGTGAGGCTCCCATATTGGTGTGGATTCTTTTGAAAGATGGGAATGAATATTGGGCTCATTTCTTGGTCCTAACCAAGGTGATACAGAAGGGCTTGCTTGCTGTTTATGTGGGGTGAACAGCTGGGGTTCTGGCTGTCACAGCTAAAAACGTTTCAGGTTCTTCTGTGGCTAAAGTCTTTGAAATCTGAGTTGGTTCTTTACTTGTATCTGGGCTGAATGTTATATGAGAGTTCTGTGCACACTGTAGGACAGATCATTAATTCTCTGTGGGAGTGCAATTTCCTTTTGGCTCTGTACTAAGATCACATTAGGGGAAGTAGTTTAACCTCTGGCTTCCAGTACGGCAGTATGTCTCAGGAGGAAGGGCATGAGGCTCTCCAGTCATGTGGATGTTGAAAGGCATCTATGTTAGGTGAGGGAACTTGACACGGCTGGGCTTCTGGGAGAACCTGCTTCGTTGCTTGGGAACTGGACATCTGAGAAGGGAGTGAATGGGCAGAAAAGCATAGTCACCATGTGAGGCACTACTGTAGTCACCATGTGGGGCACTACTGTAGTCACCATGTGGGGCACTACTGTAGTCACCATGTGGGGCACTACTGAGGCTCTCTGTAGATCTAAAGTGGAAGTACGGTGTGAGCCAGCAATCCCACTGCTGAGAATAGGTTAAAGAGCAGAAATTGGTATGCTGAAGAGACCTCTGCACTCCAGGTCACTGCAGCCATGCTTTAGAACCAACCCTGGTGTCCACCCACAGGAGAATGGGCCAGAGGAAATACCCTTTGTATGCACAGTGGCATGCCAGTTACACTGAAGGTAGAGACTCTGTCCTTCATGACAACGTGGAGGAATCTGGAAGACATTCTCAGAGAATTTAGCTAGACACAGATGGACACATGCTATAAGGTCTTACTTGGCGGAATCTAAAAAATGTTGTACTTTCAATAACAGTGAAAGGACAGTTTGCTGATGGCTTTGGGGCATGGTGGCTAAAGAGACAAACTTTCAATTGGCAGCACAGGACCCCTGTTGTACACTATGGTGACAACAGGCAGTGCCAAAGGGTTTAATACCTGAAAATGTTTAAGAGCAGATTTTTTAAGTGTTAATACCCCTCCCAAAAGTATGTAGGGGTATTTAACCCACAGGCCTGATTTTAGGTACCATGCAATGTATGCCCATGGCAATGTATCATGGTGCACACAGCTGTTTTGAGTTACATAAATCAGTAAGACTAGTGGTCACTGTCTGAAGAAATTTCCTGTGCATATTTTCTGCTTGAATGATAGCAAGGGGTGCACAGCCAGCCCAACAAACCCACACCTTGTCAACGAGCATGAGGCGGAAGGGCAGTCCTGAAGCATTTATCCGGCTTTTCTGTCTATCTTTCTGCCTTCCTTCCTTCCTTCCTTCCTTTCTTCCTTAATTCCTTCCTTCCTTCCTTCCTTCCTTCCTTCCTTCCTTCCTTCCTTCCTTCCTCCCTCCTTTTTTTTCCTTTTATTCCTTTTGGGTCGGGGCAACAATGACAAATTTAGTTAACATTGTTTTGTATAACATGAGTTTTCATATTTAAATCCCAGAGATCTAGAATAGACTAATTTTTGTCATTGGTTTTGGTGAAGGTACATGATTGAAGAAAACAGGTATAATCTAACAGTAATTGGCTGAGGTGAGCTAACTCAGGGAGGTTGTCTGTCCAGGCCATTTATGACCTCTCTGGACAGTGCTCCTTCCTTTGGAGTGGGACACAAGACTATTCTAGAATGGGAGGTCTTGGAACCTACAGTCAAGCACAGTATGTCAGAGAATTGTATTACAGATGACTCAGAAAGCCAGAGAACATCCTCATGATTTAATTTTTACATTCTCTCTGTATATATACATATATATGTGTATATATATATATATAGTGTGTGTGCATGTGTGCACTTAAATGAGTCACATCTCTCCTTTAACCCTTTAGATCCCAGACACTGATCAGGCCAAGTGACAAACAGCTTTTACCTATTAGGATTCCCCACTCAATATTCTTAGTTTTATGATTGGCTTTGCAAAAAAAAAAAAAAAAGCTTCTCTGCCCTGAGCTGGGATCTGCGGGCCCTTCTGCTCATTCCCAGAGCTTGTGTATGGTAACTGAGGAACACTGCATTGTTCTTCCTGCATGCACCTGAGGGGCTATGCTACTGAAGGTCACACCTATGGAGTTTATAATTTATTTTGGGGCCACTTTCAGCCTTGGGGTGAAAATAAGAGGTGAGGGCTTCCTCTTTTGTCTGCATGCATGTTCCTTTGCTCAGGCAGTGTTTGTTGCATGGCTGGCTGTGGCTCAGGGAGCCAACACAAGTTCAGCACAAAGCAGATGGGAAACAGGGCAGTGTCTGTGACTGTAGGCAACATAGTCCCAGAGACACTGCTCACTGTCTCTTCCTGATCTTGGACTGATTGCCAGGGGAACATGATCATCCACTCCAGCAGCTGATGCAACAATGATAACCAAGACGTTCATGAAGCAGACAGACAGTTCTGTAATCTAATGTCAGTGTCTACAAGAAGCCTCCTGCCCCAGCACAGGGATTGGAGCCACTCTAGCTATCTGCCAGGTTTAGCTCCTAGAAATGGTCACTAGGGATGTGGCTTACTAAGACTTTGAGCTCAGACCACTAGCTGCCCTTCTGGGAGACATCCCCTTCCCCCTGGCTACTAAGGAGGGGACGCTGTGCGTGGTAGTGGCTACTAAAGTGACCCATCATACCAGGCAGGCAGCCTGTCCTTGCACTGGGTGTTGTTGCAAAGTGTCACTGGTCAGAGCACTTGCTCCCAGACTGGCTGAGGGGATTAGAAAGGCTGATGCAGAGAGAATTCTGAGTGCTGATGTGCAGGTTGGCCACAGCTGCCTATGCAAGGGGTTAGTGACCCAGAAGACGACAGCCTACAGTTTAATTTGAATGTTTCAGAGTAAGTCATTGACCAAAAAAAAAAAAAAAAAGTCCAGAATTTTCCAAAAGTAGATGTCTAGTGACCTCCAGGCCCAGCAGCGCCCCCTGCGGCTGGGGGAAGAAAAGTCAGTTAAGACTGTTTTGAGGTTCCTTCTCAGGCTACTGCAGGGTATTTACTTATTATTGGGTTTTAAAACAAGAAGAGTGATCTTTGGCCATCACTTGGGATCCCGATAAAGAAGGGAGCTTGGAGGCATTGTGGTGGTGGGGTTGTCTCCTGGGCTCCTGCCTCCTGGGCGCTCTGCTTAGGCACAGAAAGTCTCTGTCTCCTGCTGCGCAGGGGCTCAGAGGACAGCACAACTCTTACTCCTCTCTGCATTTGGGGGATAAATATCTGAGGAAAGACCCACAAGCTGGTGAAAATGCCACTTTCTCCATGATCTTGTGCTCACAGGACAGACCTGAAGGTGAGCGGTACAGGGCTGAGTGTCAGAGTCCCTCTTGTTCTGGGTTGTCTTGATGAGAAAGTTCAGCTGGACACTAAGGGTCACGGGACAGAAGAGATCCACAGATCAGGGAAGCTGAGTTACCTTGGGTCCCAGGACCCCCTGGGTCAGCTTCCACGGGTGGTCCTGGTTGAACAGCATGGTGGGTAGACAGTGAACAGGAACCAAATGCCTTCCCGCTTCCCTCAGATCCCCAGTTTCAGAGTGTCTGTTTGCATGTCTGAGGGTGAGACTATGAGAAAACTTGGCTTTCCTAAGGCTTGCAGGAGCTTTGGGTTCAAAGTATTACTTACACATAATAGGCATTTTTGCTGGTGTTTGCTGGTGTTAACCATAGGGCCACACCTATGCCCTTCCTAGAAATGTGGACAATTCAGTCAGCTCAGAAATGTGAATTCTGACACAGCGACATCTGTAATCCTTCTGTTTTTAGTTCTTTAAGTTTTACTTTCCTGTTTTATTATTATTAACTCACAAATGATTATATATATATTGATTGTGTGGAGCACAATGTTTTGGTGTATGTCTACATTATGAAATGACCAGATCAAGCCAGTTAATATATCTACCCCATACTCATTTTTCTGAGGCCTATTCTCCCAGCAGTTTACAAAAGACAGTGTGCCATTATTAATCCTGGTCTCGGAGTTGTGGGATAGACCAATTGTCTTAGAGATAATTATGACGTAGGTTTCAGGGAGTGCAATAAAATGATTTCAAGATGTCCTAAGTATCTTCAACGTGTCACTTCTCATCCTTGTGTTTAGTCTCTCCCTGGGAAAACTGACGGTGACAAGATTGTCCTATGTGGGAGATCATGGAACAATCAAATACAGACATCTCCCTACTAATATGCACCTCATACGCTCACTCAGCTCAGCATCAGCATGCATTCCAGCCACTGGGCTTGTTATCCTGGTGTATGAACCAATCTTCTTCATTGGAGTGTTGGTTTCTCATAGGAACTCAGCAGTGTTTCTTTCATCTTCCCATTGCAATATCGCCACCTAGTGATCATAAGTGCCAATAGCAAGACCATGACCTTTCTTACAACAGGGACAGTGTGGATGACTTCTGATGGAGTTCAAAGTTTGAGGTGTAAGATGGGTCTTGACGAGAAATAACAAACACTGAAGGAGACCTATTTGGTTAGGGGTGTCCCCTCCTTCCACAGACTGCCCTGAGGAAATAAGTTTGGCACCTGGATCAAGAAAGCAGTTGTTTTGGGGAAGGGGCAGGTCCCTACTCAGAAGTTTGTGGGTGACTCAACTCATAAGGGCTCTAGGATGGGAACAGAAGAGTTTAGAGTTTAGTATTATCAGGATGTTTTTTAGGACACTGGGTAGGTGTGGTGTAAAGTACAGCAGAAGAGATTCACGGTTACTTTCCTAAATGCACCGTGGACCCCACCTTGTCTGTGGGCCTGGAAAGACAGGAGCTTCTTCCCTCCATGGACTTCCTGGGTGGTGTTTCTCTCTCATTTTTATCTCTGTGTTATGGGTCCCTCTACAGGCTGGCAACTCCATGAGCCACCTTGTATTCTTACAGATGATTAAAATCATGTTTCTAATGTGTAAAAAGACCAGGGTGCCCAGTGTTAACAGGGAGGCCACACTCCTGCAAGGGGCCCATGGGAGCATTAGGTGATCTGTCTGGTGTACCTGTGAATTGCTTGTTCTAACAAGAGTCTCCTTTGGGTCAGGTCGGGTGACTGGGATGCTGAACTCGATTTATCCCATGTCCTCAGATGTTCACGGAAACTCTAGGATTCAAGAACAGTGTGTTCAGTTCTAAATATCAAGGTCAGGAAGCAGATGTGACTTTGACACACCAGATGCTCACCAGCTACTAAGGAAAGGCCCGTTGGAGGGGTTAAGGTTCAGCACAGGAATACAAGTGTGTGCGTGGCATGCACGGGGTTCTGGACTTGAGCCCCAGTAACTGTCACACAGAGAAGGAAGTGGAGAGCTACCAGCATGCTGGATATCACTTCTGCCCAACCTAGAGTGTGGTGGGAGGGGTTGTCCTATAGTAGAGAAAGGAGAGGGAGGGGAGAGAGACAGACAGAGTGACAGACAGATTGGTTGAGATTGAAATTCCCAAGTCTACGTGATGAACTTGATACAGGTCCATTATCCAAGAAGGTCCGTACGGCAGGAACAAGCTGGAACTGCTATATCAGGAGGCAACATCCAGTGGAGTGGGAGGCAAGTCACCAGTACACAGTTAGTTGGGAACTTGCTGGACCCAGAAAAAAAGAGAAAAGTTCATAAAAGCAGTCACACCCAGAGGATGTCCTTTACCTCTGCTTCAGATCCTGTTACTACCCAGAAAAGGCCCAACTGGGGTAGACAATGAGCAAATGGAGGTCTGCTAATGAGGGAAGTCCAGGCTGGAGAAACCAGAACAGGAGTCTGGCATGTTGATGCTAGATTGGACATTTCATGCCCAGAAAGTAAGAAAGCAATCTTCAATAGAGGTCTCATTGTGTGAAGAAAGGCTGGAGGAGCCGTGATCCCAGCTCAAGATTCTATTCAAATGATGGGTTGGGGTGACCCCTAGAGAGGATGTCAAAGGGAGCCTAGATTTTGGTACAGTTTTGATCTGAAATACCCAAAAGCCCACACTTAATCCCCAGTGTGACACAACTGGGAGGAGGTGGGTCCTTTAAGAGAGGGGTGCTAGTGGGTGTTATGTCATGGCTAGAGTGGGGCTTTCTTTGACCCATCAGCCATATAAATAGTGGCATGGAGTCTTCTATATAGTTTAAAGCCTGGCCTTTTGCTTGGGCAGTCTCCCAGCTATTCTACACCTAACCTGACTAATTAGCCTACGACCAGCCCCATGGCTGGCTCTATAGCTCACTCCGCTCACCTGCGGTCCTTGTCTGTTCCCTCTCAGTCTGCTCTCCCTTTGCAGCAATCTCCATGCCCAGAAGTCCCACCCTCCATTTCCTGCTCCAGCTATTGGCTGCTAGATCTTTATTCACAACCAATAGCAGTGAAACAATCTCTGAGACAATTCTAGAATGCCTCTAGGCATAGAGGGTTGTCTGACCTTCAAGTATCTGAGCAGGTGTGGAAGGACAAATATTTACAAACATAAGTGACGGACTGGTGACGGGCTATAGATATAACAATACCACTGCCAGCATTTAACTCTCTGCACATACAGAGTCAACAATTGAAAATACAGAGACACACCTCCACACAAAGAAAAAAAGTTATCCCAATACATGGTCATGGACCTTGAGTTACAAAGCAGGCCTCTTCTCCTCTTCCCTTGCTTCCAGGTACTGTGAGATGAGCATGTTCCTCTACTAGGTGCTCTCACCCGGATGCCTCCCCAAAGTTGATTGTTTCAGATATTTTATGACTGTAATAGAAAGCTGCCCGGCAGAGCTAGTGGCAGACATATAAGCCCATTGCTGTGAGTTTTGCCCCGAGGTTAGCAGTTGACTTTTATTTCTGCTGGTACATGTTAGCATGAGTCTATTATAAAATGAGTCTTACTGTATCAAGGCTATACACACATGATCCTGCCTGGAAATGCTAAGATTAAGTAGACATTTATTCATTGATATTTACTGTGAACTTGCACTGTGGTAAGACTATTATTGTGACAGAAAGGTTTGGGGTATAGAGAACTCAGCTCAAACCAGCTTGTCATTCCCATTCTATGCCCTTGTGTGCATGATACTTAGCTTCCCTGACCTTGGCACCCTTACCCATGCACAGGCTGTTATCAATGGGCTAGCCTTGAAGAGTTCATAGCGTTCAGGATGTCAGATGAGTACCAACAGTACTGCAGTGAGTTATAACACCCTTTAACAGATGCTCCTACAAGGGCCAGAGGGCAGTAGTGCCATCCCTGGATTAGAAGGGCTTATGTTCTGGGGTAATGGTGGATAAGATGCAGACATGTAATGTAGTGTGAGTTTTTGATAAGGATTATATATTTTGATAGATGAGATAGATAATTGAGGTTATTCTTTTTTATTTTATTTCTTTAAACAGGATATCTCACTGAGACCAAGATGGATTCAAAACTACAGAGCCCACAGAAACCTGCCTCTGCCTCTCAAATGCTGTGCTTAAAGGAATGCTCCACATGGATGTCAATATTCTTAAGTGGACTTCTAGATGAATAATTAGTAACCCCAAGGAATCCTTCTGTAAATGTGATACAAGAGACAAATCGGATGATTAGCTTTAATTTTCAACTTGACCTGGTCTAAAACCACCTGAGAAGGGTCTCTGGGAGTTGTCTACATTGGGTTGGCCCATAAGAAAGTCCATGGGGAAGACCCAGCCCACTGTCGGTGGCACTATTCCCTAGGCAGGAGGTCCTGACCAGTCTAAGAGTTGGAGAAACTGAGCTAAACACAAACACACACGTGAGCAGGTAACTGTGTGTACAATCATTTCTCTATGCTCCTGACAAGGGTATAAGGTCCCCTTTGAAGTCCCCACCTTGACTCTCCCACAATAGTGGACGATAACCTAGAAGTGTAAGCTGAAATAAAAACTCCTTTCTCCCCTAAGTTGCTTTTTTCCTGGGTTCTTTACCACAGCAACAGAAATAAAAATGACCCCAGGAACCCCCTCCAAGTTATCTGGACGGCATGCTAGTTGGGTTTGGAAGATCTCTTTGCTCAGTAGTATATATCCATGGCATCCTCCCTAGACCAAAAGTATTACCTAGAGTGTAAAGTCATGCTATGCAAGAAGGATCAGAAAGATGCAAAGAACTTACATGTCTGACAATGGGCTGCTGGTTGGTATGCACACTGGCTGTTTCCTGCGGGTAGTGTTGAGTGCTTGGTAAGGTAAGCAGTGTCTGCCTCCTCGACTTTATGCTGGTGAGAGTATGAAGGAGGACGGCTGAGTTGAGGGAATCTGTAGTAGGCAGTGTTTATGAGTATGAAATGGTGTCCTCTCGTGCTGTATAAAGAGTGGCCTGGTTAAGGGCTCTCCTGTGTTAGTCCAATTGCTGTTTGGACAGGAACATTGATATTTAAGGATGGCATGATACTCCCCAGCATTCCTCAAAGACGCAGATCAAGCATGTTTGACCAAGTCTGCTTTCCTAAGCATCTCTTCACCTTGTCTGGGGCTAGGGGTGTTAGGAGATAGACAGGAGGAGAACTCGAGAAAAGAAAATGATAGAAAATAGACAGGAGGAGAAATGATGTGGTAGGGAAACAAGGAAGATGTCTGTCTTTCTGGGGAGGCCTGGCAGGTGACAGGACAGTAGCCATCAGTGACCTTCAAGGTGTAAACGGCAGATCCTTTCATCTGAAGAGCCTCTTAAACATGTGTCCTTTCTTTCCTTTTCTCCCAGGTTTACAAAAATCCTTCATTTCGTATGTATATCGTTGAGATTTATGTTAAAAATAGATTTCGGCAGCTGTTGAGTGGTATAATTATCCACATGACATCAGTACTACATCCAGTACTGACTTCTTTTGTTGCCACTCACCAAATGCCACCAAGAATCACATACTGCTGAGTGGTGACAGCTGCCTTGTGGGCATTCAAGTATAGAACTGTGGTCTTCACAGGCAGCTTCTTCAGTCCGCATGCATGGCCTCAAAGTTGTCATGTGAAGCTGACAGGTAACATTGTTAGAGACACCCAGAGAGGCACACAGTCATATTTATTTTGTGAGGGATGGATTTTGTGTTCCTTTAAAAAAAAATGGTTTTCCTCTCTCTAATTTGTTATTAAAACTCAGAGGAAAAATTACTCTTCTGATTGTCAAGGATCTGTGGCAACTGATCAACATCCCGAGAGATGAACCATTTGAAGGGTAGTTGTTTAAAAGCTTAGACTTTGAAAGCTGAGATGAAAGGCATCCCAGAGAATTCCATGACTTTTCTGTTACGCTGTGTTGGTTCACTTTCCATCTTGTAAGAGATTATCTGAGACTGATGAGTTTATAGAGAACAGGCTTCCTTTTGATTCATGATTCTGGAGGTCAGGAAGTCTAAGAACATAGCTCTGAGAAGGGGCTAGGATTGCTTCAACATGGCTGACAGTAGAAAGACAACTTGGCGCGTGTGGTGTGTGAGACAAGCCAAGCAGGAAGTGTGATCTCACTTCGTAACAGCCAATGCTCGAAAGAGCAAACCTACTCCCAAGAGAAAACATTTCTATCACTTATATCTTAAATATCCCTGTGACTCACGTGCTAAGCCTTGGGTATCAGCTGTGTGGCTCTTGGAGGCAGTAGAACCTTCAGGAGGTAAAGCCTAGTGGGAAGAGGTTAGGTCACCAGAGCCATGTCCCTGAAAGGAATACTGAGACCATAGCCCTGCCACTTTAGACCATTTCCTAGTGCTGTAGGATGAACAGTGAACATACTGCATGCACCCAGTATGATATGTTATCCCACCCAGGACCCAAAATAATGGAATCAAGTGATCACAAACTAAGAACTCAAATTTTGCTGCTTAAGAATAAGTTGTTCTCATTCATGCATGTTCTATACCACCACAGGCTCTAATCCCTCTTCCTGCTCTCAGCCTGGCTGGAGCTCTGCCTCACAGTGCTACCAAGATGGCAAGCAAATCTCAGCAGGGGATTTAGAGAAAACAACCCACCATGAACTTTAGCTCCCTCAATCCTCCCTCTCTGCCTCACCTCTGCATGGGCACCCTGTCCAACAGTTTTGCTTGCTTTTGCCCTTGGAAAGCAGAGCTCTTTAGACAGCCGGGGTAAACCCATGTGGTTCTTCTTAGAAGACAATCCCTAAGGAGCTGTGGGTTTGATGGACAGGGAGCAGGGGAGGGTCAACACGGGGAGATTGTGTGTGGGTAACTGTAGAGGCCTCTCGCTTCCTCCCTGCAAGGCTGGTGAAAGAGCTGGGTCTATTCACGGGCAGAGGACGGGTCCGGTTTCTGGCTGCAAGTTTCACAGCAATGCCAAGGCTGTGGTTGTGGAAAGCCGCGGCTTGTGCTGACAGCATTCGCCATTACAAGATGGCGCTGCCATCCGGTGCTCCTCCAAGTAAACAAGTAAACCGCGCATGTGCTATGGTAAAAGCACGCCAAATCACGGCCCATCCCGGGGCGTAATATGCGTTCCTGAGCAAGCAGCCAATCAGATATGAACACGCCGCTCCAGGGGTATATAAGCAGGCCCAGGGTCATCCTCATTACATCACAATAGACGTTTGCTGCGGAAGGATCCTGGTGTCCGCGTGCGTTCTTGCTGGCGAGACGATTGCGCGGCGCACATGTGGTTGCTGCTCTGACCTGGAGCCACAAGAAGTCAAAAGCACTTTTGAATTTGAGATGAAGTGTTTCCTTCCTTCCTTCCTTCCTTCCTTCCTTCCTTCCTTCCTTCCTTCCTCCCTCCCTCCCTCCCTCCCTCCCTCCCTCTTTCCTTCCCTCCCTCCCTCTTTCTCTTGCTCCCTTTTTCCCTCCTTCCCTCCATCCCTCCCTCCCCCTCCCTTCCTTCCTTCCTTGCTTCCTTGTTTCTTGGTTGCTTTTAAAAGTTTATTTTCTTTTTTCAGTTTCAACAAGTTCCACTCTCTCTTATGCTAGCACAGAGGAAATGAGCAGTAAAGTGCTTGCTGGCTGATGCCCCGCTCGCTGGCTGATGCCCCACTCACTGTGCAGGGCAACAGGGACCTTCACTAGGGAGGCAGCTTTGGGGAGAGGAAGACAAGGAATTGTCCTGTGGCCTCTTCAGCTTGACTCTTAATACCTGACTCTCTGTTGCCACCTCTCTAAAGTCAGTACTACCTCATCCATCCTGAGCATAGTGCCTGGGAGTCAGGCATGGGATGTCCCACAGTAACTGCTATTTGGAGGTGAGGCAGAAGGGGAGTCTAGCTTGCTTTTCCTCCTGGTTTTTGACATGATCTTTTGTGGGGCCAGTTCTTGTACTGCCATGGGAAAAGGGAGCTAAGTAATGGGGGAGGCCTTCTAGGTGACACCCAAAGCCAGAAATCTTAGTAACTTTATCTATACATTAGAAACCTCCACCTCCACCACCACTACCACCACCACCACCACCACCCCACCACCCCACCACCCCACCACCCCATCCCAGCCCTGTGCAGCTCAGATGAATGGAAATCTCCCACCAGAGTACTGCTAGAACTGAGGGACCGAAACAGCAGGACAGCAGAAGCCTAAGAGCTGTGTAAAAAGGGGCAAGAAGAGTCCCAGCCTAGTTAGCTGCCAGAGCAGCAGGGAGACAGCCAGAGAACTGGGCTGACAAATGAGGGCACACTAGATTTGGGAAGATGGCAGAAAAGCCAAACTAGCTGCTTTTTCTCAGGGCTGCCCAGGCCATTTGCCAGCCATGTCATGTTTACCCTTAGGACATAAAGGGACATTCATTGGAAGAGGATGACTTCAAGGCTTCTCATTCATACCTGGAGAGCTCCTTGGCACATGTGCCACACTGTGCTGCCCCTGGCAGAACAATCCCCTGACAGGCGTCATCATCAACACTTAAGCAAGTCAACCCTGGTTTGATATAACTTCTTATGCACTGTGACTCAGGGTTGAAGGATTCCTTGGAAATGTCCTTCAGACAATTCAGTGATTCCTTAATCATTTCTTCCTTTTAAGCCTTTAGTCATCATGGAAGATTTGGCTGATGAATTCTAAGTTTTTCACTCCTTGCTCCCTGGAGCGTACTTAGTTATATGCTGCAGGGGACACTAGTGATCAAAGTCCGTGAAAAAAAATGAGCTTTCAGCCAACTCTACCCCACCCTGAAGAAAAGCAGAGGGTGTGCTTTGAGGATGCCTGGCATCTGGGCCTCTATGTCCCTGGATGGATGACAACTTACACTGCTGGCTGGAGAACTGGGAAAGTCCAGAACTGCCTTCAGAAGGTTGACACCCACTAAGCACCCTGATGAACACCCACCAATGTGAAGGTCAAGTCTAAGAAAAGGAGGGTGCAGCCATAGTCCAGGGCTTCTGTGACCCAGCATGACCATCTCTCTTGGCTAAATCTCCAATATCTGCTCCCCCTTGAGGGACTTTGGAGTCCCAAAGAGGGGTCTATTTATTTCTGCATTGGGGGTGGGGGACTTTGCATGCTGGCTGAATTGTGTCTTTTAAATGGCATTGCAAGACAGGCATGGTTGCATGTGCCTTACAGTTTCTAGTACTCAGAGAGCTGAGGCAGGAGGATAGACAATTCTGGGTCAGAATGTGCTACACAGGGAGACTATCACAAAACAAAACAAAAATACTTTGAGAAACTGATTTAATTCCCCTCTCTGTTTCCCTCCCTCCCTCCATCTCTTTTCCCTTCCTCTCCCTTCCCTCTCTCCCCATTTGTAGGTTACTGAAATGTTACAGTAACCAATAAGAACAACTTGATTTCTCCTCTCGACAGTATAGTTTCCAGTTTCCAGTTGAGACGGGCAGTGGCCCAGTTAGTTGAGTGTAGATGCAGCCCCATTCCCTTTATAGCTATTGGTTGTAGTTCATTGTAGTTACTTGTATGAGTACAGTATTTTTTTTTACGCACTTCACCCACTGAACATTTAGATTTGTTTCTAGATTTTTCTGCTGATACTAACTATATAGTAATTCATCTTTCTGCATGGTTTCCCAAGGATGTTTGCATTATGAGGTGGCAATTACTCATGCCCTGATTTATGGCTGACCTGCATGCTGAGTGACATTGTGCATGGCCACATGACCCTCTGTGGCCAGTGGATTGTTTGTTGTTCTTGAGCAAAAGGTTCCTGTGTATAGCAGAAATATTTAATCCTAATCCGGGGTTTCTACCCCACCTTTGACCATTTAGTTCCCAGACAAAAGACACACAGAACCTTTATATTTATAACAAGCCTTAATCAGCACAAGAGCTGGGCAGGTATCTACTCTCTATGTAATTATATCTTATTTTCCAGCCGATAATCCCATTATACAGTTTGCTGTGTTTCGTCCGGGCTGCTCTTAACTCCAATTAGCCAGCCCATATGGCCATTACTGTAGGATTCTTACCCATGAAGGCTTCTTCTCCATTCAACTTCTTTTCCCTCTCTCTTATGGTTCAGACTCCAAGCCAGGGAACCTAAGCCTTGCCTCCGTCTCTTCTTATTGGCTCTTGCCCTCTTTATTCACCAATCAGAAAGAACTTGGGGGCAAGGTCATATAGTGGACTCTCTTATCTCTGGGGCAACCAGATCTGAGGGGTCTGCACTTAAAATACATAACAAAAGTCCAAACCTCAACACTCTGTTTTTGAGTATTTTGGTTTCTGTTGAGGTGTTTGTACTCAGACATTAAGGCTATACTATATCTCAGACAGTGGCTGCTCTTTTGGCCTGGGAGATGAATGAGAAGATACAGAGAGCCAAACCAGTCTAGATTAGCCCAACCAATCAGCAAAAGGGCAGCAAAAGGGCAGCAGATGCTGAGCAAATGCAACCCCAGCCAAACTACTGCCTTTGGCTTATGTCTCAGGGGGGAGGCTCCAACACTGAGCCGTCTCAGAAGCCACTTCATTGTTTCCTTTGGTTCCTTTGGTTTTGTGTTTGTGCAAAAAGATAGCCTTTAGGTCCTGTCACGCTAGGTAAGCACTCTCTTATCTCAGGGTCACACCTCACAGAAACCAGTCAGGCACCTTGGAGTTCCTTGGTGACTGATGTTTCTCCTCTGAGTAGTACATGGTTCAACTTCAGCCTCTTTGCTTTCACATTAAAACATCAAGTCATCAAGTAATAATGACAGGGTTGGCTGTGTGTGAATTCACCTGACAAAATACTTAGGTTTCCACACCATCAAAGAGAGGGAGAACAAATGGCATCTGGTGAGCTGAGACATGGAAGAAAGAAGAAAAACATTTAGTTTCTGTGAAATAAGTTGCCCTGAAACTTAGCAGTTTAAAACATGCAGCATTCCCTAGCTTCTGTAGCCTGCGACAGCTTAGCTGGGCTAGGTGGGCAGGCGGTGTTTCATGGGACCCAGGAACCACTTCAAGCTCTAGGTGTGGCTGTTGTAGGCTTCACGGCTTCTAAGACTATTCTTTGCTTGCTTTCTTTTTTATCGAAAATACATTTTTTTCGAACAATATGTTCTTATGATTTCACCTCCCCCGACTCCTTCCATGTCCTCCCTACTCACAAAAATCCACTCTCTCTCATTAGAAAAAAAAAATCTAAAATAAAATAAGATTAAAACCAAACAAACAGAAAAACAAAATAGGGCAAAACAAACAGAAAAAGAGCCAAAGGAAAAGCACAAGAAATACATACAGACACAGAGACACACATTTGCACACATAGAAATCCCACAAAAATATAAAATAGGAAACTATAATCTATAAGCAAGAGACATGTAAGATTAAAAAAAAAATCCAAAGCATTATGAAACAAAACATACAAAACAACAAAACCAAACAAACAAAAATGCAAAAAAAAAATGTCTCCAAAAATAGCGTGGAGTTTATTTTGTGTTAGCCGTCTCCTGGGGAACATGGGCTGCCCTTAGGAGTGGTTTGTATAACCAGTGAGACTGTTGGAGAAAAGTAATTTTTTCCATTTTAAGCAGTTGTCACTGGAAATAGTTTCTGGGTTAGGGATGGGGACTCACGTCCACTGTCCTTCTCAACGCAAGGACCTCATGTGGCTTGTACCCGTTCAGGCCTTGCGCGTGCTCCATTGCGTGTGCTCCACCGCGCATGCTCTACTGCACATTCCCCGCCACTTCTGTGCATTCACCTGCACATTGGTCCTGCTCTATCTAGGAGGTCTTGGTTCCTTGGTGTCTTCCACCCCCACTGTCTCTTACAATCTTTTTACCATTTCCTCAGATATTTTATTTACATTTCAGATATTATCCCCTTACCCCACTCCCCGTCCCCGCCCAGAAACCCCCTGTCCCATTGTCCTCCTCCTACTTCTCTGCGAATATGTCCCTATCTACCCCCCGCCCCCACTCCTACCTCCCCACCTTCGGATTCCCCGACACACGGCGTCCAACCTTCATGGGACCAAGAATCTCCTCTCCCACTTATGTCCGACAGGGCCATCCTCCCTCACATATACAGCTGGAGCCATGGCTCCCTCCCTAAGTGCTCCCAGGCTTAATGGCCGAATAATACTCCATTGTTTAAACCTATCATGTTTTCATTATCCATTTCCAGCTGAGGAACATGTAAGCTGTTTCCATGTCCTATCTGTTAGGAATAGAGCAGCTAGGAGCACATGAACAGGTGTTTCTATAGCAGAGACAGTCTTTTGAGTATATGCTCAGAGAGGTATAGCTGGGTCATATGGTAGACCCACTTCTAGTGGTTTGCACAACTGCCACACTGAGTTCCCTAGTGGGAGAGTATGGGGCTTAGGTTCCATCCCAAGTGCTAAGTACGTCGTATACAGGTATAAAACTTTCAGTGAGTGAATTAGAGCTCTTACTATGAAATGACATCTCTGTCTGGCATTTGGAGAATTTGAGATTTGTAACATGACAACATTTAGCAAAATTTAAAGTGCAAATTGAGTAACTAGGAGAGACTTCCACACTGTTTAGTTCACATTAGAAATGATACAGATGAGCCAAATGGGAAACACACCTGTAGCCCCAGCTATTTACAAACGGAGGCAGGAGAATTGCTTGAGCCAAAGAGTTCAAAGCCAGCAATGCAGAGAGACCCTCATCTGAACAACCAAACAAAATGCTCCAAGCGCTCAGCGAATGAGCTGCTGCTGCACGCGTACAGGGATCTGTTTACTAACGTTGAGTATAAACAGTGACGCAAGCCACGGTGAGTGGTTATCTTACCTTTTGCAGTGACTTCTCATTCAGAGCAAGTAGCGAATGGCCCCTCCCCTGGGCTGAAGAGCTGGAAACTAAATAACTGGAAGTAAAGTGGATAAACGAGTGGTTCCCTCCTGCTGCCTTGGCTGCGCTGCTGCCTTGGCTGCGCTGTTGAATTACTGCCCAACTGTAACCTCAGAGGAAGGCAGACAGTGGCTCTGGTCCAGGCTGCATTGACCTGGTTAATCTGAAGGTGTCTGTTCACTACAGAGACAGGTTTTTGTTGTTGTTAAAGATTCCCCACCTGTTACAGAAAGACATCAACTTTCTGGGTGACTCAGTCTGGCTTTTGGTGTGGGTTAGAAAAGCAGACCTGAACAGGGTCCACAGCAAGCATAGACTTAGGCAGGTAGACCGGGACACTGGAACCCTATTCATTGGTCAAAGGAACAAGCTGGGAGCATTTGCTCTAAGTTTATGAAAGTACTAGTTACTTTGGCAAGTGATTCATTTTATGGTCCCATAAAGGCAGCTGTGAATGGACTGTGAACAAATGATGGCCCATAATTCATTAAGAACAAACATATGGGAACAGTTTTAAGGAAAGCCTTCAGAATTCTAGATGTGTCATGGAGGACCAGATATCTTAAGTTCCTGGACCTTCTGGGAATTGACTTTTTACAAAATCTAATGGAAGCCTGGGAGCCATGTATACAAGGTTTCTATAATTCCTTAAAATTGTCTATTAAACACTTTGGAGGCAGAGTCAGGAGGCTGGAGGTATGAGTCCCGCAGTCAACCTCACAAGAGTTTGTCTTAGCAAACAAATACATTTTGTTAAAAGCCTCACTTACCTACCCAGCATTTGTAGCATGTCCTGTTATAGAGAACAGTTTTTATTAATGATATGCAAATAATTATATTGCCATAATAAAAAAACTGTCTATGAATGTCAGTGGCTGCTTGGAGAAGGATGACAGAAAACCGAGAAGGCCATACTGTGGTCAGACACAGGGTGGACAGGCAGCCACAGGGTGTGGAGGTCAGACACAGGGTGGACAGGCAGCCACAGGGTGTGGAGGTCAGACACAGGGTGGACAGGCAGCCACAGGGTGTGGAGGTCAGACACAGGGTGGACAAACAGCCACAGATGTGGAGGTCAGACACAGGGTGGACAGGCAGCCACGGGGCAGAAGGAGTGCTTTGGAAAAAGAGCAAAGCTCAAGGCGTTATGGAAAGGATGCTTAAAAATATGTACAAAGTAGAAATCTAGATCGACTTATGCTTTGGAATTTTAGGTCTTTACCCTGGGCTTCCACAGAGCTCCCCTCAAGGATACTCGGACACCATGTGACCAATTCCTCTCGCTTCTTCCTGGCTAGTGTTAGAATCCAGAGCAGACTGCATCTTGTAAGCCCGCAGCAGCCCCTCCCCTTGCACCATACCAACAGGCACTGATTGTCTTGCTAACAGACTTCCAGGTGCCCCGACTGGACTGGAGATTGCCTTTACAGGTTCAGTCCCTATAATGGCTCATCATGGTTGTCAAATTGAGTGTGTCTGGAATCAGCTAAGAGCCAAGCAGCTGGAATTAGAACCCACTTCTGGATTCCAATGTAGACCGAAGACCAGCAACTCTCCAGGGATCTTCTCAGATTCCAGCACCAGAAGGGAACTGCTGGGGTATCCAGCATCACAAACCGAGCATCTATTGGATTCTCAGTCTTTCCATTGTGACAGCAATTGTTGGACCACCGTATGTTCTGTTCCTTACAGACCCTGACAAATATAGGCATATCAAAATCAAAACAAAATACCTTTTGTTTATTTTCTTCTTCTTTTCTTCTCCCTCTAGTGAGTCCCTTAAAAAGCAACAGAAGCCTGGCTCGGTATGTTATCAGTGCTACCAGGGAAATTTGGGCGTATTACTTTGCTTTTATCTTTTGAAACAGGTACTTGAAATGTAGCCCAGGTTGGCTTTGATCTTTCTCTTCCTCAAAGTGCTGGGATCAAAGGTGTGCACTACTGTGTCTGTCTGGCTCAAGATTTCTTCCTAATGTATCAGGAGCCCTGGGAGCTGGGGTCCCTGGGAGAAATGCTATGATAGAAATGGAAACGGCATGACCCAGGAGACAGACTGTCTCCCAGTTAGGGAGGAAAGACACAGTTAAATCTACATAGGCAAGGCTTCCTGCCTTTGCTGCATCTTTTTACACGCTGTTAACCCTGCTGTGGTGCAAGGCAGGGGAGGCTGAGAATGTCTCTTTCCCCAGTTTTGATGAATTCTGTAAATAAATTAATTTTTTTCATTTATATAGTATGTCACTTTTTTTTGCTTAGGTGGCAAGCATTTGGTGACTCTGAACGAGGCTTTTATGACCCAGAGTTTAGTAACAATACATGTTTTCTGTTTTACTTTCCCTCTTTACAGTAATTGGTATGAGCAGCTAGATTTAATTCAAGTAATTAAATGTATGTGCTTCTTGGGAATCACTTCAGATTTCACAAGTGCTATGCGGTTTTTAAAAACCATGCAGATGAAATTTCTAGCTGTCTCTAGATTTATAGTCTTCACAGTTTAGAGCTTTGCGGCTGGCATTTTTACTGAGCTGGCACACTCTCCAGAGAACATCATTTTATCTTCTAAAAACAAAGATGATTCTTACCATTACTATTGTAACTTCTTAGATACAATGGACCCATGAACACAGATGCTGGGCGTACAGAGCTGGGCCCAGGGCTCCAGCTGCCTCATCCGCACTGAGCTTCACCTGACATCTTCCACTAGAGACTCATACAAGATCATTTTCTCTGTGTTTCACAGAGAGGTTCCCACTCTATAGCTGTGTTTGAACCCTGCTGCAGGTTAAAATCACCCAGAGAGTTCTGTAGTTCCAGAGGTGGTTTTCAAAGCTGATGTTAGAGGGAGAATTATTTAATGATCCTTGTTAAAGCACAGTGCTAAAAACTTCAAGCCAGATCACCATGATAGGTATAGGGACCACGGCAATGGGGTTTTGCAGTAAAGGGGAGAAACTGGGTTCAGCCCTGATTAGAACAGTGACACAAGCAAGACAGGGTCATCTCTTAGGGTTCTTGGACTCATAGATAAAAAATTTAAGAATAGACTCAAATGATTTAAGTTTAAAAGGAAAAATTAAAAGAGATCACAGGGAGGGCAAGCTATAAATCTCAGCAGCTGCCCAAAGGAAGAGAACAGAGGAGAGCAGAGAAAAGGCCGTGCCGTGTGTAAGCCAACATGGTGGGCAGCAGCCACACAGTGGGCAAGCATCTGCCTGGTGGGGGAAGGCATAGGGGGAGGGGCTTGAGAGAAAGTGTAAGGAAGCCCAGGGTATCAGCAATTCCATACTTAGGTTCTGGCTAGCATCTGAAAAAAAGAGACAGAAGAAAGAAAAGAAAAAGAAGAAAGGAAGTGGGCAGAGGGAGGGAGGGACAGAAAGTTGTGTCTTTCTAACTCTGACCTCAGAAAGGTAGGCAGACCCTGCAGACCCCTAGGGAGTCTCAGAGAGATTGTTCTGGGTAGTGGGAGTTCTGGGAAGGAAATGCATAGTATTTCTTTAATGGAATAATTATTCTGCCAGGCTCTTTGGTGTGGCTTAAGGTGAGCCTACCTTCCACAGTAGCCTCTTGCCAGGTGATTGACAGGCCCAACTGTAGCAGTAAGTCTCCACCCAGGCCACATACACAAGGAGGTTTTTCTTTTCCTTTCTTTCTTCTCCATTAATTAATTTGTTTATTCACTGATACTGACTGATGCCTCCCTCCTCCTGGTCTTCCCCTCCCTCCTTACACAGTCCCTTTCCTCCATCCCCTCTTCCCTTCTCCTCTGAGAGAGTGGAGACTCCTCCCTGGGTATCCCCTCACCCTGGCACATCAAGACTCTTCAGGGCTAATGAGCCTTTGTTGCTACTCTAACAGTAGGGCTGGTGGGGAATGTGTAACTGGAGAATTGGGCAGGATATTACTGAACCCCCAAATTGGATTTTTGTACCTCATTTGCAACATTCATCAGTTACTGGATATCAGAGCTTTGAGTAGTGAAAGTTAAATCAAGAAGATTCCAACCCAGAAGACAGATGTGTACCTTAAGTCCACCTCATCCAGCAAGTGTAGGTATGAGCTTTGACCAAAAAAAAAAAAAAAACAAAAAAAAAAACAAAAGGTCCCAGTGAAGCTGGTATTTTCCCAAAGTTTAATAATAATAATAAACCAGAGTTTTCAGACTTCTTGGGGCTTGTGGACACCTGGCAGGCCACTGGGCAAGTTACACCCTGCCCAACCACAGGTCAGTAGCTGGTGATCCCAGAAATTGCAATGGGGACTCTACTTGGTTTGACAAGAGAAAAGCAAGCACTCCAGCAATTGTCCTGGGTGTGACTGGATAGCCAGGAATGGCTATGTTCTAAGAGGTGCTGTGCCCCTCTCTTTGGCTCTTAGACTATTGAGCAGTGGTCCCCAAGGAACTAGAATGTCCCTAGAAGTCTCATGCTGGGAGAAGGAACAGGCTGAAGCCTTGAGCCAGCCACAGGCAATGGTCTCCCGGGAGACTTACAACTGGCCAGACAGCCTTCTGGGAGGGACTGCAGTGAGGCTGACGGACGGGGCCACACCTCGCCAGGCACTTGTTCTCAAAGCAACCTTGGTTTTGTTGTTGCTAAGTTATCCCCTAGCAGCCTATAGATAAAGATGTAGAACTCTCAGCTCCTCCTGCACCATGCCTTCCTGGATGCTGCCATGCTCCTGACTTGATGATAATGGACTGAACCTCTGAACCTGTAAGCCAGCCCCAATTAAATGTTGTCCTTATAAGAGTTGCTTTGGTCATGGTGTCTCTTCACAGCAATGCAAATCCTAAATGCAAACCCACTCTCTGTCACATGTGGTCCAATGAGAAGACCCATACCAAACATATCCCAGAGTCCAAGTATATGCCAGCTCTAGAACATCCACAACCATGGTTTAAATTTTTTAACATTATTATTTTATGTATATGAGTATTGTGTCTGTATGTCTGTCTGTGTACCATGTGTGTGCCTGGTACCCATGGAGGCTAAAAGAGGGCACCAGATTCCTCAGAACTGTGGTTACAAATGAGTGCAAGCTGAAATGTGGGTGCTGGGAATTGAACCTGGGTCCTCTGGAATAGAACCCAGTTCCCTTAATCACTGAGCCATCTCTTTAGCCAAATTATTTTCAAAAGAAAAAAAAGAATACATATTTGGGGGAGGGTATATAGGGGTTATTCCTCAAAGTGTGACATAAGGGCACAAAATCCTATTTACCAATTTCATGAGATCTTTTCATTTTATTGAGTCAGCAAAGTAAAGGCTACCTCAAACTAGCTATGTAGTTAAGGCTAGCTTTAAAACTCCTAATCTTCCTGCCTTCACTTCCCAGATGCCAGAATTGCAGGTGCGTGCTACCATGACTATCAAGATATCTCCATCACTTGTTTTGTAGACGCACAACTTCAGAGAATATCTTTGGTTGGTTTAGTGTCTGCTGTTTGATATATAAAAAATAAACCTCAGGAGATCTTCCCTGAACTTGAAGAGGAGCTGCAGGAGCCTTCCTATTTCTTGATCCCCATATCAAGTTAGGACAACCTGTAATTATGTGCAGCCTAGCTCCAGGGCTGTGACTTGAATTAGATCCATTAATCATCCTGTCTTTCCCTTTTCTCACCTCAAAGTTACATTTACATAAAAGGTATCCAAGGGCAGGGCAGCATTTTATGATTAGACTGGCTTCTGCCCTTCCTATTAAAACCACAAGCTATAATAGAAGGGGATGAATCTGAGAGCTCTCGTTGACCCTGGGTGTGAGCTTCTGCAAGATCCTGATGGATAGCTCTGCCGATGAGGTGCTTGGTCTCCAAGCATTAGGACCTGAGTTGAATCCTGTCTTAGGTCTTACTTCTGTGAAGAGACACTATGACCAAGGCAACTCTTACAAGGATATTTAATTAGGGCTGGTTAACAGGTTCAGAGATTCAGTCCATTATCATCAAGGTGGAAACATGGCAGCATCCAGGCAGACATGGTGCTGGAGGAGCTGAGAGTTCTACAACTGCATCTGAAGGCTGCTAACAGAATACTGGCTTCCAGGTAGCTAGGATGAGGGTCTTAAATCCCCAGAACCTACATAATAAGAGTTGGGCACAGTGCCACACTTGTAACCCCAATACAGCGTGGAGGCAGGTGAATCCTTGGGGTTTGCTGAGCTAAAATAAAATAGCCCAATTGATGAGCCTCAGACACCATCGAGAGACTATTTCTCAAAAACAAGACTTATGATGCTTAAGATACCCAAGGTTGTCTCCTTTGCCTCCACATCTGCATTCACACGAACACACAAACACACAAAGACCCTAATTTCACAATCTCCATGCATCGCCAGGTTTCAGACTTCCTGTGTCTTTTGTGTCTTTACCAAAACTAAGGGCTCTCTCTCCATCCTCCTCCCTTCTTCCCACTCCCCCTCCTTTCCAGCAAAAATCACTCTACAAATCTTACTTTGAGCCTAAGAAGTTGTACTCGTGGTGTGTGTGTGTGTGTGTGTGTGTGTGTGTGTATGTGTGTGTACTGCAGAGCCAATGTTTCTATTTCAGAAAGTGTACAAGGTGCTTTGTTTTCTTTCCTTTACTTTCTTCCCTGCACCCTTCCTTCTTTACTTTTACCCTCCCTCCCTCCCTCCTTTTTTCTTTCTCTCCTTCCTTCCTTCTTTCTTTCCTTCCTTCCTTCCTTCTTCCTTTCCTTTTTTCTTTCTTTCATACTTTCTTTTTTAGCAAGGGTAATGCTGTATAACTCAAGCTGATCCCACGTTGCTATGAAGTTCAAGTTTCCTGTCTGTTTTGTCACCTCAGTCTTGAGTGCTGGGATTACACATGTGTACCACCATACCTAGCTTTCCCCAGTGATTTTCTGGGAGCCAGAATTCTAAAGCAATACCCTACTCAACCGTGGAGTGCAAACTATACTGGATCTCCACCGATGGGAGGGACTCATGATGATGTGGTCACAGATAAGATTCTAGAACCCAAGGACTCCCAAACATAAGCAGCTCCTTTCCTTTCTCCTCTCCCTCTTTCCCCTCCTCTCTCTCCCTCCTCCTCATCCATCTCCCATCTTCCTTCTCTCTGGCTCCTCCTCTTGTTTATCCTCAGTTAGATTCACACTGAGGGAAAACTGCTTCTTCCTTCTCTAGGCCTCTTGAGGTATAACTCTAACCTTGCTTCATGGCTAGGGAATAGCAGAGATAGCAATGGAGAAGGAAGACATCCTCCCCTTAGTTAGAATGACAGCCAACACTTCAACAAGTTTTGTGTATGAGTTTACATTTCCCTTAGTTTGGGTCTCCGTAAACTTGGATCCTAAGTCAAAGGATTAATAGAGAGGGACAAAGGGTAGGCTGTGTCACTGAGTAGGCCATCTATGTAGGCAGCTGAGACCAGTCTCCTCAGGCCTTTAAAGAACAATGTATATCCACAAGTTTCTATTGTTGGACCAGGAGGTAAGAGCATTGACCTACAAGCAGCAGTGGAATACTACCAAAGGGGCATCCAAGGAACCTGTTTGGAGGATGCTGAGCCATGGTCCAGGCAAGCTCCTGCAGTGCCTGAAGAAGCCTTAGAAAGAGAGGTGAGTCCCTGAGCCTAGAGGCTGCCTGTGACCTCTGCAGGTGACCTCAGAGCAGGCTGAGAGAATATGGGCAGAGCATTCAGCATCCACAACAGTGCTTAAGCCTGCACTGGGAGATATTTGCAGCTGGGTGTTGCCTGGGTTTCTGTAGAATGCTCTGATGTTATAGAAACAAGGCTGGCTGATTTAGGATATAACCACCAAGAAAGATCAGAGAAAGAGAAGATGTGGGCATTTGCTATTGTCACAGCCATGAATGGTGTCTAAGCAGGGACATTGGGAAGTATTCAGTCACTGGGCTGTGTGTTGTCTTCCCTCTCCTATATTGCAAAGAATCTTTCCTTCAGTTCTCTTTCTAACCCTCTTTTGGAACAGGTTTAGCACTGTCCAAGACAGAGAGAGTGCAGAAATGGAGACTAGGCATTTCTCTACCTTTCCCTGTGTTAGAACAGATTCTCCCTGTGCCAATGGACAGTCTCTTATTCCCTGGCCTTGCCTCCCAGCCCCTGTGGGGAAGACTGTCTCAAGCTCTGGAATCCCACTCTCTGCCTTTTCTCCTTGGTCTAGGGAACAGAACTTCAGTGTGACCCCACTGGGCTGAAGCTGAAGGCTTGATCTGGCTGCCTGCTCAGGAAGCTCTAGGGCTGAGTTCATTTCCTTGCCTTTTTCAGACATTTCTGGGTAGTCTTCAGTCTGTGGCTCACAGGTCCCCTGGGATTAGGTGAGGCTAGTTGAGGTTGTTAGGAAGTGTCAGGAAGATTCAGGAATGGAGCTGGGAAGTGGCTGCTGCAGATGGTCTCTGTCTCCCACCTCTCTTTTTTCCTCTTCCCCTCCTTTTCTCCTTCCTTCCCTCCCTCCCTCCCTCCCCACCCCCACCCCCCCATCCAAAGCCCATCAGTAGGAGACCTTCAAAACATGTGCGCTGTGGAAGTTTTGTGTCAGGGGCTATTGTTAGACTAAGGGTTTCAAGGTCAGAGTGGAGTCTGCCTGGGGAAACTTCTGCTGAACAGCCTCACCATCCTCATGCTTTCATATGGGAACAGGGTGTCCTCTTCTCCACAGTGATCTGTGTTCTCTACTGGAGCTGGCACGTGTGTGCACATGTGTGTGGGTAAAGGCTCGCTTCTGGGCAGCGCGGGGCACGAGCCGGGGCGCAGGGGCTGTCCTGGGAACTGCGGGTCTCAGCACTCTCTGATAATGGTTCAGTCTCACAGGCGCGGTCGGGCTTGAACAGCCCACACGCTACCGGCGACCTCAGGGTCCCAGGAGCAGGGACACAGGGCACTCGGGACATGGCGCGGGCCAGGGGCCCTGCGAAGGCGGTGCACAGGCCGCTGTTGTCAGGAGAAACAACAACAGCCACGGCCTGCTAGACCACAGAGAGCACAGGGGCGGGTGGAAAAGGCTTCCTCCCTGCCGCGATGCACAAGTTTTCCACTTACACAATGAGTCCAGAATTGCAAGAGACACGTGAGATTGAAGATGTGCAGATTTATTGACATGGCTGTGAGTTTAGATGGTGGCGTGCTCTCCCAAAAAATGTCAGAAGGGGCTTGCTTATATTGGAAGGGGGAGAGGGGCGGGGCTTTTAGGTCTTGAGGCAGAGACCTGTTAGTCTTATGTGACCTAGCAAGGGGGCTGTATGTTAGGTCTCTGGGTTCTGGGGGCGTGGCCGAACATCCCAGGATTTCCACAGCTCCACACATGTGTGTATGAGAGAGCTCCTGGCACATGGTCTCAGGCAGTCTACCCCTAACACTCACTATGCTGATGAGCCTGGCTTTGAACTTCTGACCATCTTGCCTCTACCTTCCAAGTGTTAATATTACAGTCATAAGCCATCACACTCGGTTCATTATGCTATTGAGGTTTTCATTTATTATTTTGTAAAAGTTTATTAACTTTTAATAGATACGAATTTTATTAAAATCTGAACAAACAAAAATAAAATTGAATTCTAGATAGAAATTGACACTGTCATAGTCTTATTAGGGAGTACTTACAGCAAGAATGATGGCTGACTTTATTATGGTGAGTCAGAAAAATCAGACACATAATCTTTAGGTTAACTCTTTTTTTTTAGTTTTCTATTTTATGATATACAGTGCTTTTTTTAAAAGGTCAATTATTTTCTGAATTAACTTATTAAAATTCAAAAATATTTTGTAAAAGAAATAGAAACCTTTGAATATTAATTATTATTGTCAGGAATTAAATAATTTATCTTTGCATTTTGTATGTAAATGTGTTCCATTAATCTCATTTTTCTGTTTCATGTGTAATTGACTGCTATATGGGAAAGGAGAATAAAGAAAAACTCCTCATTAAGAATGGAGAGATTAAGCTCTTCAGGAGACTCTAACAGTAGGTCTATGACTACACTAGCCATCCGAAGTTGGCTAGGTCTCCAGTACCCCCAGGAGGACCTGGCTTGAATCCCCTCCTACTGAGCAGGCCTTAAGTATAATTAGCTGTTGGTGACTCCCAAATAAAACTGCCACCATTCAACCCTGGGGCTATCTCAGCTAGTCATTGTTGTGATTCTCAGGGCTTACATCTGGGTAGGATTATTGATTGCTTTTCTCCCTTGACAGTTCACATAGCACCTGCAGATATTACAAGAGCTAGTCCCCAGGCAGAAGGCTTCATATCGGCGCCAGCTCAATCCCTCCAAGTCCTGTGTCTGAAGTATGTGGTGTCTTCAGCAGTAGGGTCTTATCTTCAGGTTCTGGGAAACAATCAAGGACGGCAGAGGTAGCCTGTATTGTCTGGGGAGTCTCTTAGACACTCCTGACCATCAACCCACAGGAAGGTTTCCCATGCTCAGCACTGGAGCTTTGCTAGTCTATAGCTCTTGAGAAGGAGCATACTGTCCTCTTCTCTCCTCAGTTAAAGCCCTCTCCCTTCCATTTTCCCATTTCTTCCTTCATAGGATCTGTGTCCATGAATCCTCTTCAATACAGCTTCTTCTCTTGCTCCTCCCATGATCTCTCTGTGCTCCTAGCTTTTACAGTTACTTTAGGTTACATACTCACATTTAAAGATTCAGAATTAGGATCCACTGAGAGAGAACATGTGGCGTTTGGCTTTCTGGCTCTGGGTTAAACTCACTCCGTATAATGCTTTCTCATTCCATCCATTCACCTGCAGATTTCATTTTTCTTTAAAGCTAAACAGAACTTCATTGCATAGCTTTTCACTGTGTAACTTCAACTGTACAGCATAGAAACCACGTCTCAATACATCCAGATCTGGGGGCCCGTTCTTTTGTGATCCTGCTCACTGTACTTCTAAGATGTAACATTGCTGTGCACCCTAGTCTATGCCACAGTGGCAGTCTCCAAGTGGGTCTATGTGGACACAGAAAGAGTTCATCAACTGAAGCAGCAAATGATTCTGATTCAGGATTTGAATAATTGCATGACTTCCTGGACAGGCTGCCAGCCCCTCCTTGACTTTGGGCATCGTATTTCCACTTTGGTTTTAGAAGGTGGGATGCTGTGGTCCTCAGGGACATACATTTCAGCCCTCATTCACATTCCATTGTCAGTAAAACAGTGCAGGAAACTCTGGTTTCTACAGTTGTAGCCAGCATCTGATGATTATACGTGTGTGTGTGTGTGTGTGTGTGTGTGTATAGTGTATGCAATATTAAATATATTAAATATAATATTGAAAAAATGAGAATTTAAAAATTTTAAAAAAAAGCACTGGTCTTTATATTCTATGAGACCAAAGGCAGAAAGGACAGGATGACCTAGAGCAGATATGGAGGACCCCCGCCCCGGTCCCCAACAAAGCTCCAAGCAAGAGCAAGTAGAACCACAGTTTGAGTCAAGTACTGACAGTGTTTGGAGCTGTGCTTCCTTCTAAGCTAGAATGCACCTGGCTCATGTCAGGGTTGTATTAAAGGCCTCAAGCATCTTCCGCATTTGAATTGTCTACAGAACACTGGAAAACCACGTGGAGGAAACTGACTAGGGTCACTCAGGGACAATCATGGCTCAGGATGTCTGTCACAAACAAAACTGAGTCTACACAGCGTGTTTGAGCCCTAACAATTAGAAAGCCCTAAATGTATTCAAGTTCTCATGAGACAGAGGCAGAGAAATTTAACAGACAGGAAGGTAGGATGTGGTGTGACCACAGGGACAGAGACTGTAGTAATGTAGCCACAAGCCAAGGGATCTCAGCAGGCACCAGAAGCTGGAAGAGACAAAGGAAGGTTCCACCTCTTCAGGAGCTTTGATCAAAGCTCTGGGAAATTCAGCTTCCTAAGCCTGGCATTCACCATTATGTCCATAGAACATAAAGAGAACCGTTATCCAACGTTCCCTTCAAAACTAAAGCAATGCTGTGCCTAAGGTACTCTTTTTATGTAGTTACACCCCAAAGAGCTATCTGTTAGATTTCTTATACTACCTTTAAAATTTTTTGAGTTTCTGTAACTACTCATTCAAGATATCAGTATTAGTGAGCTTGTCTTAGGAAAGGAAAAAGGAAAGAGAGGAAACAGAAGCCCAGGTGCTCACTATTGGTCACAGAATATAAAAATATTCAGTAGTTTTCTGGAAGTTGTTGAAGTTTCTCTTTGAGTAATACCTTTCAGTTGGGTACTAGTGTTGACTATGAACAACCGTGCAAAGGATGCTTGAAGTCCATCCCCATTAGCCTGAAGCACAGGCTGGAAAGGCAGCCAGCTCCAGAACACAACCTCCTGTCAACTTGAGATGTCAGACTTCAGATCTGAGTGGGCAGGAGAGCCTGAAGTCTGGCATCTCAAGAATGCTGTCAGTGAACTCATTCCCAATTTGCATTTAAGCAATTAAGATTTAAAAACGTATTCCAGGTTCAGGTGTCACTCACAGTTTTGAAATTCAAATTAGAATTAACCATGAATGGATTAGTCAATTAAAATAGACTTCTGGGCACCTGTCAGGGTTTTGGCCATGTGTGCATTGTGATAACCTAAAAATATCTAAATTTTAGTTCATAATACCTTTTTAAAGTGGCAAGGAGCCAGCAGCAAATGTACAAAGGCACAGAACAATGGTTTTTAACTTTTAAGCTTATGTTTTGAAGATTATTTCCTTTGGAGAAATAATTTCTTTATATATATGCCTCTCTCTCTCTCTCTCTCTCTCTCTCTCTCTGTGTGTGTGTGTGTGTGTGTGTGTGTGTGTGTGTGTGTGTGTGCCAAGC
>NW_021620639.1:932517-974910 GCF_004785775.1 Grammomys surdaster | reverse complement strand
CTCTCTCTCTCTCTCTCTCTCTCTCTGTGTGTGTGTGTGTGTGTGTGTGTGTGTGTGTGTGTGTGTGTGTGTGTATGCTTGGCACATGCTACGTGAGTCCCCACTGAGCTGTATACCCCAAGCTCCAGAGAAATAATTTTTAACAGTGATTAATTTTATTTTAGGATAACATAATTATTGTTGTTGGAGGATAGGGATTATGCTTGCAACAATGTAAACATTTTATCAGGCTGAAAATGGAAGGAACACTTTGATTTTTCAGATTTTGCTCAGCTATAAAAACAGTGAAGAAATTGGAACAGATGGCTAGAGTTACAGAGTGTGACCTGGGGTTTTTCCTGAGCATTTAACTTTTTCTGTTTTGTAGGCTAACTAGAGTACTGACCAGGAGAGAGGTACTCATCTTAAAAGAGCTAACACACACACACACACACACACACACACATACACACACACACACACACGGGGGGGGGTTAGTTTCCAGCACCACACTGAGTGCTCATAACCCCATCTCCCATCTCCAGGGAGTATGGCTCTCTCTTCTTGTCCCCATGGCTCCCTCTTCTTGTCCCCTTGGGTACCTGTATGTTCACATGTGTACATGCATGAGTGCAGTGCACACACATGCATCATTCAGATAAAGACAAATGAAATCAAGACTGAACATGGTGGCACATGCCTCAGTGCTCAAACAGGATGATCACAAGTTCAAGACTACCCTGGACAGCATATTAAGTTCCCAACAGAGTCCAGACTGAAACTGAAACTCTGCCTTTAAAACCCAAGCAAACAAATAACTCCCCTAAACACAAGCAGACAAACAAAAGAAATCGAAATATCTTCAGGGAAGTAGATGAGAGGAAGACACTAAGCCAGGCTCAGATAGATAAGTGTTACACATCTTCCCCTTACATGAGTTAAAAGATGCCCCGAAAGTAGACTTGTTGGAGGAGAGGAACGTGATTGGGGAAGAGAGGGTAACAGGAAGTTTGCATCCACCTTACCCCACCTTCCATTTGTGACACCCCACCAAGGACGCTTGCTTTATGTGAACTGTCAACAAGGTCACGTGCATCCTTGGCTCCCAGACCTATGACTTGCTTATTTGAAAACATTACACAAAACACGTTGTTCAGGCCACCACGTGGTAGCCCGGCCACCACATGGCAGAGCAGGCCCCTACTCCACTGCTTCTAAATCCGCTATTAACCTTTTCTCCCCAACAGGAATACCCACAACAATGTTCATGCTTTCCCGACATTAATGCCTTTTTCCTAACAGGAATGCCTAAAACAACAGTGTTCATGCTTTTCAACCCAAAAGTTTTTCGATTTTTATTTAAATGTCTCCTTTTTTCTCTAACACTCATGATATTTTCCCAACATTTTTTTTTTCAATTCTTAAGACTTCTTCAAGGTTCAAAAGTCATCTAGATCTACTTCCACAGGTTAAATCAACATGCTGATCACCATCTTTCAGCTCTTAATTAACAACTAGTTTCCTTTTACAGAGAAACTGTTGCTGCCTACATAATTAATATGTTTTTCTTCCTCAGCCATCCAAAACAGACTCAAAGGTGACTTCTAAGATTAAATTTCCTCAAACACATTTGCTTTTCTAGGATCTCAATGGCACACCATGGAGTGCTTGCTCCCAGGTAGCCTAATGCTTATCACAGACCCTTTGCAGACATCCCCCTGCCTGGGTGCTGCTTCCCTGTTGTGATTATTCTACAGGTGTTCCCACAAGTCCAGCAGAGACAACGCCACCTCCTGGAACCTGCCTAGGATGCCATGCTGTCTTCTTTCAGCCACACCACCTGACTGCAGATTCCAGAGACACCTGAGATCCAGAGACACACGCTGAACTCCAGACACACACCAAGATCTAGAAATGCTCACTGAGTCCTACAGATAGATTCAGACATTTCAGCTACAAATGAACTCTTTTGCCAAAGTCAAATAGCTAAAGTTACCTGTTAGTGAGGAAAACATAATGTCTATCTAGATTAGTCAGATGTTATTACCCTCAAACTGTACCACCTCAAACTGTAATCAATTGATTCAATGATCCCTTCCCAACCCCCCACACTCAACTCCCCTTACTCTGTGACTTAATTGTGCTAACCCCTCTGGCCTACATAGTGCTTTCTTTTGGCTTCCTCATTCAAAATTTTCACCACAGATGACACAGTGACCCCCCTTTTTTAAAAAAGTAAAGGGGAGGAGATGTGGGACTGCGTAAGGGTATTCTGGGTCATGGCTGGGCAGTTTCCAAGAACCCCGAGACTCTGCATGAGAACTGGCAGGAGTTCAGCGCACTCCTGCCAAGAACCCAGGGTCCTGAAAAGCAGTCTAGTCTCCATAGAATTACATTGTTAAGTCACAGAGGCCAGATAGCCCCTCCCTTAGTGCACAGGTAGAGGGTGTGACTAGAGGCCTCAGGCCCTAGGGATTTACATACTAATGAAGTCCAGAGGGCGGAGCAAATTAAGCATGCCTCCCCAGATCTTCCCCCTTTCTCCCTCCCTATTTAACTCAGGACTGGCCTGAGTTTTATGGGGGTGGGGGTGGGGGGGTGGGGGGGGATACTTCCAGATTCATCCACCATCCACCATGACAATAAACCCTTTTGGAACCAAACCAAACCAAACCAAACAAAAAACATGTTTTTCAGTTAATATGTACTAGTGAAAAGAATAAGAAAAAGATTACTGTTTCTGTTTCACACTGGGAAAAAAGATCCACCACAAAAACATGCAAAAGAGTTACCAGACTGATAAACAGGTTCAGTGTGGGCAGGCAAGGCTAAATCGATGAGATTGTTGGTGCCCAGGCATTTAAGGTCAGCCTGAGTAGCACAGGGATCCCATCTTCCTTTAAAAAAAAAAAAAAGGCATGTGTTAAAACCCTGCCTCCAACACCTGCTATTAGGAATTGAGCACCTTTGGACATGATTAGGCTTTAATGATATGGAGGGTTGAGCTCCCACAGTCTGTGTGAAGCTTTGTGCTGAATCCCAAGTGTTGCACTAAATAGCAGACACCCAACACTGTGCTGGGAGAGATGGGAGCAGGTGGCACTGAGGGTCAAAGTTCTCTTTGGCTAAATAAGTCAAAGATGTTGGAGTCAGCTTTTTCTATCAAAACTGCAGTGGCAGACAAAACAGAGAGGAGAGATCGGAGCTTTATTTAGATGCTCAGGGAAGAAAGGCCATCTAAGTCTAGTTACAAAGGTGACCATCCATATGCAGTGAAGTGACCCTTGCCAGACATAAAATTCGCTAGCACCTTGATCGAGAACTTCTAAGCCTTCAGAGCTGTGTGTGTGTATGAGGTGCTTGGCTGAAATGACTGAAGGGACCACACTGGGAGTAAGCCATTTCTAGGACCATGGGTCTCTCAGCTAAGACACTTCCGAAAGATACAGGCATGTGATGCTATTGACATTGCCTGTAGACTAAGTCTTCTAGGGCCATGGGTGGCACAAACAGAAGAGAGGCCAAGCTGTCTGCCGAAGAACAAGTCACAGTTCCTTGAAGACATTGTAGAAGCTTGAGAAATAAAGGAACCAACAAAATTTCAACTTTCTTAAGTATTGACAAATAATCAGAAAACTTATCTGTCCCTTAATATATCTTTTAACATTATCTATCTATCTATCTATCTATCTATCTATCTATCTATCTATCTATCTACCTATCTATCTTTTTATTTTATTTTATATCTGTTTTTTCAAGACAGGGTTTCTCTGTGTAACCCTGGCTGTCTTGAAACTCACCCTGTAGACCAGGCTGTCCTTGTACTCAGAGATCTGCCTGCCTCTGCCTCCTGAGTGCTGGGATTAAAGGCATGCGCCACCATGGCCTAGCTTATTTGTTATTGTTTTAAATATGATTCTACATATATTTTTTTCTGCATGTAAGTGCCAATGCCTGTAGAAGCCAGAAGAGGGCATTTGATCCTCTAGAACTGGAGTTAAAGATGATTGTGAGCTGCCATGGGTGCTAGGAACTGAACCGAGGTCCTCTGCAAGAGCAGTTGGGGTTCTTAACCCTGGAGCCTTCTTTTCTATACTGTACAGCTTTTAGTTAATGCCTATCACTTCTGTATCTTATAGTTAATCAGTTGGAGACTTCGAAATTTTAAATGAATTTAATGGGAATCTGAGCACCATATAATGTAATACTACTGATATACTATTAATTTTAATGTAATACTACTGCTACACTATTAATTTTAAAATTTTAGGAACAAGTCCTTCAACTATGGAAAGCTTATATCATTTCTTTTTCTTCCATACTATAGCCCCTAAGAGTTTCATTTTAATTCATTGTATTATCATGCATTTACTGGTTGACCTATTATATCTCTCTGCAACAAAAGCATGAACAAATTACCCAAAAGATGGAAATCTACTACAACTTGAGTTGGTTGCTATCACACTTATTATTAGTATATAGTGGGCCAAAATGACGTAAATCTAATAGAGTTTTAAAAATAAATATTAGCAAATAAAACAATATTGATTTAGACATCAGTTTTGCTAAGTAAATAGTGTGCTTATTCAAGTGGTTCCTGTCTCTGGATGAATGTGATTTTCTGGGTCACTTATAGACTGAGAAAGGGCTCATCAGAAATTCTCCTAATTTTTATTTTATAGATAAAGGGGTGAAAACTACATTCACATAGGCACAACAGGTAAAAGTAAAAAGGCTTATTTGCTGATTGTTTAAGCCATATGAAAAATCCAAATCATGCTTTATCATAAAATATTTTGTTAATCGACCACCTGATAATTCTGCTAGGTCTCCCTGCAAGGTTTTAAGAGTGAAGAATTGGGAAAGGCTGACATACAACCCTTCCGGTCCTAATATTTTCAGAGAACAAAGGAAACTCAATCCCACATGTTTGACTCTGTAGATAATTGGTTCTTATTGTTTGTAGACATTAAATTGTCTGTAAAGTCAGAGCACACAGTGAGTTAGTGATGCTGAACCATTAGTTCTGGAATATTCATAGTTAAGTTCCCATGGGCTTTTGGTCAACACATTTGAGTGACCTGATCAATACATATTTGTTTTATATGTGTTTCTGCTTAAACACACTTTGCCTATATGTTTATTACCTTTGAACGCACTGACAACAGTGCTATAACGCATCTATGAAAATTATAAATGAAAGAAAGGTCCCCTCTTTCAAACTCTCAGATCCTATTCTTCATACCCATGGGTATCTCCCCCTTGGACCCTGCCGGGCAGGTTGTAGGCAGGGCTGCTGGAGGTCTGATCTGCACTGAGCAGTACAGTAGGCTTGAGCACTTCCGGTACCCACTCGGTGCCACATTTGTCCCAGCTCCTGCCCCTAGCAACCGCTGAATGAACGGCCTCCAGGCCTGCGGCTGCTTAGGCCTTGGCTCTCTGAGGCACGAGGCGCTTGACCGTTACGGAGATGGGGCTGGAGCTGTAGGCTCTAAACCGTGCCTCTTGGAGTACGCAGTGCTGAGGCAGGAAGAGGAAGAGGAGAAGGAGGAGAACTTGACCGCCACAGAATACCAGGTAAATGAGATAAACGGGCATCTGACTTGGGCTTCTGCTGTGTCCGGGTCCTTGGGAATGTTCTCACAGCTGTCCCAGAGCCCTGTCCTTACTCCTCAGAGCAGCAGTTCCTAGTTGCTACTGATCAACCAGGGCGCGGTGAACCATTCCCAGACTATGAGATTTTAAAGCTTGCTTTTTTCCAGTCATAAATAAGTGGTGTTTGTTGCTCTTTGGAAAACCTTGCTACTGTTTAACATGGTCATGCACCTGCTGCTTTGTTCTAGTTTGTGTCCCTGTGGCTGTGATTCAACACCTACCAAAAGTAACTTGGAGAAGGAAAGGGTCTATTTGGCTTACCCTGATGGAGAGACACCAAGGCAGGAACCTGCAGGCAGGAACTGAAACAGGGACCGTGGAGAATTCGTGCCTTGCCCCTCAGAACTTCTTCATCTTCCTGTCTTATATAGCGCAGGTCCTAGTGATGTCTCTGCTCACAGTGGTTATCATTCTGTTACTGTTCTTCTACATCCTTGGAGCCCAATTGCATCAAGAACATGCCCTACACATAAGTCCACAGGACATTCCAATGGGAGCAGTCCCTCATGTGAGAATTCCTCTCCCCATGTGGGACAAGCTGAAGCTAACTGTGACAGGTTTATGTGCACACATGACATATGGTTCCCAAGAGGATTGGTTCCCAGACACCACCTCTCTCAAATCCATAAGGCCCAACTTTAAATATTGTTGTCTTTGCATATAACCCATCATCCTCTGGAAAACTTTGGGCTATTTAGATCACTGGCACTATCTACCCAATACAATGTAATTCTGTGTCAATACCCTGTGACACAGTAGCATTGGGGTGATAAATGCAGCAGACAGATGGAATAATCCTCTGCATATGCTCAGCAAAGACAGCCATTGTAGACATGCTTAGTGTTCTTTAGCATGTGAAAAGTTCAAACTTTGCTTTGAGGAATGTTCCGGAATCTTTTTTGCTGGTTCTCAATTGCTGGAATTACAGATTTGTAGCACAGCACAGTTACAGTCCTGTCCCCTATCAGTTTCCCTCACATTTTTCTCTTCCCACCTCCCCCTATGTTCTCTCCTCCTCTCTTTTATCTCTTTCCATACTGGAGGCTTTCCCAGGGCTTTCCACATGCTAGGTAGAAATCTACCATATCTCCAGCCCTCAATTTTTAAAATTTTCTTTCAGATAATGCAGAGATCTTAAAAATACTTCAGCACAGATAATTTTTCCTGACATCTATTAAAATAATATGGCTTTGTATTTTGACCACATTTTCCTTCCTTCCCCCTCCTCCTTCCCTTCTTCTCCACTCCCTTCTCCTACCCCTCCTCCATTTTTGATACATAACCGAGGTTGGTCTTTAATTCCCAATCTCCCCTCCTCAGCCTCCTGAGTGCTAGAATTACAAGCCTGCACCCCAATGCCAAAGTACATCTCACTTGTGTGTATGTGTTTTGATGTTCCTGGAGGGGTATGGAGGGGTGGGGATGGTACATGTCTGTACCTGCATGTAGAGCTCAGAGGACTGTCTCGGGTGTTGCTCAGTCTCATTTTTTATTTTCTTTAAGATAACCCTTCTCTCAGGATGGAAAGATGACTCAGTGGTTAAGAGCACTGACTGCTTTTCCAAAGGTCCTGAGTTCAATTCCCAGCACCCACATGGTGGCTCACAACCATATGTAATAGGATCTGATGGCCTCTTCTGGTGTGTCTGAAGACAGCTACAGTGTACATATATTCATATATATATATATGAATATATGAGAGAGAGAGAGGGAGGGAGGGAGGGAGAGAGAGAGAGAGAGAGAGAGAGAGAGAGAGAGAGAGTGAGTTATTTGTCTGGAAGTTGAGGAAGGCAAGACTAGCTGTCCAGTGGCTCCAGGGAGGGATCCACCTGCTTCTACCTCCTATCTTTCTATCGCTGGAATTTTAAGTGAGGGCCACCTCGCACAGCTTTTTAAGATGTAGGGTTTCTGGGGTCCAAATTCAGGTCCTTGCAATTCTGAGGCAAATGCTTTGCCAACTTCCCCAGCACCTCACTTGTACTCCTATAAGAAATGTATTCTGCCTGCAGTATTGTTTCCTCTGCCTTCACGCTCGTTACATCAGTATGTGCACGTGTACTATTACACACTTGGGAGCACATCCAGTTACTTGCATGTGTGAGGTGTACTCTGCACCCCCAGTTGTATCTCCAGCCCTCTTGCCACTTTTTATTTTGAGACAGGTCTCACTAAGTTGCCCAAGCTGACCTTGAATTTTCGCTGTACCCTAGGCTTATCTCATTCTCCCAAGTAGCTGGGATTACATACCCTATGCCACTAGGACTGCTTATTATATGTTTTGCTCATAATTCTTCCTTGTATCTTGGAATTCTCATCTGGGATTATTGTTGCTAATGAAATTTTAGAGGAATACCTTTCTTTTATGTGTGTGCTGGTTCTGTTTGTATGAAGATGTGTTTACTATGTCTTACCTTCTCTTTCCCATCGCTTCTTCCTTCTTCCCTTCATTTTCTTTTTGGTGGTGATGGGAATCAAACCCAAGGTCTTGTGCACACTGGTCAGGCCGTTAGCACTGAGCTTCATCTTAGTTCTCTGCCTTCATTTTTTTGTTGTTGTTGATAATTTGCTTGCTTTGGATGTGTTTGGTTTGTTTGCTTTGGGGTTGTTTTGGTTTGGTTTGGTTTGGTTTCCTGGATTTTGTTGTCTTTGTTTTGTTTTGGTATTGTTTTGTTTTGTTTTTCTGAGACAGGATTTCTCTGTGTAGCCCTGACTGCCCTGAACTCTCTCTCTGTAGAGCAGGCTAGCCACAAACTCAGAAATCAGCCTGCCTCTGCCTCCCCAGTGCTGGGATCAAAGGTGTGTGCCACCACTGCCCGGCCTCTGCCTTCACTTTTGAAACTTGCTGTTGTTGGTGTTTTTTTTTTACTAGGTATAGGATTCTCAAGTTAAGGGTTTTTGTTTTCTTAACACATTAAAGGTACCACTATACTATTGTTTTTGTTGGCATTTTCTAGTTTAATCTGTCTCTGATAATCTTACAATCCCTTCCTGGTTTTGGTACTCTGCATTTTTCATGTTGTGTTAGTATGAGTCCACAGTTACATGTGTGTATGCATCCATGTGAATGTATCCTTCTTGATTAGAATTCGTTGAGCTTCTATACAATCAAATTTAGTGTTTTATTAAGTTTCAGTCATTGTACCCCCATCTCTCCTTCCAAAGTCCTACTGGCTTCCATGTCAGATCTGCCACCTTCTTCTCTGTGCTGTTTGCCCCCATGTCCCTCTCTCTCTAGTTCTTCTTGGTAATTTGTTCAGATACACCTTAATAAAAATCAGAGTACTGTTGAGACTGGGAAGGGATCGGAGACTGTAGGTGACCGCTGAGAGTCGGTTGCCCTCCTCCTTTGCTGTCCACCCATTTCCAGGGCTCAAGTCTTTCTGATGGGCACGAAGTTCCCCTCACTTACTGTGCTGTCTCGCTTTATTACACTCCAACATTTATGTCATGATCTGTGCATTGGCGTTTGCCTCTCCTGATTGCTCATTAGAAAGTTGATTATAATTTATGCATTCACATCTCACCTGATGCTCCCTCCTCCCAAGGTTCCATTCCTAGTGGAGTAATTTTGGTTCTGTTGATGAATTCCATCATATTATATTATACTATATTATACTATATTATTATATTATATATTATATTTATTATATTAATGTGTGTGTGTGTGTGTGTGTGTGTACTACTATCAGACTGTATACTCAGCCTCTTAATGATGTACTTCAACTTGTTATTTTCTTTATGAGCCTTTGATGGTGTTTACCAACCTCTACACATGGAAAATGAACGTTTGCTTCACTTATGCATCTTCCATGTCTTCTACTTTCTCCATCTCATGGTTATTTTGCTCATGTTTATACTATACTTTCTATACTATTTAGATTTTTGGTATTGAAGTAGATACATAGAAATAAGGTTCAGCTCTGCAATCGTAAGTTTCTGCAATCATTGCTTGACTTTGTTCTATATTTAAATATACTTACTACTCTATTACTTCCTTTATTCCCAAGCTTTCCCCCTCCTGGTCTTTGCTGACAGGAATTATTATCCTATATCACACACACACACACACACACACACACACAAATATATATATATATATTCATAGTTATATTTTTTATAAGACTCATGGGTGATATCTTTCCTGAGCTTTACTTGTTTGAAAATGTTATAATACTTCTTAAATGAAAAGTTAGCTGTGTATAAAATTCTTAAGCTGTTTTTCCCTGAAGAGATGTTCTGACATTTAAATGATGTAAATGCTGCCATGGAGATGTGTGAGGTTTCCTTGATATGTTTTATACTTGTCTGATCAAAAGGCAAGGGAAAATATCATTTTACACTTTAATTAATACCAAGACTAAGCAACACTTCTTTTGCTTATTAAATATTTAGTGATTTTAATTAGAGCATAAATAGATGTCGCTCCAAACTCAAAAGCCTTTGGGAGAGGCACACTAGGCAAATGATAGCCCACAGGAGTTTAGCCAGTAATAGCCCACAGGCTGGCTCTAGCTTGCACCTATGTTTATATGGCACTCTACAAAGTGACAGTGAATACTTTGCAGCCCATTTGGTGGCTGGTGTCACTAATATGGATCCCAGTGAAGTGAAGTGCTATCCCCTTTAGATGAACAGAACCATATAAAAATACTGTAAAATAATAAAAGAAGCTGGGAGTGCTGATGCACGCCATTAACCCCAGCACTCAGGAGGCAGAGGCAGTTAAATTTTTGTGAGTTCAAGGCCAACCAGGACTACATACCGAGGCCCCATCTTAAAAAAACAAATCTCAATCCTTATCACTTACTATAATTTTTTATCAATAGCACATTTACAGAAACTTCTTCTTTTCCTATATGAGTATCTAAACAACGTATTAAGTTTTGTCTTTCTGCCCACAGAGCTGAACATATTTCCTTTGGTTTGTTACTAGAAAACTTAGCAACTTCTGCTCTGTCACAGGCATAGGAGGCTTTGGTTCGTGATGATTTTGGCCCAGTCCCTGATTCCCAGGGTCTCTTCATTTATTTCCAGGTGTGGCCCCGATATTGCATCCTTCAGGTCTTGCCTGCAGAGAATGGCCCTTCTGTGGTGAATCTTGATACTTATGTCTTAGGTCTCGACTGAACTTTTCGTGTCCCCATGTCCAGTCACCACATAGACTGTCAGGTATTGACAACGTCAAGGTCAGCCTCAGGCTCTACGTTGGCATTGCTATCATTTCTGTTCCAGCTTAGACTTTCCTTGATTTGCTTGATTCATCAGAAGCATAGCTTTTTGATAGCCAAAGCCTTTTCTATCTCACATTGCTTTCTAGGCTTAAATTCTTGACTGTAGTTAACAGATATTTCTGTCCATCATCCCTGTGTGCAACATATTAGACTTCCCTCTCTGCTCCTTCCCTTCACCGTGTGTGTGTGTGTGTGTGTGTGTGTGTGTGTGTGTGTGTGTGTGATACAAGCTAAGCACATGTTCTTCCACTGAACGACTTGCACACTCAGCATAAAATTCATATTTCCCACACAACCCTTTTGTTTTTCATGCTATCTTTGGGTAGATGGAAGTATCTGGAAGTGACCTTTTGGTCTTTCATATATTCTGATGTTATTTCTGTAGCTTGAGCCACCATTGTGCTGATTTTCCTAAGTTCTTTTCAATGGTCTTCAGAAAGGAAGCGATCCTAACACTGATAATCATTGCAAGTGTTATAGTATTCAACATGCTATATATTATATAGCATGAACGTATTGAAAACTAAAGTTAGGGTGTAACTAAACCCATCAGTGTAAGAAAGGAGGCTTGGTCTTTCTTGGATGTACCTGCTAAATCTGGAAATTCTACACAAAGGGTCACTGTTTAGTGCACGTCTGGACACTGGGCTGTATTCAAGATATGTTCACTATTATGTTAAGCTTCCTGGGAAGTGGGCAGATTTGAACATCAGCAGATTTGAACATCAGCAGATTTGAACATCAGCAGATTTGAACATCAGCAGATTTGAACATCAGCAGATTTGAACATCAGCAGATTTGAATATCAGTACTAATAGTTATCAACTAACCCAGCATGATTATGTGTTTTAGAGTCCATCACTTCACAGTTATACTTGGAAACTGGATGGAGACATTTATACCCATTGACCTGACAGTTCAGAAGCCAGATGTGAACAAGAAGGAACACAAGTCAAAAAGGTAAAAATAAATATGGTAAAATGAGGTGGTTTCTCCTCATAGTAAAATTTTAACAATATAGAGCTTCCGGAAATCCCTGATGAAGTTGTAGCTCAGTTAACTGAGTGCTTGCATACTGTACATGAAACCCTGGGCTCAGATGGTGGCACAGGCCCATTCATTCTAGTGCTCTGGAGGTGGAGGCAGAAGGATCAGAACGTCAAGATTCTCTTTGGTTCTCTTATCCCATCTTGTGTCTACTCAGCTCACTCCTGAATCATTACGTTATTAAAGATAAGTGGTGCATGGCCACAAGGAAGGTTTCACAACATGAAGGAAATGCAAACAAAGAAGCCCAGAAGAAACAGACAACATGAACATGAGAGTTCAGCATCAGCCTCAGAGCTCTCTGGAGACAACCAGAAAAGTGAAAAAGACACAACTTTTAGAAATTAACAATACAGAGCAGTTGTAGAAAAAGAAATAGCTCTTGGAAATTAAAAGCATGATATCAAGCTGGGCATGGTGGTACACACCTTTAATCTCAGCACTCAGGAGGCAGAGGCAGGAGGATCTAAATAAATAAATAAAATAAAAACATATCAGAAATACAGCCAAGATAGAAAACAGGAGAGAACGAACGGGGTGATGCATAGTTAACAAAATAAAATGGTATACATTAGTCTGAAGTATGTTTCTAATAACAATAAATAAAAAATAAGTTCTTAGTAAAAGGCAAAAGATGTGTGCAATCTGAAGGGGAAATAGTTAAAAATAGTTTACAATAACTTTTGAAAATGTCAAACTGGATACAGGTAAAATGCAACCTGAGGTGTCAGAGCGTACCAGTAGATGAGGAAGAAAGTGATAGGAAACATGTAAGGCAAAGACATTATTGCATTCTCAAAAGAAAGTATGATCCGCCAGGACAAGTCTGTAAAGGAAAAGCGTGCGCGAAGATGAATACACTGTAATTTTAGGGTTAAAACGTTCACTTGGAAGCCAGGCACTCCAAATGCTGAGGGGCCCTGCCCCAGCTGTCTTTGAATTGCCGTACAGCCAATGGCTGAGCAGAGAGACAGAGGCGGGACTTTTAGATCACAAGGGCAAGGTACCAAGGGGAAAGAAGAACAAACAGGATTGCCAGGAAGCAAAGAGAGCAGATTTAGAGGCCCGCTGGCATGTAAGAATCCGGGAAAGTGGCCCTAGGAACCACTCCCTGATTGGGTTTGGGGTAGCAGAAATGAAATATAGATTTTAAAAGATGTTAACTCAGGAATACCGAAGGGGAATGTGTGCTAGCCTTGGGAGTTTTAGAAGTGTCCAGCCATTTAGCTAGCAGGGCATATTGAAATTAGCTGGCATGTGTGTCTTTCATTCTCAAATCCAGAGCTCTTGGGAAGTGCAGAGGAGACATGCACACCCCACTGTGAGCCTAGAGCAGCTTTAAGCTATTCATTGCTACAGGTGCACACCTATAATCCCAGTGCTTGGGAGGCAGAGGCAGGAGGATCTCCCAAAATTGAGGCCAGTCTGGTTTGCATAGCACGACTCTGTCTCAACCCCTCAGCCTTGGTCTCTTTGTGGACGAGAACAGTTCCAAATTCAAATAGGTCGATTTGAAACAAAACAAAACAAAACAAAACAAAACAAAAGGCAAAGTAAGGGGACAATCAACCATTTTAAGAAGTCACTCTAATTACTTGACAGATCAGGTATCAAAGTTAATGATAGTACCAAATTATCATCCTGATTTTAAATCAGACAGAGATATAGAAACAGTCCTCTGTTGCCTCCAGAGATGCCGGCCACAAATTCTCTACCACATTATGTGGAACAATTAACAAATGAGCACAGGAAGTCATGAAATTATTTTAACAAAGCTTTAAAAATTTAATAGACATGCTGTACTATTTACATTGTAAGTCAGTAAAACGTTAACCAGGAAAACCCATTTTAGAAAGTAACCATTTAAAGACTCCTCTGAAAGTAAAACCCAAATTCTCCTTGAGAGGGAAGGGTGGAGGCACTAACTCCTGGCGTTGTGACACCTGTGTTCATGTGACAGGAGTGGGGAGACTGCCCCATAAACTACTCCTTCAAACTAAAGATTTAAGAACTAGGACATGAGTTAAAAGCCTTAAAAGTAAAGCTTTTAAAATGTAAGGAAAACATAAGAATTTTATAATCACCTCAGATAAAGACAGATTTCTTAAAAGTTCATAATATAAACCTGAGATAGGTCAATTTTATTAAAGCTAAGAACATTATTACAGTATTTAAAATGTGAAAGTCCAAATTAAATCTATAAAGTGACTAAGGATTACTGTCCAAAGTTCATAAATAACAGAGGAAAGATTACAGATAGCCACTCCAATAAACAGGAAACATTTAAAGATACTTACTACAAAATGAGACCCACAAAATGCTCAGAGGGAATGGCTATAAAATGCCTAACAATGTGTCCATAAGTAAGTCTACAGAGGCTGTGCTTGTGGGCTTTTTCTTTCTCATGATAGTGGTTTTGTTTAATGTAGCAGTAGACCCATCCTCTTCTGACTTGAAAAATACATACAGAACCCCAAACTTCTTCTGCCTTATGAGTTTGTCTGCTGCATACATCAGTTGTAGTCACTGGGTTTTGATTCTGTGTTCCTATGAAGTCTATCCCAACATTTATATCCAATACAGATGGACTGTTTGCTGTTCTCTTCATGAAGAACAGCAATATAGGAGTATAGAATTTCAGGTAACTTCATCTGCCGCTAAGTTAATGGCAGGAATTAACTAACTTAATTCCTTCATCTTCAGAAATGAAGTCAGGCTTTAAACTTTCAAAATGTTTATTATTTTATGCTAAAGCCTGTTAGACTCATTTAGCATTCCATTATTTCTGTGTGTTTCAGTTTTGCTCTACAGATAGCTATCAAAACACTTTTTAAAGGATTAGTGTGATTTTGTGCTACAAAGCAGAGAGGAGATACTAACTTTATAGCGTTAGCCATGTCGTACAATAAACATAGAGTCTGTGTTCATTACCGCTAGAAGCTTGAGATCCTGTGCAGTCATTTGTTCCTTATGATTACTTTTCTTTTGTTTATCATCTTAGACATTCAACATATAAAGGCCGACGGTGCAAAGATGGCAGACCAGCTAAGACTGTGGGGAGGAGAACATCCTCCGGGTCCTTGAAATCAGAGGGAACAGAAGACGACCAAGATTACTATCCAGGCATGGTGTTTCTGTGTTTTTTAACTGTAGCACTTTCCTGCAAAATGGCATCTGTGATGTCCAACCAATCCTATGAGTTGCAGCACGTGGAAATGCCTCCAACCATGAAACCCCGCTTCTTAAGACCATCATGACCTAATACTGATACAGATAATAATTACAGGCATGCCACCAGCATCACCAAGATGCATGATACTCTCTCTATAGTGCAGTCACCATGAACTAGACCTTACAATGCACCCATGTTTATCACATACACACACACACACACACACACGCACGGCCCATCCATAACTACTAGTGTCCTAATCACTCCTCCACACACCTCCCTTTCTAAGTCTTCCTTTGTCTTTGTTCAAATCCCACCCTACCCAGTATGTCAAGTTTTAACCGTCGGGTTCTCACTGTGTTGCTCTTTCATGTCCCCGCCTTATAAACACTGATGTCTGCAGTGCTGACCTCCAGATTGTGTCTGTGTAGAAAGCCTCCCTGCTGTGTCCTCCAGAACTAACCAGTCAATCAGGTCTCTTCTCCCACGCCTTCTTCTCCCCTCCCCGCCCTCACGGTCCAAGCACAAGGATGTGCTCCGTGCCTTCTTTAAAAACCTAGTCAGAAGCACGCTTAGGCCTGTGCTCCAGCAGTGTCCACTACAGGGTCATGACTCTTGACAGAGTAACCTGGGTTTTCTACCTCTCCCTGTCTGTGATTCACTCCAAATCACACCTCCTCCACTCTACCAATAAGACGCTTCAAAGGTCAACGGATGCTTCCTCGTGGGTAAATCCTCAGAAATGATTGAAAAACAGATTAATCTGTTTCACTCCACCGTTCTGCAGAATTTTTTTCTTTTGATAACTTTCTTTCATTTCTCGTGTGTGTGTTGGGGGAAGGGAGTGTGTGTGCCCTGTGTCCCCATGCCTGCATTCCCACGTGCTCATATAGTATGGGACATATGTGCATATGAGAACACATACATAAAAGGCCAAAAGGCAACATTTGGTGTCATTTCTCAGATGCTACCTACCTTGCTGTGTGAGACAAGGTCTCTCTCACTGGCCTGGCTCTGGCTAAGTAGGCTTGGCTGAGTGGCCAGTCCCCAGGGATCCTCTTGTCTCCTCTTCCTCAAAGGGTTACAAGTGTCTTCACATGTTGCTCTTCTTTCACGGGTTCTGGAGAAGGAACTTGGGTCCTTACGCTTTGGCAGCGAGCACCTCACCAGCTGATCTGTTTCCCTAGCCCTCCCAACCCCTCTTTAGTTCCTTAGATGGTATTTTTCTCTGCTTTCTATATCATTTCTTGGTTGCTTTTCAGTCTCAAAATTAGTGGTCCTTTCCTGTCTGAACTAGACCAAACTTTGATCATTGTCATCCTTGTTTGTCACCATACACGTAAATAAAGGTAGCATGTGTGTGGTTTAGGTGTGGGTATGTGGTTGTGAGTGAGCACAGGAGCCCATAGAGGTCAGAGTTGTGGTAATATCCCAGGAGCTGTAGGTACAGGCAGTTGTGAGTCACAAGATATGGGTGCTGGGAATCAAACCCAGGCCCTCTGCTAGAGCAGTGTGTGCTCTTAACTGCTAAGCCACCTCTCCAGGGCACCTCCCAACCCCAGATCCTGCTTTTTTTTAAGACAGTGTCTCAACTAGGTAGCTTTGGCTAGCCTGGGCCTTGCTGTGTAGATCAGGATGGCCTCAGACTGAAAGAAATCTGCCTGCCTTGCCTTCAAAGTGATGGAATTAGATGTGTGCCCCACCAAACCCAGCATTCATGACAAACAAGGAGCTAATATGCTCCCATTTCTGTTGTGAAAACTACGATTAAAGAATCAGAACTGATCTCAGAGACCTGTTAGCAGACGTTAGATGTCACGAAGGTAGTCTTAGCCATTCATGCTGATGGATTGGAGAGAGTAGGAAGTGTTAAAGATTAAGTCTGGGCTTCTGGGGTATTTTAATGAAATGAATAGTAGTGCCATACACTAAAATACGAAACCTCGCACAAGGATCTGTGGGTCTGGGAAGTGGGCGTGGATTTGGATCTTGGATATATTGAATTGAGAATACCTTTGAATCATGCCAGTCGAGATGCTGAAGAGAGAGCTGAACACGATTCAGGAGATTTGGAATGTCAGGCCTAAGATGTATTTGGGAGTAGTCTAAGATTAGAAGTTTATGTCATGGTCACAATGAGAATACTTAGGGAAAGTATCTGTCAATTATGAACCAGAAAAAGGTCAGATATAATAGACATTGGGATTTTTCAGCTTGAGACTGGACAGGATGATGAGGAAATGAATATGTGATATCACAGAAATCAATGGAAAGTAACTATGAGAAAAGATTGAAGGTAGGAATGGTAGCTTACTCTTGTAATCCTAACATTAGGGAGGCAGAAGCAATATCGTTGTTGCAAGTTTGAGACTAACCTGATCCATGTAGTGAGTTCTAGTCTAGCCAGGGGTATAAAATGTGACCTTGTCTCAACCTGCCTTCTGAAAAAAAATGTAGTCTAAAGTATGAAACATCACTAATACACTCATAAAATCAGGACTGAACAATGTCCATTACGTGTACTGACTTCAAAAGTGTAGTCATTTGAGAGCCATTTTGGTGTAATTCCAGGACTGCTGTGGATTAAGATCTGGATGATAGAGAAAAAAAATTACAACTCTTCAGGGAAGTTCATCTTTGAAGAGACAATGTGTGGTGATAACTGGAGTGTAGTCAAAGAGTGGATTTAATGTGGAAGGGATACAGGAGAACATAGTTGACAATGCAGATATGGAAATAAAAGATGGAAAGGATCCTTCTGGTGTCAGGAAAGGCAGGCATCCTTTACTAAATCAGGATGAGAGGGAACCATGGGTACAGATGAGGGAACTGGGTTTGTGTGTCAGTTGCAAGTTGAGGAAATTTCCATGTGATAACCCTGCATGTTACCTGAGAAGAAGCAATTAAGTCAAAGGACGGAGGCCAGAAGATAACATTTGTTTGAAAGTTCAAAGAGCTTGGAGAAAAATTAAAAATAGCCATTGAAAGGGAGAAGGACAAGTGGATAAAAGATCAATGGAATCTGTGGTTTGTCTTCAGGCCCCACATACAGTTAATTACAGTGAATTTGTGGGGTTGCCAAAGCCCACTTTACTGTGAATCTTTATCTGATAGCACTGAGATAGGCAAATCTGAAAAGAGGCAGTCTAAGATATCGGCAAGAGTATGTGTAAAGATGTTATCTGAAGTGGATAAAAAGAAAAGGTGGAAAATGGAAGGATGGTGGATTGTAAGAGAGTTGTGAAGCAGTGGGGTGGACACACTGTAACAATGGGGTGGACACACTGTAACAATGGGGTGGACACACTGTAACAATGGGGTGGACACACTGTAACAATGGGGTAGAAACACTGTAACAATGGGGTGGAAACACTGTAACAATGGGGTGGATAGATTTGGTGAGGTGAAAGGCAACCATGTTGCAGGATACAAAAGCAAGCTGAAAGAATGGAGGCAAAGGATGCTACCCAGTGTGGTGTAACAGTAGCCACTCATAGGACAATTATACACTGTTGAATTATATTTCTTGTAAGATAATCTATAAAAACAAACAAGAAAACCCTTTGTAAGACTGTGTCATAGATGCCACCTGTAGTTGTGTACATTGTTAGTGATTGAGAAGTTGGGATTTGAGGAGATCTGGGATGTAGCAGAAGGGCTTAGCATCAAATGGATCTCAGTTTGTGAGCATGAAATGGAAAAGTGAGCCCTCTGTGGAGTCAAAGCTACAAGCTAACCGAGTGACCCAGCAACTGGATTCCTGTGAAACAGTGGAGTGTGTGGATGGCGTAACAGAAAGCTAGGAACTTCAAAGAAGTAGGACTATTTTTAAAGGGTACAGATTGTTTTGGAAGTGGGTAGTAGGGAGGAAAACCTGCTTTCTAGACTGGGCTATGTGGAGCATGACACCGATAAACAGCTGCCAATTGAGGGAGCCCTCAGGGAATAACCTCATTTTACAGCTCTTTCTCCTAATGGGAGAATGAGGGAAAACCCACATTCTCTGGCCATCCATCTCCTGAGTGATGCTTTTGCTGTCTAATGGTTCCCTCCTCCTCAGCTTCTCTTCCTACTCCAAAACTCAAAACCTTGCCATCTCTCAACATGTGGTTCCTTGGAAAGGATGAACCTGTGAGTCTGCTTAGATCGAGCAAGTCCCCTGAAGAGGCGAAACGGGTCGTGACGAGACTTACCGGGCTCCTGCTTGTTTATAGTTACACTATTTTTTTACATACTAAGTTGTAGCTCAGTGCCTTTGCTATATATGAATTTGTTAAATGTGAGAGAGCAATCGCTTCTATAAATTCCTATCATCAATAACTTCCCCCAGTCTTCTATATGTAACCTACCAGTTAAGTAAGCCATACAAGAAATATGAGCAATACCCTCTCTGCTCTTCTGCATGCATATTTAAATATACTCTGCACTCAGTCCCATGTTAAAGTTAGTTATTTCCTATGAGTATTCACCCATACTCTAAAGATGTATTCTAATAATAAAATTATTCAGCAAAGTGACCTTTACCTTAGCAATGACTGTAACAGTATTAACTAATGTAATCCTTGGCAGTGTCTGTAACAATAGGTGAGGTATGGAAGATGAAAAAGATCAGTATAAGAAGTTGCCACTGTCATTAACTTCTATTCCAAGAGGCTCTGGCTCCTCTCCGCACCTCAGTGCAGCCTAGTTGTCAAGGTCACCCCTGGGCAAGGACAGTGGCTATTTACAGGGCAATCGTTACCTCTTCATTTCAAAGGTAGGGAAGGTGAGGCAGGCATGTAACTTGCAAAGGAAAACAGCCAGAAGCCTAATACTTGTTCCTGTGACCTGGGCAGTTGGCTCAGAAGGAGCTCCTAGCACCTCATCTGATGGCTGACTCTATTGTTTGGTATGTGAAGTTACTAAGGATCCTCACAGTAAATACTCAGTTCTTAATGTTTTTCTTCACAGATTACCTTGAACAAAGGTTCAGTCAGCAATGTGTAGGAGTTTCAAAACCATTTTTCCCTGATATAAGGAAGGCAAAAGAAAAGCCAAAGCAGACTGCCTATACAAACGGGAAGATGTACCAAATTCGACCATATGACAGAGCAGGTACGCTGCAGACCTGTCCAGCTTGTAGGAAATGCCGCACACTGCCTCGGGAACATGGTTTTGCTGCTTGTGTTGGGCACACTTTACGGAAAAGAGAAAGTCTTACTGAGTCTTGCAGGTTTTGCTCCGTACAGAATTGCTACATTTTCAATTATTTTTGAAACTTACGATATCGCTAAAATTGACAGAGTATGTAGGGATTATGTACTTACTGAAGATATTCTCTGACTGTTTTAGAACTCCATGTAAGACAAATTATAGCTTTGTTTTATGCTTCTAGTAAAACGTGTGTGGGGTGTGTATGTGTGTGTGGGGGAGGTGCCTAAGTGTGTGTGTGTGTGTGTGTGTGTGTGTGTACTTGAGTGTGGGGGGGGTGGGGGAAGGTGGAGTTTATTGTTGATAAGATGATACACAGTATACTGGGGTTCCCCTGTACACAAACAAGAGGAACCCTGAGCTGAATCTACAAGCAGCTTATATAACATTTTTACAGAGTTCACAAGGACAGTTAATTACTTTTCAGACAATAACCGGAAAGGATTTCACACAGCTGTTCCCAGGCCGGGTTTCTAGGTACTCAAATTTGCATCTTATCTTTTACAACAAAGAGGGTCAGCTTTAGTGGCTTCTCTTTACCCAGGTGTACAGTGTAAAGGGCTCTTCTCCCTGATAAACTCTTATCTTGGGCCCTTCTTCCTGGAATGTTTGTTTGAGTCTTTTGAATGTGCTTCTCCCGGGATGTGCCTGGGGGGTGTGGGGGGGCAGCTAATATTTGAGTCTAAACTGAAACTCAAACTTAAGGATCTTTTAATTTTAAGTTCAAGTTGAGACCTGAAATTACATTCTTACAGTATGTGTGTGGTATGTGTGTGTGTGGTGTGTGTATGTGTGGTGTATGTGTGTCTCTGTGTGTGTGTCTGTGTGTGTGGTGTATGTGTGTATGGTATATGTGTTTGGGGTGTGTATGTGTACGTTTGTGTGTGTGTGTGTGTGTGTGTGTGTGTATCTCAGGGCCATGAACATGCTAGGCAAGTGCTCTAACATCTAGCTATATATTGTCAGCCTCTAGCTGTCTTAGAGACTCACTATGTCACTCAGGGTGGCTTTGAAATTGAAATTCCCTTGCCTCAGTCTCTGGAATTATAGGTCTGCACTACCATACCTGGCACAAAGATTAAATATATAGATTAAATGTCCAAATAATTAAGCACTATTCTCCCACTAACATTTTTGATACTTTTTTATATTTGAAATCATTATTTTAATATCATAAATTTTATAGAGGAAACTTTCCTGTTTCTTACTAGAATACCACAGTCCAGAGGTGGAATTATCATTGTTGCTATCCAAACCCCTTGTCCATGTAGGGACATTTGGGTTTTTCAATATCTCAGCAGAAAACCCTCATCTGTACAGAATTCAGCCTCCCTTGAGTGCCCTGGGGTCCTGTAACTTCTGCTATTCAGTAGAATGTGGCTTGGGTGCTAGGCCATTCTCTCCTGGGGGACAGCTTACTACATTAGAGGCCATCTTGCTACCATAATTATTCTAGTCCCTTCTTTGCTGGTTTTGAGGAAACAGAAAAGATTTCTGGTGCTGTTTTATCAAATTTCACTTTTCCAAAAAGAAATGGTTTTGTTCAGCTGACTTGCATGATTTCTGGAGGGCCTGAGATACAGAATGAGTTGTTATGATCAGTGTTGCCATTAACATGACTTGTACGGTTCTCAAAGGCTCCTGTGACTTGTTCTGTTGTTTAATAAGAAATGTCATCGTAGCAGTCACTGGAGAGAAGAGACAGCTCACAGGATGGGAGAAAATAGTTTCAAACTGTTGACCCCACAGAGGACCAGTTTCCAGAACGCATAAGGAAAAAACTCCTCAGGTTAACTCCCAGTTAGTAAACGGGGCATGTAGACGTTAGTAGACGTTATCCCTAAAGATCTAGCATGCTGGCCACTAGCAAGTTTCATGTTCACATACGGTTATTTTCCACCTTGTTCCTTGTCTGTATTTGTGGTGTATGTACATATGTGCTTATGTGGGTGTATGCATGTGTGCACAGGTGCATGTGCACATGTATATGCAAGTTGTGATGTCTAAAGTAAAGAATTGGGCTTTCATTTGAGCTCCCATTAAAGCTTAATTTTAAGCTAACTGTTTCTTCTTTTATTGCCCTGTAAACTTTTATTACTATTTAATTTTTCTGTCTATGGAAATATTTGTAAATGATGCCTATACTTGTACTTATACTGAACTCTAAAAACCTCTTCCTACCAGAACCAGAAGAGACTGATGCTGTGAAACATATTTTTAGGCTGAGAGAAAAGCTTGACTGGGAAACACCGTCGTTTCCACGTTCTCTGAAGTATCACCCTAAGGCTGTGGTTCCAAAGCGCAACCTAAAGGTACAATTCTATTTTATGCAATTTCAACTATTCAAAATTAAAATTTGAAACCATATTAACTTTTGTTTAATTCATTGTAGATATCACATCTGCGCTCATTAATAACATTAATTACAATAAATTCTGGCAAATATAAAAGAATCCCAATATAATTTATTTCATATAAATTATTATCATAATTATTTCATGATGGTTTTAAGTCTATAATACATCTTCCATAAGTTCCTCCCATCTTTTCCTCTTATTTATCGGGGTCACAGGAAAGTGTGCCATGTGCCTTAAACTGGAATCTACTTTTGGATGTCTGTGTTTGTCACTTTGTGACTTACAAAAAGAAATAAAAGGAGCTTGTTTAAGAAACTTACTATAAGCTCATGTTCTCAGCTGCACACTAGACCGACTGAATCAGAAACTGAAAGTGCGACTAGTCATGTTTACTCAGTAAACTGCTACATTCTTAAGAAGCATTGCTCGGAACCCTGAGGTCAGGTTTTTTTCTTCAAAGGGCCATATAACAAGTATTTCAGTCTTCACAGACCACATGCTCTCTGGCAAGGAAGCACTGATGTACAACAAATGGACATGAATGTGTGCTGATAAAACTTTATAAAAACAGACTCCTGGTTCAGGCTTGGTTTGCCAATCCCTGCTCCAGATGGTTATTCTAAGGACAAAAGGACTTTTGGTCACTGTTCATAGCCAGATAAGGTGACTGGAAGTACATAAATTTCGTAGTTTTGAATCTCTGTCTTGAGCAAGCATCTCTCCACTCTGAGGTTTATAATTCTTTGAGCTTGGAATTGAGATAACGGGAACTTCTCTAGAGCGTTGTGAAGAGTCAATGGAAAAAATGTGCTATAGCATCAGGTAGATTGTGGACATCATGTTTGAAAGTGTAAAACAGAGTTCTTACTGTCCATGGCTGCTTTGGATCCTTGAGTAAATTATACTTAATTTGTATGGAAAAGAGACTTGTGTTTTCTATGTACACCAAGTTTCTAGCTACCTTAGAAAATAGAATTAGAACAAAGCTGGCATAACTGGGCAAACAGCTACAATAAGGCTTGTCACTGCCGACTCACACATTTTAACTCACTGCCCGTTGCCTCTTATTTTCGGGGTTGAAATTTATTTTTAAAAGTCTCTTAGTACAGGTTATAATTGGACCCAAAATAAGAAAACAAATAGCTACAACAATGGAAATACTCTTCAAGAAAAACAAGGTGAAGACTATAAAACTGAGCCTAAAGCTAAGCACCCCAGTAACTGGAAACAGTTTAGTGCACTTGATTCAGCAGCTTCTAAGAGTATCAGCAATTACTAAATTATGCTTTTAATAAAATTACTCCAAGATGATTCAATTCAATTTTTGTATGATTAAAAAAATTGTTGATAAAAGTGCATGTTTCAAAACTAAAAGAAAGTAGCTTTAGAATTTACATTTTATGTTTCCTTAATGGGCGATAGCCAGTTTTTCAATACTACCGAGTAAATGAGACTGACACTTTATCACTCACTGGAGAAACTTCGAGGGTAAATTTAAAGTCACACTTGGATTCCAGTTTCTACTCTGTTACTTCATGAGTCTATGACGTTTCTTAAGTTAGGTGATCTACAAAAACTTTAACTTCTGCATCTGCTTATTTATACTGAAAAGCACCAAGCCCCAGTCTCTTTAAAGTTATCAGAGGCATCATTGTTCAGACAATATATATATGTGTGTGTGTGTGTGTGTGTGTGTGTGTGTGTATGTGTATATGTGTATATGTGTATATGTGTACATGTGTACATGTGTACATGTGTACATGTGTACATGTGTGTATATATATATATATATATATATATATATATATATATATATGGTATCCACCCCTTACTGCGCATCGCCTGCTTAGCAACGATACCTACAGTTGTTAGAATACCTACTCCTGTCAACATCAGCACAAATGTTAAGCCTATGTGTCCAGAATGGAAGATGGTGCTTGTTCAATGTCTACCATTAAGTTCGTAATAAGGATGTGGATAAGTATTTCTAAATGTCTTATCACTGTGTATGTCTAGGATGGAAATGAAATGCCTTAACCCTTTCATAATATTGGCCCTACTGAAGTGAATTAGCTATGGTTTGAGGTTAACATTGTTTCTCCTGGATCTATTTAGCCATTTAATTAATTAAAGTTGTGTCAAAGTAAGCTTCTTTTTCTGAGGAATGCTTGAAAGATGACGGTGAATTCGTATACTGCCTTCCTCGGGAGAACACCAGAGGCATGTTCAATGAGTACGATCTTCAAGCAGTCTCTGCCTACAAAGCTAAAAACTGCAAAGAATTTTGGATGGTCACTGCTTCGTTTGTCTCAAAGGTAATGTAAAATATATAGGCTCTGCTTTATGCATTACATCAGGAAGTATTAGCCGGTCAGGCAAGCGTGACGGTGCACACTGGGGATCCCAGCAGTGGGGGACAGGTGGGGGGAGTGAGTCTGAGGCCAACCTGGGGTACACATAGAGGCCCTGACCACAACATGAGAGGAGAGGAACAGAAAAGTAACCAGCTTAGAGGCTTTTTAAAAGTAGCATTTTTTTTTACTTATTTAAAATTAAAATACAGTTTTATCATTTCCCCCTTTTGCCCCTCCAACCCCTTCCATAATCCTTCCCTCCAACTCACTTCCCTCTCAAATCCATGGCTTCTGTTTCTTTATTATCCCACAACTCCCCCTCACTCCACGGTTGTTAAGCACCCGGGGGTCTTTGTCTAGGGGTAAGGCCTGATGAGAATTCCCTCCCATTTCATTTGTCTATTGGTGACGTCCTTGTTCAAGTCTTACTTAGCAGCTATATGTTTGCCATATCCTGCCTGGAGCTCCCCTGTCCTTTGCAGGACTCTCAGTAGACTCCCTGGTCTTCTGGCTTTTACAGTCTTTCCAGCCCCTCCTCTGCCATGTTCCCTGAGCCTCAGGTTATGTGCAGGCGTTGTGCTGTAGATGTATCCATTGGGGCTGGGCACCCCACAATCTGTCGTCTGTGCATTTTGACCAGTTGAGGTTTTCTGTAACTGTCTCCATCTGCTGCAAAGAGAAACATCTTTGATGTATGTGCTGTGAGGGTTACGTTTACCTATGGATGTCAGAAGAAACATTTAGACTGCAGCTGGGAATCCGGCCGATCTCACAAAGTGGCTGTAATAGCTTCTCTTCTATTGGTGGCCTCACTAGTCCTAGATCGTTGGCTAGGTTTCCAGTGCTGGGCATCTTTTCTCTCCTGTTGAACAGGCCCTATGTCTCATTTGAGAGCTGTTGGTTGTCACCAAGATAGGAATGCCACTACCTCAGCTTTAGGGATATTGTGCCCTGCTGGTCATTGTTGTGGTTTGTAGGCACCACAGCTGAGCAGGACTGTTCATTGGTTCTCTCCTTTTATGGCTTGCATAGCACCTTCTAGAACTGTAAAGGCCAGTCCTCTGGGAGGAGGCTCTCAGGTCAGACTCCGCTCCAGTCTTCTGCATCCCGCAGCCTCAGCCACGGGGACACATCTCCCACCTTTGGGAGGCAACCAAGGGCAACATCAGCAGCCTATTTATTTTGAGAGTCTCTTGACCAACAACTGGAAAGCTTTCTCATATATAATGCTAGTGGTTTTGTTAGGTAGCATATGTCTTTTGGAGGGAGCATTATCAGTCCATAGAATTTTCATTTCTATGAAACATAGAAGTTTCATTTCTATGTGTATGTATGTATACACATACAGTTGTATGTAATTTGTCTAATTTTAGGTAAATGAAACTATGATTTCTGTCTTTGTAGTTTAGATAAACTAAGTCTATTTAGGAAATCAATGTTTAAGAAACAGCTTAGGAGAAAATTACTTAATAATAATGTTTCCTTCTTCTTTGGTACAGATTAACTTTTAAAAACTCAATTGGAAGTTTTTCACCTATTAGTTTTTTATTTTACATGATTTTTTAAAGTGAAAACTAGAAAACAGGCATTTGTTGGCATAATAGGAGTAATAAATATTTCTTTTTCGTGTAGGTGTGCGTGTGTGTGTGTGTGCGTGTTCACTGCCCCAGAGCTCACCAAAGAAGTAGGCTGGCTAGCCAGCAAGCCCCAGGGATCCACTCATCTCCAGCTCTCTAGGGGTTCCGCTGCGTCCAGCTCTTTTAGGTGGGTTCTAGGGATTGAACTCAGGTCCTCATGGTTGTGCGCCAAGCACTTTACCGGTAAAGCAATCTTTCCAGCTCCACGAGGAATACTTCTATTGGTGTATTGGTCAGAAACTTTACCAGATGTAGAAATCCTCCGGTTATGTCCTTAGCACTATGACCACAGATTGTAATTAGCCAATTGTGGTCCTTTGTTTAATAGCTATCTGTTTTCTTCTGCTCTCCCAACTGTCAAACTAAAATCAACTCAACAGTATATTGGAGCAGGACCACAAACCTGGGACTTGATGTGCGCGAGACAGGCTTCCTGGCACTGAGCTGCGTCCTCAGCCATGCCATAACTTATACAAAACATGAAAATTGTGAGGCAGAAAACTTGTCGAGATTTTTTTGTAAAAATATCTCTGGATAGAGAGGAAGTTTTTCCTGTTCTTTCTGTAGGAGCACAAGAAAGCAAGCTGGAGAAAATGTCACTGGTAGTAGCTGTGTGGAAGGAAGTCAGATTAGGCTGTAGATGAAGTGGATGAGGAGCGGGGTGTAACACGTGACTATGGGCCTTTTCAGCATCTTGAAACTAGAAGTGAAGTCACGCGTTGTGCTTTGTAATCATAGATCACTAAAACGGGCGTCAACATGGAAGAGGTGGAACTTATGCCTACTCTGGACTGGCTTTCAGAAAGACATTACTTCTACTTACTGCAGAAGTTTAAGATATTTTACAACTTCCGGTGAGATGGACACAAAGAAAACTCATGTTTGGTAGTTTCTGTAGTAACAGCAATTTTCCCACAGCATCTGAACCCACCAGAGGGACGCTGCTCGTGCGTGCGTGCGTGAGTGCATGGGTGCGTGCGTGCGTGTGTGCTTGGGGCTTTATAGGGGCTGGGGTGTTCCGTAAATGTGTATTAGACTAAGGAACTTTATCCACTTCAGAACAAAATTTTTTAATTTCAGTCTTTTCTGGATAAATGTTACAAAAAATGATGTCAAACATTACTGAATAATCACTAATAAATCATTACCTTTTCTTTATGCCCTTCTTATTGAAATCCTAAAATCCTGCCTCTGTCCTCTCCAACTATTGGCTGCTGGCATCTTTATTTACCAATCAGAACCAACTGGGGGCAGGGGCAGGGTCCCAAAAAGCTACATGCAGACCCTCTCGTGTAAACAGATTTTTGGGGAACATAATTAGCATTCCATCCATAATACAAGCAATACAAGCAGCTACATCTATTACTCTACCTACCTACCAACATCTATAGATAGTATATATAATCTAAGATAGATATATCTATAATCCGACTCCTTCCTAGTTGGATGCCTCTCTCCATGGTTTCCATTTCTGTTCATATTGCAAGCTAATTAATGTATAGAATACATTTCATAGTTTATGATATATGCACACGTATATCTAAATGTATGTGATTATAGACAAATAGTAAAAATCCTTGAGGCTTTCTCAAACAATGTGCTGTTATTTATTTCTCCTCCCTCTTCCTTCTGTATTGACCTCTCCCCTCCCTAGCTGGATTCTCTTCCCCACTGTTTCCATATCACAATGTATAAATTGTGTATATGTATAGTTGTATACACATTTATAACATGTATTATATATTTATATATAGTATGTATATTATATGATATATGTATAATATATATACAGATCATAATGTGTAATTAATGTGTAACAACACATTTCGTTTTTAAAAATATTTATTTGGATGTTGCAGCCAAGCAAGTTCTATATCTATGTAATTATATGACTTGGAAGACTTCAAGAAGTATTTTTTTCTTTTCAGGATAAATAAAGCCTTTGTTACTTGGAAACTGAATGTTAAAAGACGTAAGACAGAGACTAGCAGGTAAGTCTTAATATACAATGCATATGAATTCCAAAAGCAAAACGATTTCAAATGTAGTATGAGTTGGAGACACTTGAATTTTAATTCACATTGGGAAGTCACATTGTGCTGATATTCTGATACTACAGGAAGAACGTTGAACCCTGTGCACACTAGGCAAGTGCTCCGCAGCTGAGATCTATCCCCAGGCCAGCAGTTTTACCCACCCTTGTTCTATGAAGCTAGTTAAATGCTTCTAATACATCACAGGGTGCCATTCTGTGACCACACTGCTGTGAGTTCCTGCCAAGTTTCTATGGTCTCTTCATCTTTCTTGTTTGTTTTTGTTTTCTGTTTTTCTTTCCCCAAACAGAAATGACGTAGTCAGAGATAACAGTTGTTCTTGTTTTGTGCAATTTCAAGCAACTGAGTGCTTCTCTTGTCTTTAGTAAACATTTTATTGTTATAATTGTGACTTGAAATACAGTTGTAAGACACAACACAGAGAAATCCTCTGTGCCCTTTACCTACCCCCGCACCACACCCCAGGTTCCACAGCTCACAATATTATGGAACATTATGATTGACAGAATGTTGATATTAATTAGTATACAGGATATTACTGTCACCATAGTATCTGTCATACTTGCCTTCATGGCTGCCATCACTTCTTGCCCAGTGCCTCTCCTTACTCTGTGGTAACTACTGATCTATTCTCTGGCTCTATAGTCTTGTCTTTGAAGGAATGTTCTTATCGGATATAGTAATAAAGATGTGAGGCAAGTTCACATCTTAAGACATGGATTGTGATGGTGGTTCTCACATGTACACTGGGCTCCAAATGTCTGTCTGTCTGTCTGTCTATCTGTCTTTCTGTCTCAGTCTTTGCCCTGTTCATCATGCTTCAGTAAAGAGGTTTCAAAAAAAACCAATCATTATGTAGAAAGAATCCTATATCAATAGTTGTTTGGTTAGCGCTCAATGGTGTTCTTAGATTCAGCTGTACTGTGTTTGTTAAACCCATTTCTCTATCGATGTACACTTGCATATTTTCTAGAGTTTTGTCTGTCATAGAAAGCTGCTGTAAATATTCGTGTATGTTTCCATTTCTCTGGGGTAAACACCCAAAGTTAAAAGTCTGAGTCATATGGTCATTGGATGTTTGAGTGGTTTTTATTGTTTGTTGAATTCTTTGTTTGAGACAAGGATTTACTGTATACCCAGGCTGACCTGGTACCTTCCTGCCTCAGCCTCCTGGGCACTGGGATTATAGGCAAAGGCAATCCTGCCAGCTGTATTTAGTTTTTGAAATAGTTGACAAAATAATTTCTAGAATAGCTGTGCTTTATGTCATTCCCATGATCAATTCAGTTTTCTTCACATCCTTGATATCACTTGTGTTGTCACTAGTTTTTATTTCAGAATTCCGATGGGTATAGAAGCATCTCAGCATGTTTTAATCAGTGTTTTCTTAATGCTATGACTCTAACTTTCATTCCTTTAATGGTGACTGTCTCTTGATGCATGTATTTGCCATCTGTCTATCTTTGTGGCCACACGAGGACTGTGGAAGGCAGAAGGACCCGCTCTCCACAGAAGCAAGCTTTGCTCCGACTGGTTCAGGTCTTAAGGAATCTTCTCTCTTCCATTCTAACTTTTTTCCTGCTTCCATTCTGCCCTTTCTGTTTCCAATGTCACTGGCTGTGGTTTGTCCTACCTTTTTGATCACGATACATAGAAAAAGAGGATCAGAAAGAAGAAAAAAGCCCTTTTTTACTTTATGATACAGATAGGAGTTTTCAAGAATTATTATCCAAGCTGTCCCTTATCCATTGAACATTCTTCTTGTTACTTGGAGAAAATTATTTAGATTTGACCCGGATTCAGTTCCCAGCAGCCACGTGGCAGCTCACAGTTGTCTGTATCTCTAATTCCAAGGGATCCAACACCCTCACACGGACAAAACAAAAGAGGCAAAACACCAATGCACATAAAAATAAAAGAAAACAAAAATATATCTTAAAATTTTACTAAGTTGATGGTACATATAATAATTTTTCATAACACCGCTTGATACATCAAAACTCGTAGGACTTGGTGGAGTGATGACACCTGTCTTTTTCTTTTGGATGAGAGCTAAGTCACCTTCTCCTTTCAGATCATACCTGTACAACCACCTTTTTTATGCTGATGAGTTATTTCAAACTTGTTTGCTTTATGTGAGAGGACTCTGTGAAGATGCCCTGACTCTCAAAAAGAACAACGAAGACAATCCATCTGCCATCTGCCTTATCAAGGTGAGTAGATGCAGTCCCTGTAAACCAGTACAGGTACAAGGGGTCTGGAAAGGCTATGCATGCAGTTTTGGACAAAGGAAACAATTTCTAGATCCATAAGTGAGTCACTGTGGATGGCGTGATAAGTAGCAGTGAAGGACATGGAGAATGATGGCCGTTAGTTGTAGGAGTTAACGTTTCTTATAAATTCTGGCTGATGCTTTAACAGAAGTGACTGAAGCCATTGTCACATGTCTCTTGGAAGTGCAAACTTACTTGTAATTAATAGTTTCTAACACATGGTGGTTAGTATCGTCTCATCCCTTGGTATTCCATATCAAGAATTTATCACAAGATGCAATTCAGCAGTCTTGGTTTAATGAACGAAATTTCCTGTTTCACAATTTTAGGAAAGATGAGCTTACAAGTGACCTGATATAATTAGCTTTTTGTAAGCTTTTTTGAAAAATATTAAACACACAGAACTATAAGTCTTAAGTATTCCATATAGAGTTAAACAGGATTCCAGCAGATTTTACTTCACTGTCCCAGTATGTAGGGAGATGCTGGAAGGTAAAATGTCTCTACATCAAGAAAGAGAAATGTAAAGGGATTGGACAAGTTAGCAGTTTGATAATCTCAGAAATGTTTTTGTGTTGAATACGCACATGTAATAAGATCAATATCTAACAAAATACCTAAATCAACATAAGTTTAGAATCAAATCAACATAACTTAGAATCAAGGTTATATAGAAATTATTCAATATTCTTTGAGCAAATGAAAATTCAGGAGGATGAATTAATCCCTACATATAGAATATGTTTTGGTTTTGTTTGTGTGTTTGTTTTTTGTTTGGTTTGGTTTGGTTTTTGGTTTTTGGTTTTTGATCCAGGGTTTCTTAGTGTAGCCCTGGCTGTCATGGACTATGCTGTGTAGCTCTCTGGCCTAGAAGTCGGGAGATCCCCCTGCCTCCGCCTCCACCCAGCTGCGTTTTATGTATCCGCATTGAGGATGCTAGCATCAGTGCTTCCCTCTTCCTTTTTCTCTTAGTTTTACAAGACAGGATCTTTCTGTGTTCATCAGTTGGCCTAAAGCTTGCTGTGAGGTCCAGACTGGCCTGTAATTTATAATCCTCCTGCCTTAGCTTTTCCAGCGCTAAGATTATAAGACTATGCTACCATGACCGACTGTATTATTTCAAAACTATAAAATTCAGTTCATCTCAGAGACAGATGAGGCAAGAAATATCTTTATATGGTTTCTGTGTAGGAGGAAATGCCTGTTTTAGGTTGTCTTATGAATAAGCTAAATAACAAAAATTTTAAATGATGAATAGGGAGACAGGTATGGTGGTGCACACCTTTAATCCCAGTACCTGGGAAGCAGAAGCAGACAAGTCTCTGTGAGTTCAAGGCCAGCCAGAGCTACATAGTGAGACCTGTCTCAGAAAACAAAAGGAGAAGAGGAGGAGGAAGAAAAGAAGAGAAAAGGGAAGGAGGGAAGGAAGCAAGGAAGGAAGGAAGGAAGAGAAAGGAAGGAAGGAAAGAAGGAAGGAAGGAAGGAAGGAAGGAAGGAAGGAAGGAAGGAAGGAAGGAAGGAAGGAAGAAAGAAAGAAATTGATGAACAGGACAGCTAAGCAGTCCAGGAAACCCATGTCTGTGCCTAAGACACAAGTGGGTCACAGTGCTCACAATGACAGAGAAAGGATGTTTGAGTTTCCTGGAGACTTTGGGTTCTCTGAGCTTTCCTCAGAGCATCAGGAACCTTCCAAAATTTTACTTACAAATGACAGAACTGAAAGAGATCATGGTTTGTCCATGTTCACAGAATAAGGCAGAAACTTTAAATGTTTCAAACTTAGGAGTAGATTGTCTTAGTCAGGGTTTCTATTCCTGCACAAACATCATGATCAAGAAGCAAGTTGGGGAGGAAAGGGTTTATTCAGCTTACAGTCACACATTGCTGTTCATCACCCAAGGAAGTCAGGATTGGAACACAAACAGGTCAGGAAGCAGGAGCTGATGCAGAGGCCATGGAGGGATGTTACTACTGGCTTGCTTCCCCTGGCTTGCTTAGTTTGCTTTCTTATAGAACCCAAGACTACCAACCCAGGGGATGGCACCACCCACTATGGACTAGGCCCTCCCACCCTTGATCACTAATTGAGAAAATGTCTTACAGCTGGATCTCATGGAGGCATTTCCTCAAGGGAGGCTGCTTTCTCTGTAATAACTTCAGCTTGTGTCAAATTAACACATAAAACCAGCCAGTACATGGACTTTTGAAAAACTAAAGTTACAGTCTTGCATATTTACTGATGAACCATGCTGTGGCAAGAGAATTAACACACCATAGAAAAATAAGAAAATATTGAAAGAAGGGTGATTTATACCATGTACTCAAATGGATTATACCTTCTGTATTACCAACAAAATTGGTTGTGTCGTTCCTGGAAATTTCTCCCAGGGAGATCTTCAGTAATGTATTGTAGTTATTTAATTTTTAACTTGTGTGTGTTCATGCTACTCTGTGTCATCCCAGATAAGGGCAGGCCAGGGGGAGAGTGCATGTGCATGTGTGTGTGTGTGTGGGGGGGTCAAAACAGAAGTCAGACGTCCTCTACTGCTCCCCTTAGCTTTTGAGGAGACGTCTTTCAATGAAGTTAACAGTCACTAATTGGCTGGACTGGCTGGCTGGCAAGTCCTAGGGCCTGACTTTCTCATGCTTCCTCAACACTAGAGTTACAGATATGTAGCATGCAGCACCACACCAGCTTTGTGTGTGTGCTTCGGCTCCAACCATAGCTCCTCATGCTTTGTTGAAGCAAACCGCCTTCCAAACCCAGGTTTATCCTGTAGAACATGCTCATGTTTTTATATTAACAAATAACTGAGATCTGAAAGGCAAAGGTAAGTTTTGGAATTAAAGTGATCCCAGGTTTCATAGATGATACCTTCACTTTCTTAATTTTAAAAAAAATATATAATTTAACAATCTTCTGCTCTGCATTAATTTAAGTTGTTTTAGCTTAAACCGTAGTTTTAAATAATAAGTATTTTTTTATTTTTATTAAGATTTAGCCATGGTGTGGTACATGGCTTTAATCCTGGCACTTGGGAGGTAGAGGCAGGCAGATGTCTATGAGTCTGCGGCCTGGTCTACAGAATGAGTTCTAGGCCAGCTAAGAAGTCATAACTGAGACCCTGACTCAAAAAAACATAAAAATTTAGTTACATTTATCTATGAGGATTTAAATTTGAGTAACATTGAAGTCATAGTATGTAAAGCATAAAAGAATATATATATATTTATGAGCTGTGCTCTACTGCATGCCATGGAGAGGTGATCATATGCCTTTTCTCTTGTTCTTTGTAACTGATTTTTCATTTTCAAACATGTGACATTTATTGCCATTTAACTAGGTGGACACTTCCCGAACATACGTTCTGGAGACATTTTGTGAGGAGCAGTTACAGCAAGCCACCCAGGCAGTGGCGCAATTTGAGGAGATCAGGAATAAAGCAATAGTAGAGATAAAGAGTACAGCCTTAAAGGTAATTCTGCAACTGCGTCTGTCCTATTACCGCGTACTGAGTGATTATTCCAAATTGCATTCCTGAAAAAAGAAAGTATTGGAAATCAGCAGTTGAGTCAAAGGTGGCTATGTAACCAACCAACTGGTATTATATTTAGTATGAAATTTTCCAGGCATGATGCAAAATACAAAAAAAATGTATGTATGTATTTGTAGATGTATATCTGTGAGTTCATGAACTATAAATATCTCTGTAACTTCAAGGTGCTTCCTATCTAGCCTGCACTGACATATGGAGGGCACCTGATTAGTTCCTAAGGTCTTAGTGTTCATAAGATTAAGAACTCAGGAGAAACATCTAGATGAAATACAACTTCACTAAGGATTTTAGAAAGGGAATTCAGGAGCCCTGTGCCACTCAAGATCCCTCTGTGAGTACATGGAGTCACTTTCTTGCCCCTGCATTCCTGTCTGACTTCTAAACTGATCTGCTTCTAAGATTCTGAACCCAAAATTGGCTTCAGAACATGTAACAGGTTCTTCTTGTCAGATGTCCAAACACAGTAGATATAGGGGTAAAATATTGATGAAAGCTGATGATAAAATTTATTTTTATGTGTCATCCAGGCTAGTTATGATACTATAGACTACAGATCATCTGCACTAACATAGGACAAGGCCCTAACATAGGGCATTTCCCAACTGTCTTATGAATTATAGGTTGCAGAAAAGAAAGATGTTAAGGAATACTTTGAGTCAAAACCGTCTGAAATCGACACGACACATTTCAAGCTGCCCCAGTATCGATGTCTGTTAGAAACAAATGTGAAGTTTTTGAAGCTGATTGACTACCTGTTTCAAGAACTCATTCGACAGTTGATGAACTCTGCCCTCAGCCAGCTCCTCGACATCTTCACAGGCTCTGCTAGGATGCCATTTTCAAAGGAAAAAAGGAATGAAAGTCTCATGAGGTAAGTGACAGTTTTTGACAAATGACGGGAAGTTGTATTCTTGCAGTATATCACTGCTCATGGAGAAAACATCCAAGAATTAAAGTTAGACTTTGAAAATCTTCCATGTAGTAGATAGCACATACTTGGTTTTACAGATCTTATTGTCAATAATACCTTTAAAATGTCATGAATTGGGCCAGGCAGTGGTGTCGAACGCCTTTAATCCCAGCACTTGGGAGGTAGAGGCAGGCAGATTTCTGAGTTCGAGGCCAGCCTGGTCTACAGAGTGAGTTCCAGGACAGCCAGGGCTACACAGAGAAACCCTGTCTCGAAAAACCAAAATAAAATAAAATAAAATAAAATAAAATAAAATAGTCATGAATTGAAGAAAGAATTCTATTTTTCTTTCCATCAAATTCTGAGCAGATTTTGTTCCTGTATAAAATGCAAAATTCTCAATGAAATTTGAATTTCAGAAAAACAACAAATAATCTTTGCATATAAGTGTTTCCCAAGTACCTATATTAAATTTTATTTGGTGCTTATCTGAAATTCAAATTTTCATTTGTTATCTGACAGTGTGGTTTTACTGTGTCTTTCATGAGATGTCAGAACAATTCTGGAAGAGGTCGCAGTTTCTATTGGAATTTGGATCAATTCCAGGAAGCATCTACTAGATGTTTTCTCCATCTGAAAAAAAAAAACACTTGGAAAATGTCTGATATGTTATTAAAAACAAGTATCTACTGATAATTAAGTTGTGAAGCAAGGAAAAAATCTAGAAAAGTTTCATGATTATAACTAGAAACCTAAAAATATCAATTCATAAAATTTTGAAGACTATGAAAGAAAGAAGTATAGTTTCTTTTACTTCTCTACATTACTAACTCAGAACAATTCTCAGTGTTAGGACAGAGCAAGCTGCTTAGTGACAATTTTATATGTTTTTATGTTTTTCTAAATCTTTCTGTGTCTCTGTCTGTCCCTCCCTCCCCCTCCCTTTTCTTCTTCCTCTTCTTCGCTCCCTTCCCTTTCCCTCACTTTTTCTCCCCACCCTGTATAGGTACACTAAATATAGTTAAACATAGTTTTTTATTAAAGAGAGAAATTGCTAAAGCTAATTCATCTTATAAAAGTATAAAAAATGATAAATCACCCTTTTATTTCTTAAATGAGTGCCTTATTATCCTGTTATCTCTATATAGATATTTTCTCATCCTTGTAATTTTAGCGTATTGTTTTGCGGTTCATTTTTAAAGCACATAGGTCTTGCGTGCACTTTTATGGTCTGATAGGAATGCATAGGTAGCAGTTCAGGTGAATCTACTGTTTGTGGATCCGACCAATAGGCTAATATATTTGTCTCCAGGGAGTTGTGTGAATTAGCCTTACAAAGTTTAATACATTCTTTAATTTCCTAATGTATAAAATAAACGTAGTAACAATGCCTGCATCATCATATTAAGAATAAGCACAGAGTAAGAGCTTGGTACTTAGTAACTACAATCATTGAGTCTGTATCCATCAGTATTTAAACAATATTGGTTTCTATTTATGTAATTGCTAGTGACGTTGAACATTTTTTTCATGTGCTTGTTGGCCATTTGTTTTCCGTGGGGAAATGTCTGTTCAGACTTACCTTTCACTTTTAAAACCAGGTTATCTGCCTTCTCACACTGAGCTGTAAGCTGAGTGAACATCTCTACACACCAGTTCTGGCTTCCAGGTCCCTCCTTTCACTTTCTTCACAGTGCTCTTTATAGCACAAGCACTCTACATCTTAGTTTGGGTATGGCGGTGCCTCTCTGTATTCTCAGTACTCCAAAGGCTAATTCAGGAGGGTCACCAAGCCAAAGCAGACCAAGGCTGCAGAGTGAGTTCCAGGCTAGCCCACAAGGGAGTGAGACCCTAGGAGAATAAGAAAGGGAAGGAGGGAGAGAGGAAGGAAGGAAAAAGAAGGAAGGAGGAAGAACTTTGATTCTTATGAAATCTACTGTGTTCCCCTTTGATTGTGTATATCTCAGAAATGACTGCCTAATCCATGGTCAAATACTTAATAATGTAGCTTTTTAGCCAAATCCTAGATACATTGCAAGTTAACATTATAGAGAGTATAGCAGGGGTCCAAGGTCATTCGCATATACGATCATTCAATTGTCCCAGCATTATTGTTGAAAAGAAAAACAATTGTTCCTTCATTGAATTCTCTTGGCAGTTGACAATCCAGCCTGCCATATGTCTGTGGCTTTATGTCTTGATTTTATTCATTCCATCTGTCTGTATGGATCCATCTGTCTTTATGTGGGTACCATACTGTCCTGATGACTCTCCTTTGTATCAGGAAATTGTCGGTCTTCCAACACTGCCCTTTTTTTCCTCAACATTGTTTTGGGCATTCCATACTGTAACCATTAGTTTTTCCACCCATACCCCAGTTCCTGAATAATGACTCAGAGGTCACTATATTAATACATGCCTAGCCTTAAGCTAGGGTTGTTCTCCAACTAGCTTGTAAGTCACTTAACCTGTTTATACTATTCTATGTCTGCCATGTGGCTGGTTACCTCTCCTCAGTTTCATGTGTCCAACTTCCTCCAAGTCTGGGTAAAGAATCCTCCCACCTGATTAGTTCCCAGAGCCTCTATCGCTCCCTCCTTCCCTCTCTCCCTCCCCCCCCCTCCCCCTCCCCCCCCTCTGCTCTTGCTCTTGCTCTCACTCTCTTGCTCTCTCTAGCTCTCTACAGAGCACCCTACCTTCTAATCTCACTCCAGTTTATTGGTCACCAGATTTTTATTGACAGTTGACACTTTTACACAGTACACAAGAGATTATTCCCTACACCATATGAACTTGCCAGTTTCTGAAAAAATGACAAACTGAGGGTTTTATTATAGGTATTGCATTGAATTCATTGGAAATATTTTTGCATTTTTTGTTTTTGGTTTTTGGTTTTTCAAGACAGGGTTTCTCTGTGTAGCCCTGGCTGTCCTGGAACTCACTCTGTAGACCAGGCTGGCCTCGATCTCAGAAACCCGCCTGCCTCTGCCTCCCAAGTGCTGGGATTAAAGGCGTGCACCATCACTGTTCGGCTGCATTTCTTTTTTTACTTTTAAAATTCGTAATGACATCATTTCCTCCTTCTCTTCCTTCCCTTAAGCCTCTCTGATGCACTTCTTGCTCTCTCTCAAATGTCTGACTTCCTTTTCCGTAATTATTGTGGAGTGTGTTTTTATGTGTGACAAAGTACATAAATCCAACCTGCTCAGTTCATATAATGTCACCTGTGTATACTGGCTAACCACTTGGTATTGGAAAACCAACTGGGGAAAGACCTGGGGAAGGCCATTTCTCTAACTCAGTGTTACCAGTGCCCTTAGTTCTTTGTCTAGGGTTGAGAGCCGAAGAACTTTCCTCTTCCTGTGCTAACAAGTCCGCTGATGTTTCCACTCTGGTCTTGTTTACGCAGCTGAGACTTCATGGGCATAGCCCGTACCTCTGACATTTCCAGAAGACACAATCTCACAGCAAAACTTTCTGTTCTCTTGGCTCTTAAGATCTTTCTACCCTTTTGTCCACTACGATCCCTGAGTCTTAGGTGCCAGAATTGTGTTGTAGGTAAATCAGTTGGGACTGGACACTACATATTCTCTTGTTCTCTGAACTTTAATTGGTTGTGGTTTTCCATAATGTTCTCTATCTGTTGCAAGAGAATTTTCTTTGATGATGTATGAGAACTACACTTATCTGTGAGTATAAAGATATTTAGAATGTAGTAAGGGATTGAATTAATAAAGAAAAGTGATAGTTATAGGTTTACCTCCAAGATCCCTGACTTCACTAACTCCAGGCAGTTGGCTAGATTTCCAGTACTAAGCATGATTTCTTGTTGAGCAGGCCTTAGGTTCAATTAGTGAGTTGCTGGTTACCAGCAAAGTATGTATGCTACTACTGCACTTGAAGGGTTAATGTGCCATGCCCGTTATTGTGGTTCCTGGGCCTCACAGGTGACTAGGACTGTTGGTTGCTTCCCTCTCTTGAAAGCTTACCTGGCCCCCTCTGATGCCATGAAGAAAAGTCCTGAGACATGAGGCTTTCAAGTCAGTTCCAGCTCAAGTCCTCTGGGTCCTGTGTTCCAAAGTGCACTTCTCTTCATCAATAGGGACTTATCTTTAGCTTCTGCCTGTGAGAGGCAGCCAAGGGCAACAGTCTACGTTTTAAGACTCTCGGACAACCCTGACCCACAACTCAAAAGGGAGCCTCTTGTGCCTGGTGTTAGAGTTTTTGTCACATGGTCTGTGACTCTTAGATGGAGCTTTATCAGAAAAGATGGGAAATCTTCATTTAAACTATATATGTATATGTATTTATCTTTCCCATTTCACCTTTCCAATCACTTCTGCCCTGTGGTTGCCCTGTCTGTCACTCTCCCATACCCTGCCTCTCCTTTGCTTTTCTGGTTTCTGCACTTACTCAGGGCTGTATACTCCCATCTAAAGACTTGGAGGTAGAAGCAACAGATGAAGTAGAACAAGCAATACTTGTTTTTGTTTCTGGACCTAAGTTACCGCACTCAATATATTCTCCAGTCCATTCAGTTGCCTGAAAGTTTCACAATTTTATTTTTCTTTACAACTAAATAATATTCCACAGTGCGTGTGTTCTACATTTTCATTGCCCATTTGCTGAAGGACATTTGTTTCCATGTCCCAGCTGGAGCAGCCGTGAATGTGGCTGAGCAAGCATCTGGGGAGGAAAATGTTGAACCCCTGGAGTGGATTCTGAAGAATGATATAGCTATAGCTGGGTCAGATATCTGGTAGATTTATTTTTAGCTTTCTGAGAGTTTTTCACACTGATCTTCAGAGTAGCTGAACCAGTTTACAATCCCATCAAGAGTGAATGAGGTTCCTTTACCCCCATGCCCCCTCCAGAATTTGTTGCCAGTTATTTTGTTGATCTTTGCCATTCTGTCTGGGGTAAGATGAAATCTCAAAGTTGTTTTGATTTATTTTCCTAGCTGCTAGAGGTGATGAACATTTTTTTAAAAATGTTTCTTAGCTATTTTTCTTTCTTCTTCTGAGAATTCTCTTTTCAGATCCCAAGGTCATTTTTTAAATGGGTTATTTTATATTTTCTTGTTTGTTTTGCCTTAGGAACTTTTTTAAAATCCAGAATGAATGTAAAAGAACAGTCATCAAAGATAGAGAGGTTCCAGACACAGGTTAACCAGAGGTTAGCTTTAAAGGTGTGCCTGAGGCCCATGAGGGGCTTACAACTCTACTGCTTCATCTTAAGCTATGGGCAACACACTCGCTATCCATTGGCCTAGCTTCTGCATCCACTAAGCACAGATGGCTTAGTCCTGCAAGGCCTCAGTTTAAGAACCAAGCCAGGTATACATAGGTCATTTTTTAATAGCAGGTACCGTTGGCCAGCGAGGAGCAACATGTGTCCTCCACTCGAAGTCCACAAACTTCCCTCACCATGTGTGCAATGAGTTTCACCCCTTGAAAACATGGCTGGTTCAGTACAAGCCAGTTCTACTTTAGTAATGATTGGCATCCAGCCGCATCCCACCCCTTTACAGGCAGCTGAAAATCCAGGCTGGTGACAGCGAAGTACAGATTTGCTACTACTGGGTCTGTGGTCCATCAAATGAGGTGGTAATGGTCAGTCTGTTTACATATCAAGGAAATGGTATAAAGACTACAAGAACACAGCAAAAAGAGCGGAGTTTGATCTTTTCTGTTTCCGTCTCTCTCTTTGTTAGGAAACTCTTCAGGTCGCTGACCTCCTCTTCAGGTCATTTTGGTGGTTTGGCTAAACTTAGAAATTTGTCCATTGCCTTTAGGCATTTTTGGCTTAATAGAGCACAGGTTTTTTTTTTAATTTTTCTTATAATATTTTAAGTTTTATTGGTGTCTGTTGTTATATTTCCCTGTTTATTTCTGATTCTGTGAATTTGCCTTCTCTCCTCTTTGTTTTGGTTAATTGGGCCAAGAGTCTTATCAGTCTCGTTTATCCTCTAAAAGAATCAGCTGTCAGATTAGGTGGCACTTTGTGCTGTTTTCTTCATTTCTCTTCCTTTTGGCCCTGACTCTTGTCATTCATGACTATCTAGTGGGTTTGGGTTGGGTTTGTTCTTGTTTTTCTAAGGTTTTGAGTTATACCATTAAGCAGCTGATTTGTTTGTGCCTTCTGCTTGTTTTTACTGTAGGCACTTAAAGCTGTAAATTTCCCTAATGGAGGATATTTTCACTTAATATAGAGTCTAGATGATTAAATGTGAAACCCTTGAAATGTTTTATTTTCTAATACTGTTGCTCAGAGGGGCCCCACTAGTTGATAGTTTAAGATTCAATAATATTTCTTTCTGTTTAATCATTCCTTTTTTAAAAATTACTTTGAGAAAAGGTTTCACTGTGTGCTACAAGGTTTATTTTAAACTCACTGTGTAACCTGCCCTGGCCTCAAGCTCACGGTCCCCCTGCATCAGTGCTCTGCATCGCTGCTGCAGTTGCTGGCGCGCACTGTCAGAGCCGTGCGCTGTCTTTGAACACTGTGCTATCACTTGCTGCATCAGCAAGGCTTCCTGAAGCTTCTCTCTGTGCTCTCTGTGTTCCCTCAGGCCTGCAGTATTGAATAGTTTCTGGTGTCTGGCTCTTCCTGCCTTCCTCCCCATCCATCCTCAGTATTTGAATTTCTCTTATTATTTTATTTTATGTTTTATTTTTATTTTTTAGGTAGATACTTGGATCTACAAAATTCCCTCATAGGGCTGATTTTAATGTGTCTCACTCAGACTCTCTCTCTCTCTCTCTCTCTCTCTCTCTCTCTCTCTCTCTCTCTCTTTCTCTGTGTGTGTGTATGGTATGTGTGTGGTGTGTGGCCTGTGTGTGGTGTGGTGTGTGGTGTGTGTGTGTCTGTGTGTGTTTGTGTGTGTATGTGTGTGTCTGTGTCTGTGTGTCTGTGGTATGTGGGGTGGGTGGGTGGTATGTGTGTGGTGTTTGTGTGTATGTGTGTGTGGTATTTGG
>NW_021620639.1:930472-932417 GCF_004785775.1 Grammomys surdaster | reverse complement strand
TGTGTGTGTGTGCTGTGTGGTATGTGGTGTGTGTATGTGTGTGTGTATGTGGTGTGTGTGTGTGTGTGTGCTGTGTGGTATGTGGTATGTATGTGTGTGTGTATGTGGTGTGTGTGTAGTGTGTGTGTGCTGTGTGGTATGTGGTGTGTGTATGTGTGTGTGTATGTGGTGTGTGTGTGTGTGTGCTGTGTGGTATGTGGTATGTATGTGTGTGTGTATGTGGTGTGTGTGTGGTGTGTGTGTGTGTGTGTGGTGTGTACATGTATGTATGGTGGCCTCATTTTCATTTACTTTCGTTCTTACCTGTTGATTCTCAGACTATACAACACAGATCTTCTCCCCTGTGATGTTTCCGTGGTTGGTGGTATTCTCCAGTGACAGATCGTTTGTTGAAGATATTTCAAATCTCTTAACACATCCTGAATTCTCCTGTTTCCCAAGTCCTCATTCTTTCTATACACTAAAATTGTGATTGTGAGGGCCTGGGCCAGTCTCTACCATCCGGGCGTCTCTACCATCCGGGCGTCTCTACCATCCGGGCGTCTCTACCATCCCGGCGTCTCTACCATCCGGGCGTCTCTACCATCCGGGCGTCTCTACCATCCCGGCGTCTCTACCATCCCGGCGTCTCTACCATCCCGGCTCTGCTGGGCTTCCACTCACACAGGCCTTTTCAAGGGCGAGCATATATTGGCAACTTCTGGTCTCCTGCAGGTCCTGTGGCTGTTGGATGATTTGGGTCTTACTTGTATTTGTCTTGGATTTGGCTCTTCTGTTAGGTTTTTCTGAGGAAATTCAGAATCATGATTTGATTTTGATTTTTAAGCCAGCCAAAGAATTTCTGTCTATTGAGACAGAAACACAGGTGGTTTATATGCTTGATTTCATGCCTTAAACTACATAAGATTTCATTCTTATGCTAATGTTGTTTTTGTCAGTAGCTCTGATCTTTCTCCTTTGTCCATTTTTCCTGTTTTTCTAATGTGTTGCCCCTTTAGATAGGATCATAGATAGATAGATCGTGTCTGGTGTTCTTGTCTCTATTTCCCATGAACCTTCATAGGCTAGAATTACCCTTTGGATTTGTCTATGAGTTTTCCATCTTTCTGATTGCAGTGGTTCAAGTCATTCCCTCCAGAGCCAGAGAATGTAGTTTATCATGGGCACATGAGAGGGTGACTGAGCTCTGGATTCAATCCTCACCCCTGTGTTGGCAGGCATTCCCTAGAACATACGCAGTGTGGCTCTGGTTCAGACTTGAGGCCTCCTATTTTGTCACTGTTAACAATGCAGATGTGCTGCAGCCATGCCTGGATACTTATGTGCATTCCGATGGCTCAGATTCAGCTCTTCACACCTACAAGCTGAACACTGCTGAGCCTTGTCCCAGCCTTTTCTCCATTTTTAACTTACTTGTTTGTTCCCTAGATAGATAGAAAGACAGATAGACAGACAGACAGACAGACAGACAGACAGATATCTTATATATACACACACAGATAGATAGATAGATAGATAGATATCTTATATATATAGATATATATGAGATAAAGATATATATCTTTATCTCTTTCTTACTAAGTTATATAAATTCTTTATATATTTTCATATTAAATACTAAAATAAATGATTTCAAAAATAAATTTCCCTCCCATTTCTTATTCTAGAGACAGGAAGATCTTTTCTAGAAAGGAATCAGATGATGATGAATTTGTCTATTCAAGGTTCTCCCCTTTTTCTGTTCAAAGCTCAGAACTACCAGACACTGATGTTCATGAGGTAAGATGTACCTTAAAACCATTAACATAAATTTTGATACAAGATGAATAGCAAGCTTTGGAATTAAACATTCAGTTAGCAATTGTTTGTCACACCCACACACATGTGTGCACACACACACACATGTACACCCACACACATGTGTGCACACACACACACATGTACA